>NC_052626.1:39782344-40085375 GCF_016161935.1 Mauremys reevesii | reverse complement strand
AACTATCTGTGTGTTAGCCCCTTCCAGGCTAGAAAGTTGTCTGTGTCCTCTCAACTGTCCCCAGAAGGCATCAGGCACCTCCCTGACTACCTTGGCACACAGAGTTATCAGGGAAGCATTGGGCAGGTGGGGACCAGGACTAGTGTCTCCCTACCCCTCCCAGCTGATCTGCATTTCACCTGTTCCTTTACGTTGTAGCAAACTGAGCCAATGCGAGGCAACAGTCCCTTGCCCAGTAAAGGGAGGCAGCTGCCTTCTGAAACATGTCTGCCGGGGAGTTCAAGTTAGGAAAGCGCAAGGAACAAAACAAGGCGAATCTTGATGCTGAATTGGAGAGGAGGCACGCCCCTCCCAGCCATAGGCTTCTTGCCGTCATGTTGGACAAGCCAAGGGCAAGTGCAGAGCACTTTGTATTTTCCCTGCAATATGGCTGGTCAGGCCCCCATTTTTATTCAGAGAGCTTCCTCACCTAGCTCACCCTGGCAGCGGACGGCGTAGTCTGTCACTCACTTACACACAGGTTCTTTGCATGGCACGTGCAGCTGGCTGAGCCAGTGGAGCCTCTCTAATAGCACTTGCACCCAAGCGCAGGGCTCCCCTCTGGGAGCTGCAGTTCAGGCCCTTAGCCTTGCCATGCACATTTGCATCCCTAGGCTGTGTCACGGGGTTCACTCCCCGCAGGTGCACCTCCTTGTGGCCAGGTGTGGTGTAGCGACTGTCTCCCCTATGGCACCCACTGACAATGGTCACTCCGTCGGGGAGGTGGTCTCCCTTCCTGCAGCTTGGCCCTCCAGCCAGGTAGTGGTTTAGTCCACCCCTTTCAGAATAACAGAGTCCAATCAAGCTATAGTCCAATGACCTTATAGTATGTCTTCCCTCTGTCTCTGGGCTCTGTGGTCCTTACTTTCTGGGGGGGTTCCCTCTACTGTTGGTTCCTGCCAAGAAACCCGGTAGTTGACAGCAAGGTCTACTCCCTCAAACTCCTTGCTGCCTCCCTGGATGGCTTCTTACTTCTTCTGTCCCCCCAAGAGTGAGTGCAGACTCTCTCCTGGCACCCCCTTTCTATTACAAACTTCTTGCCTTTATAATCACCACTCAGCCCCTCCCCAGCTGGCCTTCATTATCAGTTCAGCCTAGCTTTCTCTGTCCCTCTCTTGCAGGTGCTGCCAGGTATGGTAATTGGCCTCTCATGCCCACATTAACCCCTTCTGGGCCTGTGTGGGGTACGTGCCCCATCACAGACTAGTTGAGGCCTGCATCCCAACCCTACAGCATTGGGGATGTGTCTCATCAGCAGTGGGCACAGCACACACATTGCATTCCTTGTGTAGGCTTTGCTACAGGGAAGTTGTCTTGTGTTTACCAAGCTAAATGCATCTGTGACTAGCTCTGTGATACGTCTGGTCTGTGAAGAGCTGTCCCAGTGTGACCCATGAGGTGCTGATGGTTCACTGACTTTGCAATCAAGGGAGACTAAAAGAGCCCAGTCCCCAGCAGATCCCTCGCCCACCTCCATTCACCTTAACCCAGTGGGGACTTTGCAGCCTTGCTTTGATCAACCACATAATCAGTCTAGGCCAAGAGTTTGTTCCAGACAGGAGCAGCCAGCTCTAGTCACGGAAACATAATTAGGAAACATCTCTGCATGGTTAACCCTGAGATCCAGCCTTTCCTGTTGGACTGATCTCTGTGGTGGGTGCCTGTTCCTCAGCTCCCAAGCCGCTCTGTGAGAGAAACTCCTTTCAGAGTGAGCTCAATGCTGGTGAGTGGTGCCAAATTGACAGCCTGGAAACTGAAGGTCTCTCTGCCCCCCTTGGACAAGTGCAGCATGAGTAGCAGGAGGGAAAGCAGCTTCCACTGCTCTGAAGCAACTCCTTCTAGGGAGGAGCAGGAAGTTCACGTTCCATGACCTGTTCAGTGTTCGGCCTCACTGCTGAGGCTGATAACTTAGAGAGCCAATGCCTGATTTGAACTGGCAACCTAGAGGTCTGGCACTTAAAAACCATAGTGAAAGGTACTTTAAAAACACCATAGACAGAGAGAGAGTGGACAGCTCCATATCCTATTATCCGTTGACCCCTCTGATCCACCCTGCTCCTTGCCTTTGCCATGAGGCTGCACTGGAATTGGTAACCTAGAAGAACAAGGGTCTATATTTCATGCCCAACCCCCTGAGGCAGCCACTTGGTGACTTTTCTGAAAGACTGAGATCAACCCTCTCCCTCCCTGCCTGCTGCTGGAGCCCCCATATCTTGTATTCTCAGGGTCTGGCCAGCAAAGAAGAGCTCCTGCTGCAGAAGAGCAAGTCAACAAGGAGCTCTATTGACATTTTGGAGGTGGAGATTGTCATGCCACAAGTAGGGGTAAAACCTTTAGAAAGATTTGACCATCTACTAGCTGGATTTTGGCCTTCTCCCAGACAAGGCCTAGCCAGTCATTCAGAGGTGCCTTCTCCCTTCCTTTGGGGAGATGTATCTTGTGCAGCTCTCTTCCCCGAGATAAAGTCCTTGCACAAAGCCTGGTGATAGGAGAATGTCAGAAGCAGAGATGAGTCTGACCCACAACATTCTGATCCAGATTGTAACATTGCCCAAGTCTTGAGGAGTTTGGATCTGGGGTTTGGTTTTGACCCATTAGAAATAGGGGCCCAGAGCAACATTTGGATCCACATTTGGAAGCTTCTCCAAGTTTTACGGAGGTCAGTCCACCTCAGCTCTGGAAGCCTGGAGAGTCGGTGCAAGTTGAGCCCCCTAAAGTCCAGCTGCTTATCTGACTTCCATCCTAACAGCTTGGGGCTGCAAAGTTGTCTGGGAAAGCCCAGGGGAGGGGAGTGGAGCAGGCATTCTTGTCAGCTTTCTAGGGTTTCCTGCTCCCGATCAGACTGGAATCTCCACAAGCATAGCCTTTCTCTGGGGCATTTTGGTGTCTGGATGTGACAGAATAATGTAAAGACTAAGCTAACTGCACTTTTTCCAATTCACAAAAGCTTTCAGTGGCATGGAGGGGTTCATTAGGAGCCTTGTTGGAAATTCGAGCTGGCTCTTATTCCAGCTATCGTATTTACGCCATTGGGAAGGCTGCATTACCACATCTCAGTGCGCTGGTGCCATGTTGAGATGAAACCTCCCAGCATGCTGGCTTTGAGCCAGCCCCAAAGATATTGTCGTAATGTTTCCAGCGGTTGGTTTTAAAAAAGGTCTGCTTCTGCAGGGTGCAAAACCCCCTGGGCTATTGTCTGCCTGGTCAGTCTGTGCGGTTACTGCAGCTCTGTGCTTCGATGGGACGCAGGCCATCTCGGTTCCCGGAGACACCACTTAACTGCTCACTTACACACGTGCAGTTTTAAAAATACGATTAACTCTTTTATTAATTGTCAACAAAACAACAGTACGGAGTTGTGGATAAAATCTCTCTCTCAGGCATGCTTCTTCCATACTGTTTTTAACTGGATGGGGGGAGAGGAGTCCTCAGCAAGCAGGATTTCTCTCATGCAGTAACGCAGACTTGAAGAGCAAGCTGAGCCTTTCTCCTCTAAATGGAAAGGATCCCTGAGGTGAAAGCTCCCTTCAAACCAGGTTACTGACATTTACTTAATGCCGTCTGTAGCAGGATTATCATTAAAGCTGCCCAAAAGCACATTAATCTCTCTGGAGCCGTCCAAGCGCTGGACTGTAATGGCATTTAATCAGAGAAGGCTTTGATTTCTAAAGACAAGTGCAAACACTGAAATATCTGCCTGTGGAACAGTTACCTATTCATGTGCAAGCACAGCCGAGGAGGAGAATGCAGCTGGGATATTAATGGTGGGAGGGGAGCGTGGGTCTCAGAGAAATTAGTTTGCTGTAATCTAGAGGCAAGGAAGGGTGTGTGGGGATAAGACCTGGATATTTTTGGAAATAGACTCTCTCTGTTTCAGGAGATCAGAGCATTTGTGGGCCAGGATGGGGGAGAGCAAACAGGGATCCAGGAACTTATGGCATGTTTGCTGCGGAAAGTAAAGAAGAATGAGGTTGTTCAGAGTACGTCCTTCTAAAGAACCCCCTCCTTGATGGAACAGGTGCCACCACGCTGAACCCACTCAAACTTTAATAGACTCACTTAAAGAGACTTGCCCCCGTAAAACTCACAGTCCTTCTTATCCGAACCTTTCTGTTTGGGCTTCTCCTGTTTATCCAAACGGAGGTTCTGTCACCTGTCTCACCCAGAGAGCTCTTTATCAGCAGATTGTGCAAGCTGTGCGTGTCGTAAATGAACATACAGCTCACAGGCTGAGCTGTAGCTGGTGTAACTAACTAGCACAGCTCAACTGTCCAATTGTAGATTCCACTGAGAGATTCACAACTTGTAGTTTGTGCTGTGTCGATTAGTTACACAAGCCATCCAGTCGGCAAACAGAAATGGTACCGTGTGCCTCCTGTCGCCAGCCACCTGCTTGTAGATTGTGAATGTTACAAATAACATTCAGTCAATGATATATTTTATATTAATCAAAAGTAAAAGCAAACCACCAAGGGACCTAAGCTGAGTAACTGCAGGCACCTGTTGCTATAATCCTTGTTCTTTGCCGCCACATCCGCTTCTTGCTGTTTGCTGTCTCCACTCATTGAATCATCTGAAATGGTAAGCTCTTCAGGGGTGGGACCGGGTCTTCCTCTTCGGTTTGTAAAGTGTCTGGCACTCATCTGAGTGCTGACAAATAGACAATGTGAAATGTTCTCTTGAGGTGGGATTCCTCACTGTACACAGTACCAATGTAAGGCCCATGCATCGCTTATATGCAAGTGGGATTTCTGTGGTGCACTTGGCTAGCCCCCTGCACAGAGGTGGAGCCCTCCGTTGTGTATACCAGAGCTGAAACCTCACATTTCTTGAGCATTTGTGCTCATAATGCTGGAGTGTTTTCAGAAAGGGAGCACAGAAAAGAATGCTGAAGAGATCAGCTGCTCTTGCTGCTTATACCTCACCCTTCAGTTTGGGGAGCAGTTTCCTTAGAGATCGTTTTAATTTGCCCCCATTAAAGCTTAGTGCAAAAAGTGCCAGACACTAGTAAGGAGAGATAGCGAGAGCTGCTACTGGCAATACAGGCGCCTGAGCAGTACAAGGACACCCAGCAAACGGTTAAAACAGAGATGAGGGCTGTTCAGACTGTAAGTCAATCTCAAGCATCAACATCAGTCAGTTCCCAAGGAGTCTCGGAGATGCATTTTACATTAACTCCAAAGAAATATACTCCCTATACTCACTTTCCATATAGGGGAAAGTGAGCCCTGACTCCATTTCAGATGTCACGAAGTTACAGCACAAATGTATACAATAAATAAATAACACTTCTGTGCCCTTCCCTACCCCTTCCATAGCACTTTGGAGATTCCAATGAGTTTAATCTCGCAACTCCCCGGGGAGGTGATTAATAGCATTCTCCCCATTATTCTGATGGGGAAACTGAGGCACGGAGAGGGGAAATGATTTTCTCACAACCACACAGTGAGGCAGAGCTGGGACTAGAACCCAGGAGTCCTGCATACATCTACATCTTAACTGCGTCCTTCTTCCCTAAACGTTATCTCAGCGTGACACAGTGTGCAATGATAATGTTGTACTACACAAAGATGCTGTGTCTTGATTTTAAACAGCTCAGTGTTGGAGAGGAAAGCTCAAGACCTATGGCCTCTGATTCCAAACCCTCACTGAGGACCATTTCAGAGTCTTGATGCTGAGCAGCTCCAGATCAGGGCTTTATGTCTCCAATGCCCTTCTCTAATTTCACACCAGTTTAACTGGGTCTCTGCAATGGCAGGATGTTTTTTAAAAATGACCAAAAAAGCAACACACTCACAAATCCAATTAACCTTCGATTAAGGTTCCAGAATCGATGCTATTCTTTTGGCCTGAGGAGGTAATATTGAGCCCTGAGAAATGAGCTGCACAACGACCTTTACTTTTAATGAGATCAATAGAAGTTAGTGTCGCCATCTCTTAAAATAATTAGCAAATATTACAGATGAATTAGGGCAAACAGCTAGTATCTGCTCCTGATCTAAAGAGACAGGAACAAATGGAGGAGAGACAGGAAAGGACACTGCCCTATCCACCAGCATCCCCGGGATCCTTCTGTAACAGGCAATGAGTTCAGCTCACCAATGCGCACATCACAGGTTCTATAAGCATGTCCAGATCTGTACTCAAGCCACGGCAGGATGGAAGGATGCAGTAAGAATCAGCACTCACTTGAATCTTCAGCTGATTCCCAAGACAGGGAGAGTGAAAATAATCTGGTTCTCTGGATCTTGTTGATTTCCCCCAGTGTTACTGTAGGGCTACACATGAGCAATGCAACTGTACAAGCTGGCTTGCTAATGTAGAGTTGCTCTGAAACTCAGAGTGCACATGCTGTTTTATTATCGACAGGTTTCTTACGAACATTAGACTGTGCATAATGGTATGCTATTCCAGGGTTACTCGCTTATGATGGGCTATGCAATGTTTTGTTTTTATAGGGCTTTTTTCTGATGAAGGCTCAGCTGGACACACTGGCTTGTTATTGCAGGGTTGCACATGACTCATAGAATCTTAGACTTTAAGGTCAGAAGGGACCATTATGATCGTCTAGTCTGACCTCCTGCACAATGCAGGCCACAGAATCTCACCCACCCACTCCTGTAACAAACCCCTAAGCTATGTCTGAGTTATTGAAGTCCTCAAATCGTGGTTTAAAGACTTCAAGGTGCAGAGAATCCTCCAACAAGTGACCTGTGCCCCACGCTGCAGAGGAAAGTGAAAAACCCCTAGGGCCTCTGCCAATCCGCCCTGGAGGAAAATTCCTTCCTGACCCCAAATATGGCGATCAGCTAAACCCTGAGCATGTGGGCAAGACTCACCAGCCAGCACCCAGGAAAGAATTCTCTGTAGTAACTCAGATCCCACCCCATCTAACATCCCATCACAGACCACTGGGCATATTTACTGCTAATAGTCAAAGATCAATTAATTGCCAAAATTAGGCTATCCCATTATACCATCCTCTCCATAAACTTATCAAGCTTAATCTTGAAGCCAGATATGTCTTTTGCCCCCACTTCTTCCCCTGGAAGGCTATGCCCAGCCATTGTTGTTGTAGGGTAGCTTGTGACTTCTAGGAATGGTGATTTGTTATTGTGTGTTTGCTCATGTGTTCTAGGGTCATTGCCATATCATATATGCTGATAGAAGTTCATAAACTTAGCAAATGCAAGGGAGTAAAAGTCAAAGTCTGGCATGTATTTATTGCTAGAGTGTGTCACAGCCTGCAACAGCATGTTCCTCCATGATGCACTTAACAGCAGGCTCTACAGATCTGGTTTCTTCCCCTTCTCCACCTCCCATCTGCTGATCTCTTCAGCTAGACTCTTCTCAGTGACCCACCCCTCTCCCACGTGAAGTGGCAAGGTCATATTGAAACTGTGTTCTTTGCACAGCAGGGGGCTGTAGTGATGTCACATATTATTGTGGTGGCATCGTGCTGTTTGTGTTGTGCCGTGGTGATGCTACAATACCATTTGTTGGAACACACTGGCAGTAGCCAATGCAACGTAGGCACCTGAATTGAATTGGATTTATTCAGTAACACGTCCTGCAAATGCCTCTTGAACAGCACAGGGCAAAGCCATTGGAATAGGGGCAAATCTTGCACCCTTCTGATTTATCAGACCCAGCTCCCTCTGCTGACAAGCATGTGAATTTTTCCCTTATATTCATCCAGACTAGTCCCTTTGTTAGTTACATCCCATTCCTCCTAGTTACATCCCTTGTACCCCCTGAAGCTATGCCTACAGTACGACTTTTGTCGGTATAACTTATGTCACTTGGGGGTGTAAGGAAAATAGCCTCCGGATCGCCATAAGTTACACCAAGAGAAGCGCTGATGTGGACAGTGTTATGTCGGCAGGAGAGCTTCGTCCGCCGACATAGTTACTGCCACTCGTTGGGGGTGGTTTAATTATGTCAATGGGAGAAATCTCTCCCATCGGCGTAGAGCAACAACATGAGAGATCTTACAGCAGTGCAGCTGCATCGGTACAGCTGTGCCTCTGTAAGCTCACTAGGGTAGACCTGGCCTCAGTAGCTCTTCTCCCTCCTCAGTGTTCACACCCATCAGATGTTTGTAGACTGTTATCGTATCCCTTCTCTTTCATCCCTTAGCCAAGCTAGACATCGTTAGCTCTGTTAATCTTTCCTCCGAAGTGTATCCCTCCTGCCCCCTAATAATTTACCCTGCTGTTCGCTGAACTCCTTCCAGTTTGTCTACATCTTTCTGTTAATAAGGTGCCCAGAAGTGAATGCAGGATTCCAGGCATGGCCACATTATAATTATTTATTATTGTATTATTGTATCACAGCAACATCTAAAGACCCTGGTGCTGATTGGGGCCTCACTATGCTGGATGCTGTGACCTCTCTGTGTCATGATGCCATGCCTGGGCTGTGCTTCCATAGATCACAGCAAACTCCTATCTAATTTGTTGTCCACCATCACCCCTATGGTTGGTCTCTCTCAGCCTCACTACTTGCCAGATTTCTCCCTCCCAGTGAGTAGCTGGTTCTCAGGGGCTATTTTCCCATACCTGTTAGCTGCCTTCTTCCAAGGTGAATCTCATTTTATTCCCTGTTATATACCTGGCTGCTGGGTCAGTGTGAAAGGGATAAGGTCAGCTGTGATAAGGGTGGGACACCTTAGCCAGGGCTGGCAACACTGGAGTGTCTGAGGGGGTAGATTGCAGCTTCCTCCAATTGATTTTCCAAGTGGTGGGTTTTTGTTTTATTTTTTAAAGAATTATATGCAGTGAACGGATCATGAATATTCCAGAATCAAGTTCTCTTGCATAGTGGTGATTGGTCAGGTAAATCCTATGCTGTTGTTTGTGTTCCCTGAGTGGATGAGCATTCAAGCACTCCTGGCACAGACTGTGACGCTCTGGGACTCCCTTTCTGTGAATGATCGATCGTGCCAGTAAAGCGTGGTCATGGGGATGTTGGTGGAAAGTGAGCAAAAAAGAGACAACTGTGGCCAAACAAGCGAATTCCCTTTGAAATTCCAGCCACATTCACTGGAAGTAGTTTGCATTAATGGGCGCAGACTCACAGTCACGTGCGTATGCTTATTGAACAGCACACACACGGACATGCAGCACATGCTCCCCGTGATGGACATGCACGCACAGACACATTACATACACCCTCCTATCACTTGCTTCAAAGCCCATGGAGATTCCATTTCTAGGGCCTAGCTGCAGCAAGGCCTCCATTCAACTAGCTGGGTGACCTGAGGCCCAGGTGCCTGCTCCTCTGAGCATGCAGGGCAGGAAGAGGGGTGATGTGCTATGCAGTTACCAGCTCAGCTGGTCTCACACTCCAGCTGGACACTCTGTCAGGGCAAAGGCTTCTCTAGAGCAGGCTCAGGGAAAGGCTCTGATGTGCCCCATCGGCTGCTCAGGGCTGCACTGGGGGGAGAAGGTAGAGGTGAGAGTTACAGGGACAGGAGGAGGGGCAGAGGGGTCTCCTGATGGAATCCTAATCTGCTCACATAGTAGGTCCTCACAGCACTTGAAGAGGAAGGCAGGGCATAGGACATGGGTGTTCAGGATGGGCATTCACATGAGAGCAGCAGTCACTTGGTTGGGGCTTCTGCCCTTCTCACTTACACCCTCTTTCTGTCTCACTCCCTGCATTGTACTAGCACTTGGGTGGGAATTTGAGCCCTGAGCCCTGACATATAGGGCTACGCAACTGTTCCAGCTCTGGGCCCTCGTGCACAGCTTTGCCGATGCCTGTCAATCCTGACCTGCAGTAACCCTGGCTATTCCAAGCCTCCAAAATCTACAAAGTTTAGTCTGAGACAGCGAAATTCAGTTCACTTTGGACCCAAGACTGAATTTGAACCCAGCTGTCCTGAATTGAAAAGCTGATGCTGTAATCTGAGGTGAAGCCGGATCCATTCCAGCTGGTCTGTGAACCTAGTGTAGATTCTTTCCCATCATCTAAATGAATTAACAGATTAAGAAGGGCCTTCCATGCTGCCTTTCCTTGATCTTTGTGCAGTTATTAGCTGGCTCTTTTAAGACACCACAGCACGTTGTACTTTGATCCCACCAGCTGTTATAAGCTAAACAGGTTTGATCTGGATCGGTGCTTGGATCACTCTTAAGTATCACCTAGTTGTTGTGTTGGTGATTCAGGTGGTGCTCTCATCCTTCAGTCAGTCTGGTAATAATGCCCCCATGTGATGTTAGGGTCAGCACTGGCCCCACTTCCTTAGCATGGTGATAGGGAAGCTGTGCTGCTGAAGATGTTGTCAATTCCTGACCACTGGGAGTCATTCAGGCACTTTCCATAGGAATTGGGGTCTTAATTAATTCCAAAGTCCAGTTTGAGTAGCATTCTGATCCTCCAATGTCATCCTGCAGAGGCAACAAAATATGGGAATCTTTGTTTCTTGTCCTAATGTAACAGTGCACAGCGTAGTTCTGTGGCTGGCAAACAGCTGCCTCATCCCATCCCAGAGGCGGATGCATTTCAGTGGTTGGCAAAGTGATCTCTGCAAAGCACTGTGTGATGTTTATTTGTGCAGAGGTGTTTGGCATTTGAATCCCTGTTGCCCCTTTTTTGGGATCCCCTTCCCCTTCCAGTGGGGCTGCCTGCGGTGAGGGGGTTTAGCATGCTGGTTACACTGCATTGAGCAGGGGGAGCGGTGGGAATCCTTTATAATGATTGTCTTTTAATTGCCTATTTGGTGCCCTGCTGGGGGGGAACTTTCGGCGTGGGAGAGCTGTGAGGCTGGGGCTGGGGTATGTGTTACTGAGGGCTGCCCGAGTGCACTGCGGGGCCTGGCGCTGCTCCTGCCCCAGCGAGACACTGGGCTTGGGGGCTGTTGACTTACTCCCATGAGGCTTTTAACTGTGATAAAATCACCCTGCGATAAGGCAGCCACAGCATGGGGGGGACGTGGCCGTGACAGGATGATTTAAACAGCCTCTTGCTGTTGCTTCATCTTCCCAGACATCATAAATCAAATTAGCACCGGACTGAGGAGAGGGTGGGAGGAGGACTGAGCAATGTAGGGAGGGAGACGCTCTCTTTATAGAAACCAGCCACAGTCTCTCCCAGGCAGACCCCACCCAGAGCAACAGATGCTGCCCTGTCTGCCTCAGATGTGCACCCTGGATCTGCCCCATCCATCCCCAGACAGATGCTCCTCCCCTGTGTCTGTCCCTTGATGCCCACTTCTGCCCTGACAGATGCCCCAGTCAGACACCTTCCACCATGGCTGCTCCAACACATACCTCCTCATCTGCTCCTGTGTCTTTCCTCTCCACTAATGTGTGCCCTTGTTTCTACCCAGATGGATGCCAGCCTTTGTGCCAATTCCCTCCAGTTATGCCATAGACGAACACTTTACACCTGTTCCCACAACCCCCCCCCCCCAACGTATGCCCCGTGGATGGACACTCTCATATTTTTGAATGCCCCAGGCCATCAGACCCCAGGGTATGTGCCAGCTCCTCCTCTCCCTGTAATCATCAGACCCCAGGGTACATGCCAGGAGCTGACTCCTCACTGCTCCCTGTAGTCATCAGTCCCTGGCATAGTTGTTAGACCGTGGAGTAGCTGGTGGCCCCGTCCCATGCTGTGACTGCCTCCTGTCTCCTTTCAGATCTCTCGCAATCTGGGGAAGCTGTACAGTGAAATGATCTTTGTGAACGGCTTCGTACACTGTGACCCGCACCCGGGCAATGTGCTCGTGAGGAAGTGCCCAGCCACTGGCAAGGCCCACATTATACTGCTGGACCATGGGCTCTACCAGGTATGTGAGTATGAGGGTGCTGGGAGCCAGCAGGCTGATGCTGTGCACTGTCTTTGGGGAGGTGTCACTCATGCCTGTGTGCTTCAGGCCTGAAAAGAGCTGAGAGCCTCCTATTTCACCCAGCCAGTCATAGCCCTGGTGAATTAAAGAGGGACCCCAGGCTTGCAGATCCCCCTTGTGGATTTTTCCTGTAGCACCTACCACCCTTGAATGGGATTTTATGCCTGGAAGCTTGAAATATCAGACACGGAGGTGGTTAAAGGCGCCCGCTGGTTGGGAAAGGTTGTCCCCTCCCTGCCCTGGTGCTGTTGATTGATTTCCTTTGGGGAACATGGCCGTCCCTCCCCAGGTCCTGACAGAGAAGTTCCGCTTGGACTATTGCCGGCTCTGGCAGTCCCTGATCAAGGCTGATATGAAGAGGGTGCAGAAATACAGCCGACGGCTAGGGGCAGGTGACCTGTACCCACTCTTCGCATGCATGCTCACCGCCAGGTCCTGGGACTCTGTCAACAGGGGCATCGACCGGTCACCGGTCACAGCCAATGAGGTACGACCTGTTTGCGCTCCGTGTTCCTGTGGTGTCTTTCTCCATTATAATCACCTAGTTAATTGATATCAATATTAATGGCTGCCCTTGCAGGCCTATTGAGAGGCTGCATTGAGAGCTGGACTAAAGGTGCCTGGAATCCCTTTGCTATGCACTTTTAACGGCTGAATTTAGTCTCCTAGTCTCTCACACGCACTCATCACAGGTCAGTTAAATTTCCCATAAGATTTTCTTGGTTAAATAAATTAGCAGCTCTGGTAGAGGAAACCTCTGTAAATTAGCCCTTCTCTGAAAATTTTCCTGAGTGCAGCTGTGCAGGGAGCAGACGGAGCTGGGTAAGGGGCAGAGGAGACATCGGAGCTCAGTGGGGGAGGATAATACATATTAGTGTTAATTGCTAGTCATGTGAATGACCGTCAGCACTGATGCATGCTCATCAAAAATCCTTGGAAATGACAGAGGTTGTTTGGTACAGGAGGTAAGTCAAGGTTGCTTAAGTGCAAATCCCATCCACCCAATCATGAAAAATCTAGAAAATCACCAGTTAAATTCTTCCTCTTCCTTCTGTCCATGTGTCACGAGTCCTTCTATGCTCATGTACATCTGTCTACCACTCACAGCACCCCCCTTCATCGCACTAATGAACAAATGGGCAACCATGTTGTTTGTAGGGGTAAGCAAGCAGGGGTGTGGCAGTAACAGTGGGCCAGTGTTTGTGGGAGGAAGCATGTTGTCTCACATGGCTTATTTTAATGTAGGTGTAAGAAGCTTGTGTTATGGTAGTGGCAAAGTGTGGGGGGAGGGCAGGGGTAGAGGACAGAATGAGTTGGCTTTGTATTGCTTGGTAAGCGGTGCCTGTGCAGATGTAATCTGCAGGTAAGAATTCATAAAGAAGGGTTAAAATTGGCTGTTGTGAAATTATGCGGTGGAAATTCCTCACTCTTTGTGGGTTGGTGCTTGATTTTTGTGGCCAGAGTTAAGGTTTGCGCTGGTGGGTCACAAATACCATAGAGCTCCCCTCTGGCATCGGCAGGTGAGTTTACATTTAAGGGGAAGGCAGCTCCTTTCTTTTGGTTTTGGGGTGAAATTGAGAGGTTAATAGCAGCAGCGAGAACCAGACATTGTGGAGGTAGGTACCATGTAACACACAGCTCTGATGATGCTTCTAAATCCTGTCTTGAAGTACCCTCTGCTTCTCCAGATCTGCTGGCACACCGGAGGCCTTATCTTGTGCACCATCTCCTATTCCAGACTTTGTCCTTGTCAGAAAACACCAGCTACGATGACATAATCTGGTTGTTTTGGTTGTTTTGTGATGGGGACAAATACTCTTACTTAGCACTAGACTGAGATGTATCAGACTTATTTAATTGTGATCTGTATGGGATCCACATCCAGGGGGACTGGTAATGTAGTAAGCATGCTGGGGGAAGGGGGAATGAATAGTACTTATCCTGTGAAATGTGTGCCCATTCCCATACTGGCTTCTTCCATTGAGCAGGGGTGCTCAACCCCCGCTCAGCCCCAGGCCCTGCCACACTCCACCACTTCCCCCAAGACCCCACCCCAGCCCTGCCTCTTCCCACCCCTGCTCTGCCCCGCCTCTCCTCTTCCTACCCAATTCAACCTCTTCCCCTGAGCATGCCCTGTCCCCGCTCCTCCCCCTCCCCCCCAGCTCCTCCTGCACGCCGCAGAACAGCTGATCGCGGCGGGTGGGAGATGCTGGCAGGGAGGGGGAGGAGTTGATCGGAGGGCCACCAGAAGGTGGGAGGTGCTGGGGGAGAAGTGGGGAGCTGGCTGCAGATGAGTGCTAAGCACCCACTAATTTTTTTCCATGGGCGCTCCAGTCCTGGCGCCTATACCCACCATTCCACCAAATCAAATGTGGGACTTGCTCACCACCTGCCCCAAAACACCCATGTTTCTATCCAGGCTCTGAAGGGCTGACATTACCCCATTTCGAGGTTCAAGATTCTGCTTGCCATTTTAACTTGTTGCTAGGAAACCCAATGAATATCCTGGCCCATGCTCAAATCCCCAGATTTTCCTGGAAGCAGAGGTTAAAAATACAACTGTAATAATCTCAAACACACAATTTTGTGATCTTTGAATTTCTGCTCTCTCTGGAACTGCCATCTCATGAGGTGTTGAGTCCTACAGATTGTCAACTGGCATAAGCACGTGCCCTTATTGAATATGTTTCAAATTATCCAGTAACATTAAGCCTAAAAGGAAGGGCTTTTTGCAGTATAGTTAACCTGTGGAACTACTTGCTACATGATATAAACTAGGCAAATACAACTTAGATGGGGCTGCAATAAGGTGGGTGCATAACTGGCTGGATAACCCTACTCAGAGAATCCTGTGGCACCTTATAGACTAACAGACGTTTTGCAGCATGAGCTCATACCTTTCCAGTAGGATTGGGAACCATTAATAGCTACTCTCTGAGTAGATATCAGAGGGGTAGCCGTGTTAGTCTGGATCTGTAAAAGCAGCAAAGAATCCTGTGGCACCTTATAGACTAACAGACGTTTTGCAGCATGAATGCAGACTAACACGGCTACCCCTCTGATATCTACTCAGAGAGTAGCTATTAATGGTTCCCAATCCTACTGGAAAGGTATGACAAATGGGGTTCTGCAGGCATCTGTTTTGGGACCGGATCTTTTCAATATCTTCATCAATGACTTAGATATTGGCATAGAAAGTATGCTTATTAAGTTTGCAGATGATACCAAACTGGGAGGGATTGCAACTGCTTTGGAAGATAGGGTCATAATTCAAAATGATCTGGACAAACTGGAGAAATGGTCTGAGGTAAACAGGATGCAGTTTAATAAAGACAAATGCAAAGTGCTCCACTTAGGAAAGAACAATCAGTTTCACACATACAGAGTGGGAAGAGACTGTCTAGGAAGGAGTACGGCAGAAAGGGATCTAGGGCAGTGGTCCCCAACCTTTTTTGTCTGGCAGACGCCAGACGAAGGACCGTGGCGGCGGTCGAGCATCCGCCAAAATGCCGCCGCCTCTGGATGACGTCGCTTGTCGGTGGCAAGTGGCATCATCCAGAGGCGGTGCCACCGAAATGCCGCCGAATTTCGGCGGCATTTCGGTGGATGCTTGACTGCCAGCCAGGATGTGGGCGCATTTAGATGCCCCCATGGGTGCCATGGCACCTGTGGGCACTGCATTAGGGACCCCTGATCTAGGGGTTATAGTGGACCACAAGCTAAATATGAGTCAACAGTGTGATGCTGTTGCAAAAAAAGCAAACATGATTCTGGGATGCATTAACAGGTATCTTGTGAGCAAGACACGAAAAGTCATTCTTCTGCTCTACTCTGCGCTGGTCAGGCCTCAGCTGGAGGATTGTGTCCAGTTCTGAGCACCGCTTTTGAAGAAAGATGTGGAGACATTGGAGAGGGTCCAGAGAAGAGTAACAAGAATGATTAAAGGTCTAGAGAACATGACCTATGAAGGAAGGCTGAAAGAACTGGGTTTGTTTAGTTTGGAAAAGAGAAGACTGAGAGGGGACATGATAGCAGTTTTCAGGTATCTAAAAGGGTGTCATAAGGAGGAGGGAGAAAGCTTGTTCACCTTAGCCTCTAAGTATAGAACAAGAAGCAATGGGCTTAAACTGCAGCAAGGGAGGTTTAGGTTGGACGTTAAGAAAAAGTTCCTAACTGTCAGGGTGGTTAAACACTGGAATAAACTGCCTAGGGAGGTTGTGGAATCTCCATCTCTGGAAATATTTAAGAGTAGGTTAAATAAATGTCTATCAGGGATGGTCTAGAGTGTATCTGGTCCTGCCATGAGGGCAGGGGACTGGACTCGATGACCTCTCGAGGTCCCTTCCCGTCTTAGAATCTAAGAATCTATGAGGCAAAGATGTTAAGAATAACAACAAAAAAAAGGATTAGATATTTTGTATAAGAGGGAATATCCTCTTCAGTGATGGTAGCTGGGATAAATTGATGAGAATCCTTATGCTTCAGGGCATAAGTTGGGGTCAGGAAGGAATTTCACCCCAGGGATGATGTTAAATATTTAGGTGCACTGACAGTTATTAAGCTGCCTTCTGAAGTATTTGGTATTGGTCACTGTCAGAGACAGGACACCAGATTAGATGGATCATTGTCTGAACAAAGCAGGAGCAGATAGAGTACTGGATGAAGTACACAACAGGTCTGATCTGTTGGAGGTGCAAACCAGACATATGTGAACCATAGGCCTGTTATGGTTCTGAAAGTCTTATGTGCACGATAGAAGGGTCTCAAAGCCAGTATAGGGAAAATGTACAGCCCCAGTCAAACCCACTGTGGAGGAGAAATTATTTTATAACTGTCAGTTTCCCCTTCCCCCTCCAACCATAACCTTGATTCTATGTAAGAATCTGTTTCTGGTGCATTCTGCATGTGACATGCTGGGTTCTGAACCCTTCAAATGCTCCACTGACCTTTTTCTGGATTTTCTGGTTCATGCCACAGCTGCTGGAGGATGCAGGGAAAGTCCATGTGTGTGATGATCCATTACACTGCCCTAGATTCATTGGAATTCTTGTTGAGTGGGACTGACAGCTCTAGCAAGAGCCAGGAGAGTGTGGGCAGGCAATGGACGTAGACTCCAAGGCCTCTGTTAACATCTCTCTCCTCTCTCTGCACCATTCCCCTGTGCTCTGACGGTGCTCAGGATGTGGAGATCCGGACCAATGCTGCTGCTTACCTACCTCAGATCAACCAGCTCCTCAACAATGTGCCCCGCCAGATGCTGCTGCTGCTGAAGACCAATGATTTGCTAAGGGGGATTGAGTCAGCCCTACACACACGGGCCAGTGCCAGCTCCTTCCTCAACATGTCTCGCTGCTGCATTAGAGCCGTCTCCACGTGAGTCCCTGTGTCTCTGAGACAGGAGCCCCAACCCCCACTGGGCCCCCCCTGTCTCTTGTCCCCTAGTGAGATTCTGCAGAGATGGCGGCTCTGGAATTTCTAAAACTGCCCTGTCTTACCGGAACCTTTTCCCTCGTTAGCATGCCTGTCAAGGCCCCGCCCCCTTTTTTCTTTCTCAATCTCATCTTCTTTCTCCCCCATCCTACCCACCACCCGGGTCTCCATAGGGAAGGAGCTCTCAGCAGGAACTGGGAACAGGGTGGGAGCTGGAAACAGTGGGGATTTTGTACTAAATTTTTGATTCTGGGATCATAATTCCCCCCAGATCTGATTAATGTCCCCACTAGAAACAGCTGATGGAAAAAGAACCCAAACTTCACAGCTGCCTGTCTCACAGCATGGCCTTGTGGTTAGGGGGTGTGGCTCCTGGGTTCTATCGCTGGTTCTGACTTGACTTGCTCTTTGACTGGTGGCCAGTCACCTCATTTTTCTGTGCCTCAGTTTCCTCATCTGCCCAATAGAGATAACAATTCTGTGTCTGCCTCATGAGGGCATCGTGAGGCTCCGTTAACTTGTGTTACTGGGGAGGGGCCCAGTACTATGTTTACAAGAGCCAGGAGAGTCAGGAGTGCCCAGTTCTATTCCTGGCCCTGCCACTGACCTATTGTGTGACTTTGGGCAAATTGCTTAACTTCTCAGTGCTGCATGTTCCCCAGCACTGTTGAGAGCCTTAGGCGAGAGGTCCTGGAGCAGTGCAGTGTTAGCAGTGATGGTTCTCTATAAGAACCAGCTGAATGTTGTGTTGTTTAGGGATCTGATTACATAAACACAAACCATGTGGTGAGTGCTTATCATTAACTATTATTATTGATAATAATAGTTAGCACCTGGATAGCCCCCTGCAATGTCAAACACTCTGACTAATGGAATAATGTCCCTGGTGGGGGAAGGGAGGTGCCATCACCCCACTGTCCAGATGGGTAGATTGAGGCATAGAACAGGGAAGGCCAAGACAAATCAGCACCAGCTGTGGAAACAGAACCCAGGAGTTCCTAACTCCTGATCTCAAGCTCATTGCACTTGCGCAGCCTTTCTCCTCTCTCCCATTTTTGGTGGGAGGGACCGTTCGTCTCCTGGGGAACATTTAGCCCAGGAAACCCTGACCTACCAGCTAACTGGGATTCCTCGGAGGTGGGGATCCTGGCTGACAATTGGCACCTGAGGGCGGGGGGGTAGGGGGGCTCCTGGTCTTCAAGATCTAAGATCCAACATTTACCCTGCTGCTGGGCTGTGTCCTGGGAGATTAATGCAGCTGTTTCTCTCCCTTGCCCAGGTATCAGAGGAGCAAGTCTCACTCCCTGTACAGAAAGGCCAAGATCTCTCTCTTAGAAGCCCTGAGCCTGTGGCAGATCAACTTACATGAACTCTTCCTGCGGCTGAAGGGGTCCCGGCTGGGGAACTGGGTCATTGCTTTCCTGAGCCGGATGCACCATTCTCCGTACTGACAGGAACTGGTGGGAGAAGCCTGGGCAATTATTGCTCGCCTCCATTCTCCGCAGCACACTTGCCTTCCTGACCATTCCTGTCTGTACTCCACAAAGGCTATTGAGACGCTTTTCTTGTAACACATAGTGCCGGCCTTGGCTGTCAGAGCATAAGCTTCTCTATAGTAGAGAGGGAGAGGAGAGCAGGGGCTCTGGGAGTCAGGACTCCTGGGTTCTATTCTAGCAATGAGAGAGGTGGGAGTATGATCTAGTGGGCAGGGCAGGGGGCCTGGGAGTCTCTCTGTTCCCAGCTCTGGGAAGTACCATTATGGAAACATCCTGTAGACTTCAATAGGAGAGGAGAACCTTTTCTAGCCCCTACCCCTTTTAAACCATCCTATAGCATTTAAGAGAGATGCATCCCTGCCCTAGAATTCTCCAGGATGGTTCAACCCCCCTAGAAAGGAAATCATTCCTTATGGAATCCAATAGGGTTTTCAGTAGTTTGTTCAGAATCCTATTGCTTTAATGCCTGTGAAATCTACAGGAATTTTCTCTAAGGGTAGAATGATCTAATGGTTAGAGCAGGGGACTGTGAGCCAGAACTCGTGGGTACTATTCCCAGCTCTGAGAGGGAATGGGAACTAATGGTGAGAGCAAAGGTCTGGAAGCCAGGATTTTTCTGGGTTCTGTTCCCAGCTGTGCTGTGGAGTCACTGTGTCATTTTGGGCAAGTGCTTTCCTTGCCTCAGTTTCCCCACATGTAACATGGAGGTAATGCTACAAACCCTCCTCTGAACTCCTCAGGGAGCAGGTGCTGTGGAATCTCATCTGAGAACTCACATCTTGTGGCGGGTGATGTATGTGCACTGTACTGTACTGTCGCACAGGAAAATAAATAGGATGTCATGTTAGAGTCCTGCAGGGGGAGAAGTGCATGGCTACCCACCCCTTTCATCCCAGCCCCAGTTTTAGTTTTCCCCTTCTCTGAGCATGACATGTCACTCTGCACCGTTAGTTCCTTACTAACCCAATCAACCGCTGCTCTATTCTCTCCACCACCTCTCCCCCATCTGACGGACGTGGTCCAGCTCAAGGTCAGCTGCTGCTGAGTCAGGCATGTGTTGCCGTGGGGGTGAGGGCACCCGCCTGGATGACTCACCACTGTTACCCCACATATTCATGCACAGCTAGTCCCCCTCCACCCCCCCAGCCACGGGAACGTACTGCCAGAGCATTACACGTGGAGCGGCTCGGCTCAGAACTGCTTGTGACGTTGTGCAGCTCCTGGCTCAAATGGAAACCTGTCACTTGCTTGGTCTATGGGCCTGATCGCTCTGAGCCCACAACCCGGACACAAGCCCCAGAAAGCCTTGCGCAGAAGCCTCACTTCTGCCACATGTCGCCAGGCTCTCCTCCCACATGCCTGGGAAACAAACTGCACATGGGATGATGGAAAGGGATGGGCCTTTCAGGCTGCCCCATGGACCATCTCTGCAAAGGGGCGTGTTTGAGAAGCTTGCACTGTCAGCAGGTTTGACTGAGTGAGGTTCTTGTCAGCATGGGAGAGCAAGGCCTGGGGAGGGGCTGCATGTGAAAGAGAATGGCTTCCTGGTTGGTATGACTCTGAAAGCCCAGCCATGGAGCATGTTTGTTCACGTGAGAGGGAATGTGGGTATGACTGCTGGGGAGTGTCAACCTGTGACACAGGGGATGTGGAAATCTGTCACTGGGTGAGGGAAAGAACATATGCAAGTCGGAAGCATACCCAGTAAGTGCGCGTGATTGTGTCTGTGATTGTGAAAGTATCTCTGAATATGTTGAAGCAGGTGTGCGCATGTGCATCTGGCTGGTTACTACAAAGACGTGTGTTAGCCACAGAGTCTAGTAGGTTAAATTGCAAATGAGAGAGAGAGAGAGAGAGTGTGTGTGTGTGTGTGTGTGTCCCCGTCCGTCCGTCCGTCCCCTACCGCCTGCAATCTAAATCTCAACCTGTCCCTCACATCCACGCCAACCCCCCTGCCTGTTCTCATTGGCCTGTCAGGTGGTAACCAGGTTGCCTAGGGTCTTAGCTGATGGGAGGAGCAGGAACAAGGGGCTCAGCTTGCCCTACGTGTGTTAGGAGAACCAGTTAGAGGAAGAAGCCCTGTCAAACCTTTCCCCAGCATTCTAGCCCAGTTCAGAGATGCACCCAGGCCAAACCTCTGAAAGGTCTGGGTTTCACTGTCACTTGAATTCTCCTGCAAACTAGCCTGTGATAATTTTAGTAATGGGAGCCTGAGTCAGCAAGGAGCTATGGAAGCCCTTGGCGATTGATCCTGCAGCCCTTACGTGACAGAGTCTTGCTCATGCAAATAGTCTCACTGAGGTCCATGTAATTACTTATGTGATTACAGCTTGCTGGACAGACCAGCTGGGTTATGAAGAAATAGCTGTGGGCCTGTCCTACTCCCTTCCCTTGCAGGGAACTGAAAATCACACAGTGAAGTCTAGTGAAACCTGCGCTCGTGGTCACTTATTGAACAGGGCATGTTCTAGTAGCCCCTGCAGCTCCTTCACACTAACCATTCTAAACACACCTATCACAGTAACGTCTGGGCTCCACCTGTGAGGTGCAGGTCACCTTCATTTCCGCCATTTTCCAGAGGGCGAGCAGATTCTGTGAGACGGTGCAGCTTCCCCAAAGTCGTAGCTGACATTTGTAGCAGAAGATGGGACCACACCCCATGCTCTACATATACCAACCCTGTGCCTTCACCACACCAGTATCCATCCTCTCAGCTGTTAATGGCATGCCTGAGCAGCCTCTGCTATAAAGGCCAAAGAGAACCAGCAGCCCTTTCAGGTGTCATTACTGACAGGTTGTGGTGAGCAAAGAGCAGGTTCTGTTTCATGGAGCTTTTGCCTATTGCCACCCATCCCTACTGAGCAGGGAGAGTAGCTGCTTTTTAGCAAGGTTTGTAGGGCAGGGCCTCAGCAGCGTGGTTTTCATCCAGCCCTTCTCATCAAAGTGAAGGAGAGGTTTGTCAGAGGACGGTGTGAACTGAAAGCTCAGAGGCCAGCCCTGTGATCAGGGCCAGCTCCAGACCCCAGCGCGCCAAGCGCACACTTGGGGCGGCATGCCATGGGGGGCGCTCTGCCTGTCGCCGGGAGGGCGGCAGGCGGCTCCGGTGGACCTCCCACAGGCATGCCTGCGGATGCTCCACTGGAGCTGGCGGGACCAGCGGACCCTCCGCAGGCACGTCTGCAGGAGGTCCACTGGAGCCGCGGGACCGGCGACCGCCAGAGCACCCCCCGCGGCATGACGCCGTGCTTGGGGCAGCGAAATTACTAGAGCCGCCCCTGCCTGTGATGTTCCTCTGCTGTCTGTCTCTCTGCTTAAAGCTCTCACATCTAAACCTGCAAAAATGGCTTTCAAAGGGGCCGCCTCCTTGTTGTCCCGATTGTGGCTGTTGGGTGGTGGCACCTCTGCCTCCCCTTTGTGTGGTCTGGAATGACTTCTCATTCTCCCCAGAAAAAACAGCCTCCCTCCCCGCAGCAGGCCTCCATGCAGTTTCCCTCTCTGGGTTATATTTCAAGGGAACCGACATTTCTTTTCGATAGTTCCTTATTTCTGCCCTAGCTCCCTCTGCTGGCTCTATGGCAGCACAACACAAGCCAAGGCCAGAGGCAATGTATGCACCCGGCCAGGGTCCTGTGTGCCGCAAGGACTAACCTACGCCTGGAAGTGGACTCCAGAGTCTGGTACTACTTTATAGGGGTGCTTACTGGGGCACTGAAATTTGATCCGGAACCAAAGAGGAGCAGTGCGGCTGTGATGGGTCTGTCCCACCTCCTATAATATTAAATGCCGTCCTGTATTTCTATAGGACCTCCCGTCCCAGGGATTATCAAAGCCCTTTACAAACTGCGTGCTGTAGCAACAGAAATCATTTCATCCACACTGAAATCTAGCCACCTCTGGGGTGGAGTGAGGCAGCTGTTTAACACCACCACACAGCCTGAGTGTAGAGGACATGAAGTGAAACAGAATCCCAAATCCAGCTGAAATAGCACAGAGAATCCAGGAAGGAAGAAAAACATTTATGGAGAGAGAATTTAGCCAAGTTTTAACCAAGTGCTCCATGTAGCACAACTGCCCCAGCACCATGTGGGGGGCGGGTATAGTGGAGTCAGTGCTCATGCAGCCCTCATCACCACCTCAGGCCACTCCCAGCAATGGAACCACTGAAAAGCATCAATCCCCCCCAATATCACCAACCCCCCACCATCAAGCAGAACCCCCAATATCAGTGCACCCCATCGTCCCCCCAAATCAATTCTTGTCATCTCCCTTCCCATCTCTTGGGAGGGCTCTTCTGCTGCTGCACCTATACCTTTGCCAGCCCTGGAAGGGGCAGTGGGCAAACTGCTGGGCTCCGGGAGGTAAATGGGAGGGGGGTTCAGACCTGGGCCAAAGGAGAGAGGCTCAGCCACAGTGTCTGGCCTCCCTTCATTCTCCATGGAGAGTGAGAGCCAGGGGAGCCACCTCCTCCTTTCTCTGCTCCCTGGACGGAGGGCACCCCCGATCCTGCTCCAGCTCCTTGCTGCAGCCAGGTAGCAGAGACTGTGTAGGGCTGCTCCAAACATGAAAGGGGGCCTTCCGTGGGTCAGCCCACCAGCCGGGGACTGACTGGGGGCACTAACTGCAGTCACACCTGCCCAGCCCTAGGACCAGTTCTGGACTGAGTAAATGTTCACATAGGGCAATGGAGGGAAGTCCAGCTAATTGTCTCCATGTCCAAAGGCAAAGACACAACACACACAAATGGCACAGCAGCAATGCACATGAATGTGCGAGTATGTGTGTGTGTGTGGGGGGAGCTGTGCTCTGTACGGATGGGATTACTTTGCCCTGCTGGACATACCACACCAGTGGCAGCGCTGCTCTGCCTCAACTGCAAGCTGTACCCAGCCCTATGAGCCGTCCAGACACAATGTGGTTACCAAGTCTGAGTCACTCTTCTGGGCAAATCTGTGTCTAATGGGGGCTCCAGAGCCTGCAGCATTCCTGGTGAGGGGAAGTAGGAGCAGGCAGAGGGGCCGTAATCTGAGCAGGCAGAGCTGGCTACATCTCCAGGGGCCAGTACGGGACTGTGAGTATGGGCAACAGGCTGACTTTAGATCTTGTAAACAGGGAAGAAGTGCTGATGGTCTCAGATCCACCCCAAAGAGCCAGGTCCTCCCCTGACTCCCGCAGGCCTAGCCTCTGGGCACTTGCTTTAGGAGCACAGAGGCACTTCTCCAGGAGTCCTGCAAAATCTGTCACGCTGCCTTTCTGAAAGCTCTGTGATGTACTTTCAGCATCCTCCAGGCAATGCTTGCAATTGTATCCCAAGCCCGGCATTATCCTGCAGATCACTGTCAGATAGCCCACTGTCTTAAAAAAGCTGCAACGTCTCTGTCGGAGCTGGATGTTAGTGCTTCAGCACAGTTCAGAAGGGGATTTGGTCCTTGTTGTGGGGTGCTGGCTCCAGCATACCACCTTGTGGTCCTGTGGGTGCATTGCACTCAGAATCTCTCCCCCTCCCACCCACCCCCAATTCTTCCAGTCCCCTACTCCAACTCGTCTGGTTCAAAACAGGGTCTCTTGTCATGGCATCTGATTCGTGTCGTTCTGTACTATGTAACTTGCTTTGTTAGTCACCTCATTCACCCCCATCTTGGGCCGCATAAGAGTCCTAGTCAGCTGTCTTGTCCTGGTCCCCTTCCTGGAGCTGGGACTATACTTCAAATGGTCACTCTCTCAAAACAGGAGTCCCAAGATATCCTCCTGGAACAGACAATACTTCAGTGAAAAAGGCACCTGCTCTCTCCTTAATGCAAGTGCCCAGCCCTCCTCCTGGAGCTGGGTAATTCAGGCAGTTATTACTGCCCTCCTTAAGCCAGGAGTCCCCAGCTCCCCTCCATGGAGCTGGGTTGTAATTTAGCCTGCTGCAGGGCCTCACCCAGCTTCTCCCTCTGCTGGCCCCTTTTCCCCAATGCATCAAGCTCAGCGAGTTCAGCAGGCAGCCTTCTACTGGCATCTCCTCTGCTACAAGGAGGAGGCAGGATATATACGGGTTCCCCTCTTTACAGCTCATCCTACTTGGTTGGGTGAGAGGAGAGCCTTGCCCTGCCCAAGGCTCCTGTCCCAGAGCCCTTAAAGAATCAGTGATGGGATTTCCTCCCTAACCATCCCAGGACCGCTTCCTCTCTCTCAGTATCACCTAGGTCCTTGTATGAAAATATCAGACCTTTCAAAATCTTAAATGGCTGCACCACATGACCAGGGTGGGCTGAACCCTAGGTACTACTATCCTTATGGGACATACTATCCCGTCACACTCCTCTGTGTTTGTGAACATGAGTGGGGTGATGGAGGCGGCTCTGGTGAAATGTGCTGCTGTGGGAGAGCTTGACAGGAACAGTTTAGGCAGCAATGGGGAAAGCCCCTCCCACACTGTCCCACCACTATATCTTTAGTCTCTCTGTTAACACTTTTAACAGAAGAGCTAATTGGTGCCTGTTGTCACATGGCCTAAGAAATTAAAAGGAACAGTCAGAAGAGTGAAATGCCTGCAAACTACATGGAGACTATTTAAAAAAGCCATAATAGAGGCTCAAACTAAATGTCTACCTCCAAAATAAAAAAAAAGTAATGAGGACCAAAAAATACCACTATGGCTAAACAACAGAGTAAAAGAGATGGTTAGCGACAAAAAGGCATCCTTTAAAAATTGGAAGTCAAAGCCTACTGCGGAAAACAGAAAGGAGCATACCTCTGTCAAGTCAAGTGTAAAAGTATAACGAGGCTGGCCAAAAACAGAATCTGAAGAGCAACTAGTTAAGGAGACAAAAACTAACAGCAGAACTTTTTAAAAGTACATCAGAAGCAGGAAACCTGCCAGTCAGTGGGGCCACTGGATGATCAAGGTGCTAAAGGAGCACACCAGGAAGACAAGGCCGTTATGAAGAAGCTGAATGAATTCTTTGCATCGGTCTTCACTGCAGAGGCTATGGGAGAGATCCTCGCATATTGCTTTTAGGTGACAAATTGGAGGAACTATCCCAGACAGAGGTGTCAATAGAGGAGGTTTTGGAACAAATTGATAATTTAAACAGTAATAAGTCACCAGGGCCAGATGGTATTCACCCAAGAGTCCTGAAGGAACTCAAATATGAAGTTGAAGAGCTACTGACTGGTATGTAAACTACTGCTTAAATCTGCCTCTGCACCAGAGGGCTAATGTAACACTGATTTTTTTTTTTAAATGGCTTCAGAGGTGATTGTGGCAATTACATGCTGGGAGGCCTAACTTCAATGTCAGGCAAATTGGTTGAAACTATAGTAAAAGAACAAAATTATCAGACACACAGATGAACATGTTACATTGGGGAAGAGTCAACACATTTTTTTGTAAAAGGAAATTTTGCCTCACCCATCTATTAGGATTCTTTGAGGCTGTCGACAAGCATGTGGACAAGGTTGATCCAGTGGATATAGTGTACTTGGGCTTTCAGAAAGTCTTTGACAAGTTCACACACCAAAGGCTCTTAAGCAAATTAAGCAGTCATGGGATAAGAGGGAAGGTCTAGTGGATCAGTAACTGGTTAAAAGAGAGAAAACAAAGGATAGGAATAAATGGTCAGTTTTCACAATGGAGAGCGGTAAATAGCGGGGTCCCCCAAGGATGTGTACTGGGACCTATGCTGTGCAACATATTTATAAATGATCTGCAAAATGGGTAAACAGTGAGGTGACAAAATTACTCAAGATAGTGAAGTCCAAAGCAGACTGTGAAAAGTTACAAAGGAATATCACAATAGTGGATGACTGGGTGACAAAATGACAGATGAAATTCAATGTTGATAAATGCAAAGTAATGTACATTGGAAAACATAATCCCAATTGTACATACAAAACAACAGGGGTCTAAATTAACTGTTACCACTCAAGAAAGCAATCTTAGTCATGTTCTTTGAAAACATCCATTCAATGCACAACAGCAGTCAAAAAAGCTAACAGAATGTTGGAAACTATTAGGAAAGGGATAAATAAAACAGAAAATATCATAAAATCATTATATAAATTCATGGTACGCCCGCATTTTGACTATTGAGTGAAGTTTTGGTCACCCAAGTTCATAAAAGACATACTAGAATAGGAAAAGGTGCAGAGAAGGGCAATGAAAATGATGGATATGGAACAGCTTCCATATGAGAAGAGATTTAAAAAAATGGATTGTTCAGCTTGAAAGAGATGACGAAGGGGGCATATGATAGAGGTCTATATAATCGTGAATGATGTGGAGAAAGTGAATAGGGAAGTGTTATTTACCCCTTCACATAACACAAGAACCAAGGGGTTCACCCAATGAAATTATTAACCAGCAGGTCTAAAACAAACAAAAGGAAGTACTTCTTCACACAGTGCACAGTCAACTTGTGGACCTTGTTGCCATGGGATGTTGTCAAGGCCAAAAGTACACGTGGATTAAAAAAAGATTTAGATAAGTTCATGGAGGCTATTAGCCAAGATGGCCAGGGACGCAACCCCATGATCTGGGTGTCTCTAAACCTCCAAATGCCAGAAGCTGGGACTGGGCGGCAGTGGATGGATCGCTTAAAATTATCTTGTTTTGTTGATTCACTCTGAAGTATCTGGCACTGGTTACTGTCAGAGAGAGGCAACTAGGCTAGAGGGGCCATTGCTCTGACCTGGTATGGCCATTCTTATAAGAACCTACCACTTATCTCACACAAGTAATTGAGCAGATGATAAAATCAGTCTTCAGTGACCTCCTCTGGATTCAAAGCAACAACCTAGAGATGAAAGACTCTGTCATCTCACTGCCACGCCCCTGAGCCACCCCAGTGACTGCTGGGAAACAATTCAATGCTGAGGCTTTACAGGCCAGCTTGCCTTCTGCACTCCTTTGTATACAGGGTGCTGCAGCCAGTCCACATGAATCGTCTTGCATTGTGCTAGATGAAGTAAATCTGAAAGGGCCAAATGCTTTTTGCTCCATCTAATCCCTAATCCTTTTGCATTAGCTGCTCAAGGTGGTAATTACCATTCTGCCCCTGTCCGCGGCAAGGGGAATTAGCTTTGGCTGATTTGCTGCAATGTTGTACTGTCCGAACCAATAATAACTTTGTTGACATTCCAAACATGAAGCGAAATCTATTTGAAAAGCAGCACGAGGACTTGCAGGCTCTACGCTTTGGCTGATATTAATTTTCCAACACGGGGCCACGGGGGCGGGGGGCAGCGCTGGAAAAGAACAACTCTTCCAAGGAGTAAATACCAAACAGCATGCTGCTAAATTGATTTACACATGTTAAAATGTTTCCGCCTCTGGATTTATCTGACTGCTCTTTGTCTGGCTATGAAAGAGGTAAACCTAGATCTTGTATCAGACAAGACGATAGCCGGGGGGGACCATGAAAAGGGTTGCCCTTGTAGCTAACGTGCCTTGTGAACATAGTTGTGCCTTTGCGTGTTATTTTCTGAGGCTCTTCGCTGCTCAGGAATTTCAAAGCCTCTTTGCTGTGTTTTTCTGGACCTTTCATGTGGCTGCTCTCCCATCCCCCCTTCTGTGTGAGTAGTCGTAGGTCTTTCAATTTTTTTAACCAGTCAGCAGCAGCTGCCACTCTACCCAGAATGATGAGCTGTCAACTGCAGAGTGACCTGGTTACACAAGCTAGAGAAGCAGAGAGGAATAACCATGTCTGACTCGGCTTCCCAGCTTCTCTGAAACAAGAAAATCTTCCAGGGCTGAGGTAATCCTGGTGCTGCTGGGATGCACAGCTCATCTGTCAGGCATATATAATCAAGGTCAAGGAGACTGCCTTTCTGCAACTCACTCCTCTTTAGCATGTGTATATGTCTGGGGTGCGGGAGGCTAAGGTGTGCATAGGATAATGATAACCCACTTGTGTGCAGTGTGTCTGCTATCAGTACTGGGCTCCTCTCTTGAGCTGCTCTCTTAAATGGGAGGTGACTAAGTGGGCCATATGCAGATGTACAAGTAGGCGTGCGACATACTTTGCATAGCTGTTTGTCACAACTTGTTGTGTTGGGCTCTTCCGAGGTGTGCTCCTATCTCATCAGATTCCACTTCACAGAGGCAAGCGGTGCAGTTCTAAGGTAGAATCCCACACAAGGCATTTCATTTAAATAGACAACTCTTAACAGCGCCCCCTACAGGGCACCATTCATCCCGCTCTCCTTAATTCAAACACCCAGGAAGCTACATGGGGGAAGGGATCTCTTGCCATTTTTCCAGCCTGTGAAGTGCCTACTACACCTATGGCCATGTACAAATTAATAATTATTAATAATATATTTCTGTTTTCCTTGCAGAGAAGCCTTTTATACAATACATACTTTATGCTTACAAGTGCTATGCCCCCAATTAAACCAGAGGGTTTCATGATCTTCCTGTGAAAATAACAACAATTGGCCCTTTCAAAGCAAGTACAAATATTATTTAATTAAATCTCACTACTCCCCCACTGCGAAGTGTCACTATCACCATTTGCAGATGGGGAAACTGAGGCACAGAGAGGTAGCGGTCCAGCTCCTCAAAGGTAGTTAGACATTAAGAGTGGGACCACCACCCCGGTTTGTCAGTCCAGAGGTACTGCACCCGCCTTCCATGCAACATTGAAGAGGCACGTTAACCACGACACCCCAACATTGTCCAGTGATTCCAATGTCTCGCGTCCACCCCAGCTGCCTTACTGCTACAAAGGCACTTTACCACCGTAATGACCTCAACAACAGAAATAGACCCGATGTCACCAGACGTTTCCGGTACTGCCTCCTGAAGGGAGGGCGTATCCCTCCTCAGTCGAGGTCAGCGTTTCACCACCCTTGCTGAGAACAGCTTGGGCAATATCCCACCGATCCCTCCTAAGGTGACGAACGTTTTGCCAGAACACCTTTGAGGCCGTCCGGTAGTCATTCTCCATGGTCTTTCCAAACTCATCCCAAGCCCGGGTTTTTGCTTCAATGACTGCCACAGCCACAGCCTTCTTCACCAGCCGGTACCTCTCAGCTGTAACAGGAGTCCTTCGCCTTGACAGCTCCCCTCAGCACTGGTGTCCACCAGCGGGTCCTAGGGTTGCCACCATGACAGGCACCGAACTTAAAGTGGCAAAAGAGAATCAGGCCCAGGGTGGTAGGGCAGATTTATTTATGAAACACATTTTAAATGTTGCTTGCTTATGTGTCTGGAGTTTCGAGCTCAACATCAATCTAAAGAAAGAAAGAAATGGGTTTATTTGGAGGGTGGCTGCCCAGTGGAGCTGTCTGCTGCGAGGCACTTGGCTCCAGGAAGCCGCGAGCCTCCTGTCAGCTGACTCCTTAATAGCGCCTCTAACTTTAATAAAACGAAGATGGAAGAGATTGCTAAATGGCGGCTAATAAATAAAGTGACGCGCAGGGAGCCTAGTAATATAATATTGCTCTTAAAGGAAATATGAAAAATAGTAATCATGGCCATTGTTATTACTATCTTGTCCTTCAATGTGCCTAAACTATCCATCACACTGATAAGGCTGAAAGAAATACCCAGCGTTTAGCAATACAAGATGCATACTTCACAGCGCGGTCAGTCACAGCAAGCATGTGGCTGCCTTTTCTGCATCCATTCTGTGCCGGAACCTCTTTCACTTTGGTGCCTCCTATGGGTGTCAGATAAATCAACAGTACTGAAGCGGAAAGACCCCAACAGCATAGCCACCCATAGGGAAATAGTCATCCTTCATCAGAACGAATGGAACCCTGAGTAGGACAGTAACAAGGCAACGTGGGCGGGGAATTTATTTTGATGTATTCACATATCTAAAATACACTGCAGTCAGCCATTAGGGCCTGTTGTGGGGGGTGGTGGTGGTAGCCTGTCTCAGTTGAGCCTTGAGTGGGGGAAAGTCCATTGAAAGTATCTTGCCACTGCTAGCTTTGCACAAGATGTTGACGCTCAGTATTACAGTAGTAGAATTTTACTCTGAAGAAATGGTATGTTGCTTAACTTACTATTTTTCAATTATGTTTTCAGATGATGAGCATTAATAAGTACAGAATAATACGAATTAGGGACTGGCAAGATGATCTTAGGTCAGCTACTTCAAGCCTCTGCCTTATAGCTTTGTTCCCCACAGTGTATTCTCCAGGCCTCTGCCCAGTCCAGTTTACATGATTCATGGAAAGGAATTTCTACCATTTTCATGAGGAGACTACTCCACTGACCTGCTGTTAGGAATAATATTCCTGGTATTCAGCTTACAGTCAGTGTCTTCTCATTCCTGCTAGTAAGAGCCCCTGGCAAACCCACCCCCACTCCCATGCAGCTCCTCTTTTTCTGTTGAGGTCAACTAGGCATCAGACACCGAGCCAGGAATTCCTAAATTCTAATCCTGGGCCTACCACCAACAATTAGTGTGGCCTTGGGCGAGTCCTTCAACCTCGCTTCCTCAGTATCACCTTCTGTAAAAGGGGGATAATAATATTTTTTTTACCATAGTGACCTACCCTGGGTGATGTGAAAGTTTATTATTATATGTGTGCAGAGCCGATGGGAGATCACAATTGCTGAGTACTTTTGTTGGTATTTACCCCCTTCAAACATTTAAGAGGCTACAGACCCTGAAACTCAGGCATCCAAATTAAATATTGTTAAACATGAAACATAAATCACACTCATGCACTGGCATGCTGAGTGAAGGCTGCCACTCGGGTTTTAACTCAGCTCATTATGCAGGCACTGTAGCAAGGCTGGTCTTCTACCCAAGGACCTCACAACACTAGGTCATGTTGTAAGATGGTTCCTTACAAATAAATTGTACAGCAGTTGCAGAGGCTGCTGAGCAAAGAGACAAGAGACTGAGCAAAGAGACAGTCGGGAGCTCCGGGCTGGGCAGTGTGGTGCGGGAGGAGGGGGGAGAAGGGGGTGAGGGCTCAGACTGGGGGTGCAGGCTCTGGGGTGGGGCTGGGAATGATGGATTTGGGGTGCAAGAGGGCAGGAGGGGGATCAGGGCTGGGGCAGGGGTTGGGGTGTGGGGAGAGGCTCGGGGGTGCAGGCTCCAAGTGGCACTTACCTCAAGCAGCTCCCAGAAGCAGCGGCATGTCCCTTCTCTGGCTTCTATGTGAGGCACGGCCCGATGGCTCTGCACGCTGCCCCATCCGCAGGCTCTGCCCCTGCAGCTCCCATTGGCTTTGGTTCCTGGCCAATGGGAACTGCAGGGGTGGTGGTTGGGGCAGGGGCAGCATGCAGCTATGCCGCTGCTTCCGGGAGCCGTGTGGTGTGGCCCACGACCCTGATCCCCATCTGGAGCACCAGAGTGCTGGAGCAGGGCAAGCCACAGACCCCACTCCCCAATGGGAGCTCGAGGGTTGGATTAAAATGGCTGGCAGGCTGGAGCCAGCCTTTGGGATGTAGTTTGCCCACCCCTGGTCTAAACAGCTGCCCAGATACCCCACCATTAGGGGCAGTATAAGGAGGAGTAGGGGTGCTTACTGGGAAGTGAAGAGGACTGACATGGGTCTGTCACACTGGTAAAATAAATATTTTCTTAGTGACATATGAATTGCTGAAGCGACAACCCAGGGCAAACTCCTGCATCATGTTGTCTCATCACTCACTGCACAGTGTCAAGCCAAAATAAGTTTGAGGAATGCTTTATTGGTCCCTGTGATGGAGTGTTCAGCCCACCCCACCCCTGAAGGGGTTAAGGTGGCCCAGAAGAGGCCAATTAACCTTCATAGTTGCACCTGGAGGTAGGCACAGGGCTGTATAAATTACTAACTGCTGCTGATGCCCAGCTGGGAGAGAAGCTGGGCAAGGAATATAAAGAGAGGAAGTTTGTAGTAGCAAGGGGCTGTCAGGGGAGAGAAGGAGAACTAGCCCTAGGGTCAATCCCAGATGAATTGTGAAGAAAGTAAGTCTGAGGGTAGGAGGAAGCCCAGGGAAACAGCAGCAAGAGGGAGACTGTGCAGACCGTGGCTGCTGGTTATAGGGTCCCTGGGCGGAACCCAGTGTAGAGGAAGGGCCTGGGTTCCCCTACAGTCACTGGGAAGTGGTGCAGGACTGTTGGAGGCACCATGCAGACAGTTGGTCTGGCGAGACTTTGATACCCCAGAAGGGGAGACCATATGTTGACCTAGCTGGAGGGATGAATTGCAAACGGGGAACTGTGAACTACAGGAAGAGTGACCACTCCAGTGAAGGAGTGACCATTGGCAAGGGGTGCCATAGGTAAAGAAAGCTGCTATGCCACACCCAGTCAGGAGGGGTCACTCTTGCAGTGAGTGGAAACCCATTACAGTCCCCTCAAAATTAGGACCACCCTCATCTTAGTCCAAGTCCCAGCGGGACAAGCATCCACGTCAGAAAAATCATCAGTGCCACTGGTGTGAAATGGTCCCCCTCTGACTGTCTCAACAGAAAGTTAAGTACTGGGTAGGTTATGGAGACTGAATTTCCCTCGCATATCTACAGGAAGGTCCTTCCAGGGAGGACTAAGAAGCATTGGTCATTCAAAGGCATAGATAACCAAGCTGCCTTCTGACTTCCAAATTCATGCACTAGTGCAGGGTAGTGCAAGCATGTGTGTGAATTTTGCACTAGTGCTGCTGCTCAGCCTGTCCTTGCTGTGTGTGTAAATAGGACGGATGTCTGCCCACCTCCAGGGCTGTGTATCTGGCACCCCTTGCCAGCAGGAAACATTCACAAAAAATGAAAAGCATGACAAAGTTTGGGAATATCCCAGAAAAAGTGGGCCAGGATATTTCCTCACAATCCTCACATCCCCTCTTTCCACTGCCATAAACTGTCATAGGAAAGCAGAGGCAAATGTTTCATCTCTAGACCTGACTGGAGCTTTGGCAAGAAGTTCTGAGAACAATAGGTAATTTTTAAGGGTTCTGGGGGCATTTTATCAAGAAAAGATGATAAATCAACCTGTCCAGGATTTGAGTGGAGGTCTCCCATGCGGGACAGCAGAGAATGTCGACTGCTAGCCGCTCATCAGTTGAACAAATATGGACAACTGTACAAAGGCTCTTTGCTGACAGCTAATGAGCACCATCCGCTCCCACTGATCTGGCACCATTTGGACAAAGTGAAAGGTCACCTGGCAGCTGAGAACTTCCAACTCATTCCACAAAACTTTCCCCAGTGCCACCAATTGTTTGGCCTCCATCCCAGCTGGCTCCCCAGGACCACCCAGCCTGTCCCCCTCAGTCAGTGACAGCGAACTGCAAAGGCAATTACCTAGCCGCCAAGTTAAATTAGCACCGTTGAGCTCTCTCTCTTTTTTCTCTCTCTCACACACTGAAGCACTCACCTGAAATTAGCAGCGGTCGGCGCTTTGCAGAGGTGAATACGATTGTGATTATGAATGCACTTCTTGTTTGTCTTTTCAGTGCCGAAATCCTGTCAGCGAGGAGAAGCGATAATAACATGCTATTAAGTTCTTTCTGGATAATGTAATTCAGGAGTCAGGAGGCAGTTTGGTCATTTATGCCTATGTAAAGCTTAGAATAATTTTTCAGTGTCATTATCTTCTATTTCAAAGAGCCCATTCCAAATATCAATATACAGACCCTTCTCTGAACCACCTCCTCCTTGTTTTTATGGGCTTCTCCCACCTTTTATTCTTGTCAGCTCTGAATTTTCAGGGATTTTATTTCTGTTTCCAGCCGTCGTTCACTGCCCTGCTCCCCTCCCCCGCACCTCTCTCCCTCCCTCCCTTTCCCTTTAGAGTGAATTTAGGAATTTACTAATATTTATTTAGCATCTATAAATTGAGACCAGCTCCTCACAGATGCTGAGCGCCTGGGAAATGGCTGCCTGTGATAGCAGAGGAGGTCAGTTCAAATCTCAATACTGGCAGAGTGCAGTACATTCTTTCAAAACGAAGAGAGAATAGCCAGGCCTGTGATATTTAACAGTAGGCATATTCCCCCCAGTGCCACTTGGTAAATATCTAAATACACTGTAGAGTATTCAGTGATATTCCTGTTCCATTATTTATCGGGAGCAGAACTGCTGCGAGGGCCCAGGAGGGCTAGTGGGTTAATAGAGTCACTGCTCAGTTCTAGAGAGTGGGAATCAAATCCACTGAGATCACATATGCAATGAATTTAGTTGCCTCAGCCTAGCCCCCAGGGACCATTTGTCCATAGTGCCAAATTACCATGAAATTCAACTCAATAGCAGGCTGTGCTGTGTCAGGCCCAGGATGGGAAAAGCAGGCAGTGCTGAGGAATACTGGCAGAGCTGGGGGGGCTCAGACCTGGAATAGCAGGGGGAGTTTCAAGTCAGAGATGAGGAGGATCAGTAGAGCTGTGCTGGGAGCTTTCACTTTGCCTGTCTGCTCTACAATTGATTGTAGGCAGCACTATTGGGCCCTCAACTTCATGTGCCCCAAATACATCCATAGCATGTAAGGTCTCTCCTGTCACAAGGAGATGGCAGGCTTCTGGAAGCACTCACCTCCCTTCTGACCCTCCAATGCATCTGACCAACCTGCATTTGGGTGAGTTTCACTCTCCCTCCAGGGCCAAGTAAAATCCAATCAGTGTCTCTTCCCACACTGGTGTCTCGCCCAGAGCCCCTGCTGGGCAACTCGGCTGATCTCTGCCAAAACCCAGAGCAGGAACAAGTCTCACAGTCTGTCAACAGAGAAAGAATCTTGGCCAAGTCCAGCACAGGCTGGCCAAGCACAAGGAGCTGAGAAACTTCAGGTGTGGAATGGTAGAATCTCTCCTGGCTACAAGCATTATCTATGGCCATCTCAAGAATGCAGCCTGAGCTACAGGCTGCAACATGCTGACTTGTGTGCATGTGAGTAGTCACGGTCACTGTTGCTGTCCTTTGAAGACACACACCTGAGCAGGTCTGGGAATGTATCAGTTCCTTCTCTGGTTTGTTTGCATAGACACCACTGCCTCCTACTAGACTTCAGAAATACTTATTAATTATTATCAACTCTCCCAGCTGCCCTCTGTTGGCCTCTTGTTAACTGGCTAATTTTTCATAGGCATCACAGTAGTAGGAGAGTGGCCTTGCAGTCTAGTTCAGGGCACGTGTTCCATACGTTCAGACTGGCATGGAAAGAAACCCATGCACATTTGCAAAAGACACAGTCAAATGGTGAACGGGTTCCCTCTCCTGAAAGAGCTTCTCCGTTAGCCCTGCTGAGTGAGTCCTTTGTTCTCGGCACCAAAGATCATGAGCTCAGTGCTCTGGCAGGCAGCACCCCAGCGTGTGTGACTGCGTGGTACGTGGTCATGGATCGCTAGAATACTCCCTTCTCAGGAGCAGAGCCAGAGGAGGCATGTGCCATGCATTAGTAGCAGCAGCAGCTAGCCTGTTCCGGATGGGTTCTTGCTCCCTCTCCCTGGGCACAGCCTCTCCATATGAGTTATATGCTGAGCTTGATGCATCATTATGTTCTTTGCTCACGCTTTTGTCTAGTGGGTGCTTCAGCGTATGCAGTTAATGGATATTTTTGCCCTGAAATAGCCCCCAGGAAAGAAAGCACAGAGGCTCCTTAACAGATGCAACTTCAACACCAGCCTACACTACAAGCATGAAAACAGACAGATGTCTCTGAGTGAATGCAGCAAAAATTACCATCCAGAACTGGGGCTGGAAAACAATCAGGCTCCTCTTCTGCATGCATAGGGCACAACTGAAGAGGAGACTTTTATTTCATTAAGTTAATTGGCAACAGTTTCTGAATTGCCAGATGTGGACTTAACTTTGCCTCTGGGTCCTGGAAAATGCTCTCTGCCATGTTTAAAAAGATAAAGGCAAAGGCATAAAACTCCTTCTGTTTCCTGCATGCTGTCTCTGTCATTGCTTTGGAGCTGATGGAAGGGGAAATGTTCTTCCTTTTGCACCTTGTTTTTCCCAGGGAGGGTCGCAGGCTTTCCGCTGCTGAGGAGAGAAAGTTTGTAGGATTCAAATAAGATTCAGCCCCACTCTGTATTGTGGAAGGAGCTAACCGCTTCTGAAAGCAGATGATTGAGACTCAAGTGCCAGCCAAACCAGAGGGAGGAGCCACAATGTTAGCACGCATGGTCTCATTTGCATAGAAGGTGTAGTATAATCTGCACAGAGTGCAGACCCATGTGTCTATCAGTGCCTAGAAGGTGCAGGCTCATTAGCATAGTGCAGTGGTTCTCAACCTATTTACCATGGTGGGCTGCTTATGCAGCTCTCCGAGTTATGTGGGCTGCATCCACACACACTATATACTATCTGTATGGCCCTTAGGATGTCACATGGGCTGCAGCTGTGTGTTGATTGGGCCGTGAATTGAGCACCACTGGCATAGTGGCATGGCCTCCTTGCCATATATGGAATGACATAAGCAGCATACAGGGCTTGAGGCTGTGGCTCTATTTACATAGCAGATGTGGCTTTATACACCTGGGCAATGAAGGCCTAGGTGTGGGTGTTGGGGTGTGGCCCCACTTGCACAGGGGCTTTGATTGACTGCATAAAGGGTGTGGGTGCAGTGACTTGCAGCTGATGCTAGCTATGGTAAGGTCACAACTGTGTGGCTCTCCCTGCTGAAGCTGTGTACAGTGTCAAACTGCAATCTGCTACAAGGGAAAAAGGAGTAACAGGAAAACAGGATTGGACATTCCAAGGGCTGTGTCCTGTGCAGCATCCATGGTTTAAAAGAGCAAGGCCCAGCTGCCTACTCAGAGTGCAACCAGCCTAGTCTGCCCAGCCCAAGCCCATGGCTGCCCTCATCCTGCCTGTCTGCTCTGCCCATGCACAGGCAGCTCGCAAAGCCCAGTTTCTCTCCCTCTCATCCCATCTGCAATAGACCTTCTTAGGCCTCCGCCTTCTTGTCTTTAGCTGCTACCCCAGCCCAGATCCCCTCTTCTTCCCACGTGGGGCCAGCCCTCTCAGCCTGACTCCCCTCTCCCCCTTTGCATGTGGCCAGCCAATCCAGCTCTGCTTCAGGCTCAGTGGGTTGTGATGTCATAATTCCATGATGCTCTGCCATTCCTTAGCACCTTCCATGCAAGGATCTGAAAGCCTTTAGCAAACAGGAAATGAATTTAGCCTCACCAATCTCTGGCAGTTGAGAAAGATTATTCTCCCCATTGTACAGATAGGGAAACTGAGGAACAGAGCAGAAGAATGACTTACCCAAGGACAGTGTCTACAGCAAGACTGGGAATGAAGTGCAGTCTCCTTCTTCCCTAGTTCTGTGTTTTCCCCACTAGATGATACTTTCTCCTTTCCTGTCCTAACTTTATGAAGCTGATCTGGATGAATCCCCTACCATGGTAGTTTGGGATGAGGCGTCTGTTCCTTCCACCAGCAGTCTGGACAAAGTGACATTTGAATTTGGCAGCAGAGTGGCTGGGCAGGATAAGGGCCTGTCAGGTATGTACTAGTTCTCAGCCTCAGCTGGGGATTCAAGGTTAACATGCTGCTGTATCTGTGATATACCAGGGGTTTATCATCTGTTTTAGGTTACTCCTGAAAATAAGATTACTGGGTTTCCAGCACCGGCACAGCTGAGAACTATCACACACTGTGGGACAGATAGCTAGGCCTGGAATAGCAGACCAGGACTGAGCTGCATCAGCTGAGCAGTGTAGAGAACTGGAATGGCTGGGAATGCTGCAGGTCAAGCCTGCACCACCCCATACTTGATAAGAATGTTCCCTCGGGTCCAAGTGCAGAAGTTCTATTAGCCATGGTTAAACTATCAAGCCAGTAGCAAGAGTAATGTTGTCTGCCCCAGCCACTAGGGGGTAACTATTACAGCTGCTCACATACCGCCCACAGTATGAGCATGCATGATGCAGTTCACATGCAGGGCTTTTTTTCCCAGCCATCTGCTGATGTTTTCTTTTTTTGTTTTTCTTTTTTTGTCTGATTGTTGTTTTAAAACCCTATTTCACAGTGGAAATAAGTAAATCCATCCTCACTCACTGCATCTTCAGCCAATCAAGCTGCAGGAGCCAGAGAGACTTCCCAGTGTGTGGGTGCCAGAGGATTGTGTCAGACCCTTGCATGTTGATGGGCCTTTTGGTTGATGGGATTATCCATTCAGAAAATGAGGAGACAATCTTCAGAGGAACAGACTAGGAGGAGGTGGCAGAGTTAATCTCACTGTTCAAGGGCGGCCATTGTGGAGGGAGACAGTGGGCAAGAGTCAAGAAACAACACTCCCTATGGAGGGGGAAACATGGGGGTGGGGAATGGGACAAAAACAAACAGACAAAGAGAAAAGTCAAGGACTCTTGCCTCCTGTGAGTGACAGGAGGGGATCTCTGCATCCCAGCAGCAAGGGACTCATAACTCACCATCCCAAGGGACCATTTCAGGTTCTCTGCCAGGAAATAGAGGTCACTGTGTTCAGAACCAGGACAAGTGCAGAGTGCAGTGTAGCGGTTAGTGTCTATATATCACCACTGCCCTCTGCTGGATGGAATCAGAACTGCTTGATCACGTGTCACATGCCCTGTATGGCTAACAGATAATTTCCTTTAGCTCAAGTGGTAGAGGGCACTCTGCTTCTGAAAAAGAATTTGAGCTCTCGCCTGCCTTATAAAGGCTGTGCTGAGTGACTACAGTATGATATATAGAGATGGCTATCAGCTCTTGGGTAGACACATTTCATCACGCAAAGAATTTAACGTGGGTTTTACACCAGACCTATTGCATGGGGCAGAGGGTTTCATCACTCTCCGTGCATCTTCAGCCTGGTCAGCCATATCCAGTGAAACTTGTTAGTTCTCTACCTTATACTGAATCTTAACATGTTAATTTAAGGCTTCCACTAACCTGAGGGACACTTCCACATAGCTCCTTCTATTACAAGTGCTTTGAGATTTATGGATTAAAAGTATTGAAATTTCTAAGTGTCAGTGCCTGAGATACAAAATAAATAACAATGGCAATTAAAACATCTGTTTTACCTTGTTATGGCAGGCATCAGCAGGTGCCACTCTTACAAATAATCTCCCAAGTTATTTTTCCTAGCATGTGAGCAAATGTTCAGTTTTGGGAAGACATGCTGTGTAGTGTTAGTCTGGGTTATGCAAGGCTCTGTGTAGAGGTGGTCAACGTGGGAGAGGGAGTTGTATGAGCAGCAGGAGAGGTTGGTCTCTGAGTCAATTCTTGAGGCGGAATTGCTGGCCATTGGGCTGAGAAGATCCCTGAAAGAAGGGTGTACCCTGCAGGCTGTTTGACCATCTCTGTTCTGGGACTGGTTTATATGTGTAAATAAAACAAGTTACACTCCAAATAAACCCAGATGCCACATCACTATTTCTCTTCCACTGGGAAGATGGCCTGCAGGGCCCTGAACGTCTGCTATCACAGAGGCAGAAGGGCAACACCAGAGCCAGAGAGAGCCACTGGTGTTGGAAGGAGCAATGTTAACCTTGAGTATGATTTTGAAAACAGTCTTTTGAGCATAGGAACTTCCAGAGTGGATCAGACCAGAAGCCCATCTAGGTCAGAATTCCCTCTCTAACAGGGCCAGTACCAGTGCTTCAGAAGAAGGCACAAGAAACTCAATAGTGGACTTGCATTTAAGGGAAATTTCTTCCTACCCCTCTACCTAATCAGTGCTTGGCATAAGCCCTGAAACAGGTGTTTGTCTCCTCTGATTTTTTAAAAAAAGTCCTGTCGAATGTAACTGAAGTTCTCTCATTCATATTGATATAGTGCTTTACAAATACTGAATTATTGTTACAGGGTGAGCAGGCCCTTCATGAGGTTCTCAAGCTCTAGGTCCCATTTGTGGCTGGTTTTCCTCCTGGATATAGGAAGGCCTGTCGGGAAGTTGGATATAAAGCACTTCCTACCACCAACGAGGGAGCTACATCCTGGTGAGTGCAGCAGCTGGCTGAGGTAATTCTCCAGAGACTGGGTAGTGGCTAGGGCAGGCATGGATTGCTATGGAGAGGGAGCTGGGAGGGGGGCTGAGAGGAGGTTGGCTAGAGAAGGCCAAGAGAGAGGCCCACATGCAGATAGGTGGGAAGTAGTCCTGGGAATCGTGAAGTGAGTGGTTTGGTGCTGAAGGTGGGCAACTGATCCATTGTACAGAGTTCCAGGGTCCAGGCCTGGAGCGGAGGGAGACCCTGGGGTTCCCTACAATGCTACCTACTGGTGGGTTTGTAACTCCTGTGGGTTTGTAACTCACAGCTGACAAAGTAAATCCAACAATTATCTCCAGCTTTCCTCCAGTGACTTGGAGTAATGTGATTATCCCTAGCTGACAGCTAGGGAAACTGAGGCACAGAGTGTTTATTTGACCTGTCACAAGTTCACAAAGCAAGCTAGTGGCAAAGGGAGGAATATAACCAGGAGTTATAAGCTACGGGTTCCATGCCGAGTCCACTAAGTCAACTTCCCTTTCTTTGAATGATCTTCCTCCACCCGTGCCCCCACATTCCCTTGCTGCCTTCAACCACAATGCAGCACTGTTGATTGTCTAATTAGTGATGGAACTTCTGAGGTTCTAGCATCCATTCTGATAACCCTCCCTCCCAAAGTCAGACCCTTACCCCCTCACTTCCGTGATACAATGAATTTTGTGCTGGTGAAAGATACTCTCATAGCAGCACTGGACACTGATCATTTCTGACTACTCCCAGAACGGGGACAGTCCTGGCAATGGCAGGGCGAGCTCTCTGCAGGCTACCCTGTGCCCCAACCCTATGCTGGAGGGATTTCCCTCTAGGGATGAAAAGTGTGTTCTGTTCCTGTGCCCCATTCAGCCTTTGTCCAATCTGCCGAGGTTGTCAGCATGAGGGATAATTTGTGCCAGCTGTAGTGGTGGTGTGTGTGATATGGACTCCTGCCCACTAGAAACTGGACTAAAACGCATGACTCATTTCACATGCCATTTCTGATTATGAGCTTTATTTCTAAATACTCCTTCTCTTACCACACTGAGAACTTTACCACTGCACCCATTGCTTGAGAGTGATTTTAAAAAACTGACTAGAATAGAATCCCACAGGGAACATTCTCTAGGTTCTTAATGCCTGGTTTGCAGAGTTTAATTACAAATCCACCATTAAATCAAAAAGAAAAATAAGAGCCACTGCCTGGGTAGGACCTACACATAAACACAGCTCTCACTTGCTAGATTATTAGATGTTCTCATGCCTTCTGACAAATGAGGCAATTCTGAAAGGCCAAGAACTCCTTCAAGCTGACTAGTTAAGACAGACTCTTACATCTCCTTATTCAATATATTCAGAGCAGCCTGTACCATGTATGAGGTTCCCTCATCTGCTTCCCAGGATGTGGTTGGTAGTGTAGGATGCGCCAGGATACTTCTACCTGCAGCCAGAGATAAACCCATTGGTTTTTCGGTAGTGACCTCACTGAGGAGTCAAATCCTCTTGCAAAGAGTGGAGAGTTGAACAAAGAAATGCAAAGGCTGATTAGCCTTTGGCATTTCCCTTCTGTGGTACTGTCAGGGGTGAGATAGACATGGGGAAAGGGAGCCTGGGCCCCTTGAGCTGGGCAGAGGGAGATGCAGGAGATGTTAAAAGCTGCCCTGCCATTACAGATGGGACAAAACGGGAGGCTGGATAGCACACACACATAATAATCAGCAACTCGTTAAGGATTCTAATCAGGCAGAAATATTTTCCCGTCAGCTCATTACAAAATGTAAGGAGGTCACAGCTCTGGGTCATGGCTGCTTTTTCTCCTGCTGGAGATAACAAATGCATTTGCTGGAGCCTTTGGTAGCTCATTTGTTATGATATGTGAGCGATAGGCAAGGGTGGGGAGGGACAGTCAAGGGGGGGTCGAAGCAGGCAGACTACCAGGAGGAGTGAGTGTTGCTAACAGGCAATTTGAAGTCAGGGAGAGTGCGTCCTTTGGTGCCTGCAGCATCAGCATCTGATGAAGTGGGTTCTAGCCCACGAAAGCTTATGCCCAAATATATTTGCTAGTCTCTAAGGTGCCAGAAGGACTCCTTGTTATTTTTGCTGATACAGACTAACACAGCTACCACTCTGAAACCTGCAGCATCACTGGCATTTCTCAGTTTCCCCTGCAATGTTTACACAGAGGGATATTGAGGCAACCCCTCTCAAAAAAAGCCAGTTAAAGGGCTGATTGGGGGGAACACGCTGCCCCAGCCAGCAATGGGAATAATCATACATTTGGCTGCACCTTTCACCCCACAGCACTTCACAGACTTGATACATGGCTACACATGGTTCATTTCATTCAGCCTTGGAAATAGGATGCAGACAACGCTGGGGCGGAGTGTGGCAGCTGTCAAACAGCCCCACAGCAGTTTTGGGCAGGAACTGAAGAAGGGAGAATATAATAACCCAATTTGGCATGGGCCCTTTCAAGCGGTCTGTGTTCTACAGTGCTTTCTGGCTGTAGGTTCCTTCTTCTGATTTGCTTCAGCTGAGTTGGAAAAAACATAGAGCAGAAGAGAGGCTGGACTAGAGGGCAGTCAAGCACCCAGGGGAGGTGAGAGTAGGGGGCAGCAGGGAACAACAGGGGCCTAGAAGTTGCAGCAGGAATTGAGGCGGAGTGAGGACTCCATAGGCTCAGGAACTGATCACTATTTTCAGGAGGGAAGGGGCAGGGACAGGCAGCAGACCTATGGGGCTGGGGTTGACGGAGTGGAGGCCGAGGTGAGGAGCAGAACACTGCTCCTTTAAGAGAAGGGGAAGGAGACACAGGGAGCAGCAGCTGGAGTTCTTGGTCTTTTCTGAGAATGGGAGGGGGACTAGCGAAAAGGTCACATTCAGGAGGAGCTGGGAGGCCGAGGGCTTCCAGCACCTATCAGAGGACCAGTGAGTAGGCGACTGCAGCAGCAAAGGGACCCTGCTGAGGGGCAGGAGTTGAGCAATGGGAACTGGTTCTCCTGCTTGGTAGGGAGGTTGCCAGTGAGCTCCATGGAGCTGGATGCAGCTGCTGCAGCCATACATCTACCCACAAGAGAACAGCCAAGAGTGTAACAGTGACTAGTGATTTTGAGTGCCCAGCTCAAGACACCTAAAAGGCTTTGACTCTCAGAGAGTGGGTGCCCAGCACTACCTGAAAGTCAGTGCCCTTTAAGGTGTCTCAGGTTGGACACCCAAACATTAAGACATGAAAATCACTGATCATCCTTAAATCTTATTCAGTGCCATTAGTAGCCCCTCAGTGCAGCCCCTCTCCCCATTGAGTCACCCATGACAGTCCCTGAAGCATAGCTCTCCCTAGCAGTGCACTGGGGGCCATATTGATTTGGAGAGAAATTGCTGAGCCACCTCCACTCCCTGTAGCACACTTCCCTTTAGCCCAGCACCGGGTACGTCTACACTTCAAGTGGGAGTGTAATTCCCAGCTGGAGGAGACACACCCACACTAGCTGGGACTGAGCCAATGCACTAAAAATAGAGGGCGGCATAGTGGAGTGAGCAGCAGGAGGGAATAGTCTCCCTGAGTACACACCTGCCACTCCCCCCCCCGCCCAAGCAGGGCCGGCTCCAGGCACCAGCCGAGCAAGCTCGTGCTTGGGGCGGCAGATTCCACGGGGCGGCATTCGCCGCTTCAGCCGCCCCCGCAGGTTTTTTTCTTTTTTCTTTTTGGTTCGCTGCTCTGGCTGCCCTGTAGGGGGCAGCAGTGCAGAGGAGGGGAGCGCCCTGCTGGGAGCAGTGCCAGGTCTGTAGCAAGCCTGGCAGGGCAGCCCGCGTTCCTCCCTGCCCGCTGACCGGAGCGGCGCGGAGCCCTCCCGGCAGGTGGCGTAGCGAGCACCCCACTGAAGGAAGCCCTGGCTGTCCCCCTTCTCTCTCCCCCTTGCTGCCTGGGGCACATCTGCAGGGCCAGGAGTCCCCCTGCACCCGCGCTTTGGCCAGCCCACAGGTTTGTTTGTCCCCCTCCCACTTCACTGCTCCAGCCGCCCCGCAGGTTTGTTTGTTCCCTCCCCTTTGCTGCTCCGGCCGCTCGCAGGTTTGTTTGTCCCCTCCCCTTTGCTGCTCTGACCGGCCCAAAGGTGTTTTTTTGCTTGGGGCGGCAAAAAAGCCAGAGCCGGCCCTGCCCACAAGACACTAGGCACATACTCGGGGTGACTAGCCCTTCACGCTGCTGCAGTGACACTCAGTTCTTAGTGCACTAACTTGATAAGAGCTAGCGTGGGTATGTCTCTTTGAGCTGGGAATTACACCCCAGCTCAAAGTGTAGACATACCCTAAGGCTGACTCAGAACAGTGCCACCTACTGACTCGCCAGCCCCACTGCCTCTCTCCTTGCAAAAGCCTTTCCCACTCCCTGGAGTCTTGGCTGAGTGAGGCACAACACTTGCTAGAAAAGGCCCGGCCAGATTTCAAACATTATCCAAGTCCACTATTTAGCATAAACTATGTTGCAAAAAGCAAGAATGGACATGTGTGCTGATATTAGTACCAGGCCCTATTGACCTGCCCTAAGCTGCTGATATTGACCAAGGGAAGCGGTGCTCAGCAAACAGATCCATGGCAGGCTATATTTGTCACTGTGGTAGCCCATGGCCTCGCTAATCCGTCTGTGTCAGCCATTCAATAACCTCACAGAGATTCCTGTGGATCTGCACAAGCATCTGCTTGCAGAAGCAATTGCCGTCTTCCCCTCAATGTCAGCTGCAAAGGTCACCATCAAGATGGAAGCAAAGGCCTTTGATGAGACAGACTCTGAAGTGACTGACACTTGGTGGCAAAACAGCCTGTGAATTAAACTTGTTTTTCCAAACTCACCACCCACTTTGTCATCAAGAAATTAAATAGCTTCCCTATGATTCTAGATTAAAAGGCCAAAAGGGACCACTGTGATCATCTAGTCTGACCTCCTGTCTAACACAGGCCATAGAACTTTCCCCAAATAATTCTCAGAGCATTTTAGAAAGCATCCAAGGATGGATAGCTCAGTGGTTTGAGCATTAGCCTCCTAAACCTGCAGTTGTGAGTTCAATCCTTGAGGGGGCCATTTGGGGATTGGCCCTGCTTTGAGTAGGGGTTTGGACTAGATGATCTCCTAAGGTCCCTTCCAACCCTAATAATCTATGATTTAAAAAATGCTAGTGATGGAGAATCCGGCATGATCCTTGGTAAATTGCTCCAATGGTTAATTACCCTCACTGTCAAAAATGTACATCTTATTTCTGGTCTGAATTTGTCTAGCTTGAGCTTCCAGCCATTGGATCCAGTTATTTCTTTCTCTGCTAGATTGAAGAGCCCATTACTAAATATTTGTTCCCCATGTAGGTACTTATAGCCAGTAATCAAGTCACCCCCTTAACCTTCTCTTTGTTAAGCTAAATAGATTGAGCTCTTTGAGTCTATCCCTGTAAGGCAGGTTTTCTAATCCTTTCATCAGTCCGGTGACTCTTCTCTGAACTGTCTCCAATTTATCAACATCCTTCCTGAATTGTGGGCACCGGAACTGGACACACATTCCAGCAGCAGTCACAACAGTGCCAAATACTAGTCTCTCTACTCCTACACAAGATTTGCTTGTTTATGCATCCCAGGATTGCATTAGCTCTTCTAGCCATAGCCTCACACTAGGAACTCACATTCAGCTGATTGTCCACCATGACCCCCAAATCCTTTTCGGAGTCACTGCTTCCCAGGACTGAGTCCCCATCCTGTAAGTATGGCCTGCAGGGCCGGTGCAAGGACGTTCCGCGCCCTAGGCGAAACTTCCACCTTGCGCCCCCCCCACGCCCCCGCCCTGCGGCACCCCACCCTGCGGCAGCTCCCCCCTTTGCCCTGAGCCCACCCCGCGGCAGCTCCCCCCTCCACCCCTGAGGTGCCCCCCTTGTGGCAGCTCCCCACCCCCACCCTCCACCCTGAGGCGCCTCCCTTGCAGCAGCTCCCCACCCTCCGCCCTGAGGCACCCTCCCCCCCAGCTTACCCTTGCTCCTTGCACGAGCATGAGCACCCCGAGCATGCCGTGGCTGCTTCACGTCTCCCGCTTCCCAGGCTTGCGGCGCCTAAGCTGATTGGCGCTGCAGGCCTGGGAGGCGGGAGAAGTGAAGCAGCCACGGCGTGCTCGGGGAGGAGGCGGGGCAGGGGTGAGCTGGGGTGGGGAGTTCCCCTGCGTGCCGCCCCCCTCCCCTTACTTGCTGCAGGCGGCCCTCCCCGCGCTCCCCTGCCCCAGCTCCCTCCGCCTAAATGCCGGCGGCGACCGGGGCAGGTGAAGATCCGGCTGCCACGGTCGCTGACGAAGAAAATGGCGCCCCCAAATCCCAGCGCCCTAGGCGACCGCCTAGGTCGCCTAAATGGTTGCACCAGCCCTGATGGCCTGCATTCTTTGTTCCTAAATAGATACGTTTACTTTTAGCTATATTAAAATGCAAAATATTGTTTGCTTATGCCCATTTACCAAATGACCCAGATCACTCTGAATCAGTGACCTATCCTCTTCATTATTTACCACTCTGCCAATTTTGGGTCATCTGCAAACTTTATTGATGATGATTTTACATTTTCTTGCAGATGATTGATAAAGTTAAATAGCATAAGGGCAATAACTGTGCCCTGCAGGCTCCCTCTGGAAACACACTTACTTGATGATGATTCCCTGTTTACAATTACATTTTGAGACTGGTCTGGACTTTATTGTGCTTGCACATTATAAATGTGATCAAGTCATGGTCATTTGCACATAAGCTACTATTATTTTTAATTCTGTGAACAATTCCTCTTATAAATAAAGAATTTCCCCATGTTGGTTGTAAGACTTTTTGAGTTAGCAAATTGTCATCTCTAATGTTTACAAATTCCAAGGATGTTTTAGTACTGGCAGCATGAGATGTGGAGCATATGTCACTCAAATTGAAGTCCCCGTGATCACACAATTTTCCCTATACATTATAGATAGGTACGTAAAGAGGTGATCATCCTGTTCCCTAGTGTGCTTTGGTGGTCTGTGGCAGACACAAACTAATACTTCATTTTGTGCTTTATCTGGAAGTACATTGATTCATAACCATTCAAGATCATTTTCTTCCAAGTTATCAGTGACTTGGAAACAGGTAATGCTATTCTTGACATAGAATGCCACTCCCCCTCCCCTTTTCCCACTCAATCCTTTCTAAATAGGTTATAACCATTGATTTTAACATTCCAGTCATCCAAATTATCCCACCAGATTTCAGTAATACCAACTAGAGCGTATTTATGCTCAAAACTGAGCAATTCCAATTCCTCTTGTTTGTTATCGAGACTCCTAGCATTGTTGTATAGGCAGTTCTAGAATTTATTCTCTTCGTGTGCTTTGGTTCCTTGATTAATTTTAGTTCCAACATCATGATTTTATGCTAAGTGCTCATGTCTTCCTTCTTTTTACCCTCTCCTTTTGCTGTTAGTTTAATCCCCTCCTGATTACCTTAGCCAGCCTGACCCAAGGACAGTTGTCCCCCTTCTATTGAGGTGGAGGCCATCCAAACCACACTGCTCCCTCGCCCCACAGAAGGTGGACCAATGTTCCACAAAACCAAAACCTTCCACCCTACACCACTTACCTAGCCAGCGGTTCACTTCCAGAATCTTCTGCCTTCTGTTTTCCTTCACTTGTGGGCAGGAAGGATCTCAGAAAAGATCACTTGGACATTCTTTTTTTCAGCATGTTTTCAAGTTCCCTGAAGTTATCTACTGTCTGCGAGCTAGCCCACATTGCAATGTCATTAGTTCCTATAGGAGCCATCACCAATGGATCCTTGCCTGTCGACTTCAGAAGCCTAACCAACCTTAGAGTGACATCTTGTGTCTTGATTCTGGGGAGGCAGCACACTGTCCTGTTGTCCATCTGTCTCTTGCAGAATAGTCTTTCAATTCATATAGGACCTGCAAAATAGCCATGCCTTTATATAGGGTCTACTCAAAAATGTCATCTTTGTTCCCTCAGCGTGCTTTTGTGCATCTGTTAACTAACCTATATCTGTTCCCAAAGCTGTGCTGCTGTGGCTGGAGATGCTGCTTCACTGAGAAGGAAATGAATATGGCATTTTTTTATGTTAATTTCAAAGCCCTGTAGAACCACAAGGAACAACCAAAACCCTAATGTTTCCAGATTGGAAAGGCATAAGCAGGGTGTGGAGATGTCTGATATTTGAGAAGAGTTTGTAAACAACCAGAAAGTGACAATTAGAATTAAATTCAAGATCCCCGTTGGGTTCTTGTCATCTGCCTCCAGGGACCAAGGAAGAAAACCCAGGGGATTTCTGCTGGAGGCCACTGGAGGGGAGAGTGCTTTGTCTCCGGCCATTGTAAACTAGTTCTCTCCCCTTCCCAAAAGAAGCCTATACAGGAGGCTTGGTAGCTGTGTCCATATACAGGAGGGATTGTAGTGTAGCTGAGGGAATGCCCACTTTCCATGGCATTGTTTTCCTGCTGCCCAGTCCCACGCGAATTCACAGTAGGTCTGTGGGTGTGTATACACAGCCCATAGCAACAAGCCTCCCAGCCTGGGGTGACAGATTTGGGTTAGCAGGGCTTGAGCACTCTCTCACAATATCTGTATAGATAGCGCTTTGAAGTCATGGCTTGGGCTGGAGCTCAGGCTCTGGAGCCTAGGGAAAGGGGGTTGGGTTTCAGAACTCACTAGTGATTTCTTTAAGATATTGGCATGCCATATGCCAGACTACTAACCTAATTGATGCTAAGGCCTGGTCTACACTGAGGGGTGTGTGTGTGGGGGGGTGGAGATCGATCTTAGATACGCAACTGCAGCTACAAGAATAGCATAGCTGAAGTCGACGTATCTTAGATCGACTTAGATTGACTTGCTTCGCGTCCTCGTGGTGCGGGATCAATGGCAGCCACTCCCCCATCGACTCTGCTTCCGCCTCTCTCCCTGGTGGAGTTCTGGAGTCGACGGGGAGCACATTTGGGGATTGATGTATCACAACTAGATGAGACACGATACATCAATTCCCAACAGATCAATCACTACCCGCTGATCTGGCGGGTAGTGAGACATACCCTTAGGAGGACAGCTAGATATACATGTCTGCAGTACCCAAAGGCTACTATGCCCAACACTGCTGGAGATGTCAGTCACTAGGCATTGAAGACTCACTCTTTGTCCTCATGAACAATTTCTGTTCAGGGCCAGAGCTGCAAACGTTACTCCTGAAGCATCTTTTTATTCTGTTTATATAGCACCTCTCACAAGGAGGTCCTGGGCTGTGAGTGGGGCACCTTGGTGCTACCCCAATACAAATAGTATTAGTTACAGATAATATCTTATCCCTCTGTAGCACCCGGTATCACAAAGGATGTCACACATAAGCTCACAGGGCCTGATCCTTCCCAGCCTTTTGTTGTCATTCAAACCTGTGCTGTGTGTGTAAAATGCTAAGAGATCTGAATTGTCCCCTCACTTATCCCAACTTTACACCAGTCCGCACAGGTGTGAATGTCTCCAGCAGGCACAAGACAGGGCAGAGCTAGGCCCATACCCAGTTACTAATGTGTAACTAACACCCTCTCCCTTACAATTCCATCCCATCTGCACTGGATTTGCCTTTCAGTCCTAATATCTTAGGTTGCCCATTTGCAGTGCTGGTAGAGAGTATTTTGTGATGGGCTGAGTGTTACCCACTGAAGTTTGGAATTATTCCTACCCTGAAGGGCCCCTTGTGTTCAATGTATTGATTCCTGCACTTCAGTTTGCACCAATAACTGATTCTTTGCCTAAAATAAATCTTGTACCCTCATAACCCAGGGCATCCTGGTGGGGAGCTTGCTTGGGCGACACCTGTTCTGAGGCCAGAGAGAGGGTGTCAGCCTTCAGGGGTTAATGCGGCACCATTCTCCAGTACAAGTTCCCTTGAAAAAAGCCATTGGTTTGGAAGTGTCACAGTTTCAGGGTTAACTGCACTTTTGACCCCATTCCCAGTCTTCTTCGAGGGGACACTCTTAAGGTTTCTGGCTCCCAGCTGTTACCTCTGTTAGGCAGGGACCTACCTCTCTCCCTCCACACTGAAGATTTAGGCTTACAGTCCCTCTGCCCCTCACTGTGGTTTCCCCAGCATGTCTGACTGGGGTCCAGCACCTGGGGTGAACCTCTCTCCAGGGGCTATAACAGTGTACAGCAGTTACCAGCCAGCCTTCACAAAGCAAACAGCATTTATTCTTAGGGTAACAGCATTACAGAGAAAACATAACAGAACCTATGCAACTGCTAAAAGCTTACCAGATGTTGCCTCAAACTCCAACACAGGGCTATATAAGTGTCTGTCTTTAAAACCCCACAACTGGGTTTGCCCCTTGGGTTACAAGTCCATGCCAGTTTTTAGATCAGGAACCAGAGCCCTGACTGGATAGCTCAGCTGTTTCTTTATACAGCTTGGCCTTTGGTTTCCCGTCTCTGGGAACAGGTAATCACCAGTCAGTGACCCTCTCCTCAGGGCGTAGCTTCAAAAGGCTGGGTTTGTGCATAAGCCGAGTTATGGACTTTGCATTAATCACTGCCCAAGGATTCCCCCACTTAACACTTATTGTCCTATAGTGAGCTGGTGTGGCTCCCCACTGCCCCGGAGGGGGAAGAGCCCATCCGGAGGCTGGAGTGGGTGGAGCTAGGGAGCTCTGAGCCCGCCCCTCAGAGAGTCAGGCGGCAACCCGGAACTATAAAGGCCGGCTCTCAGAGCTCAGTAGGAGCCCAGCCACCGGAGAGGGCAGACGTTCCTAGTGGAGCCTGCGACTGGGAAACCCCCGCGGCCCAAGGCAGCCACCTAGATTGGCTGGGCCTGCCCTGCGCCCGCTATCCGGAGGAGTTGCCGGACCTGCCCTGCGCCCGCTATCCGGAGGAGTTGCCGGACCTGCCCTGCGCCCGCTATCCGGAGGAGTTGCCGGGCCTGCCCTGCGCCCGCTATCCGGAGGAGTTGCCGGGCCTGCCCTGCGCCCGCTATCCGGAGGAGTTGCCAGACCTGCCCTGTGCCCGCTATCCGGAGGAGTTGCCGGACCTGCCCTGCGCCCGCTATCCGGAGGAGTTGCCGGGCCTGCCCTGCGCCCGCTATCCGGAGGAGTTGCCGGGCCTGCCCTGCGCCCGCTATCTGGAGGAGTTGCCGGGCCTGCCCTGCGCCCGCTATCCGGAGGAGTTGCCGGGCCTGCCGACAACCCCTGCCCCGAAGAACCCATGCTCCTGGATCCCCCAGAGGCCAACACCAGGACCCAGGTAGGGCCGGAGGGGGAGTGTGGAAGTAGCCCGGGGGCAGCCGACCCCAGTCTGGCTGCAGCACTACCAGAGCCTATGTCGGTGTGTTGCGGCCAGGATCCCCACTGACTAAGCAGCGGATCTTTGGCCGCTGCTAGGGCCCCGGGCTGGGACGCAGTGGAGTGGGAAGGCCTGTGTCCCCACTGCCACCCAACTCCTGGAGCCTGTTGTTACTGCTCAGCCCTGCCTGAGGGCCTGAGCCCTTGACCCAGCGTTTGCTGCCCCGCCCTGACCTAGGGACTGGGCTTAATACTGTTGTTACTGCTCAGCCCTGCCTGGGGGCCTGAGCTCTTGACTTAATGTGGTTGCCCCGCCCTGAGCCAGGGTTAGGCTAACAGCATTTCGGCCAGCTAAAGCAAGGGCTACCGACGGAGACCCCCCCGGCCAGACTAATTCCCCGGGATCAACTGTGTGTAGTGAGCCGGTGTGGCTCCCCACTGCCCCGGAGAGGGTCGAGCCCCGGTGAACTCTTGTACAGTCTCCAAAGTCCATGCCTGTCTGGCACATCTCAATAGAGTTTTTGAAACGCCTGACATGTCCCAGGACTCACATCTGTCACAGGGAGGCTGATGGCGTAGGAGTGAAATTATTCTGCCTGGCCCTTAGCTGTGCCCTTGTTTTGCACATGGCACAAGTGGATGGGTTTTATATGGGTCAGCAAAAATGACCAACTTAAATGACCCGGTTTCAGAAACTGGGGATCATAGATAGGTTCCGATCTTATATAACTGCAGATCTGGAGGCGCTGCTGTTTCCCACACACAGACACCATCTCTTGCTGCACTGTCCCCTTCTCTCTAGGTCTCACGATTCTGTTACCACTTTATTTCTGCCATTTGCAGCTCTCTGTTGGGCTGTGGCTGTACTGTGCCCTGAGACGTACCTTGAGGTAACAACAGAAGTCCGCTGCTTCAACTTTCTGCCCTGGAACATTTCAGGTCAAAATAAACTGTATGGCTCTTCATCTGTACTTCATTCGAGCTTGTGGAATGCAGGGTGGACCCATGACCATGGGGAAGACCCCAGAGATTTTAGGATGAGCCAGCGCCTCCTTCTCCTGCAGCTGAAGATCTCTCCAAAGGCCTGGGACCTTTGCCAGGCTCGTTCAGGTCGGGGCATCAGAAAGGCTAAGGCTGAAGAGAGATAATGGAATTTCATCTAACCCTAGGGTTTCCCTCCCCCTCCAAAGAGTTGACTCAAATCCATGCTTGGGAGACAGAAAAACTGACCTGCTCTCTCACCTCTAGATGAGGGCCCCTCCAGGCCAGGGTTGTGGTGTACTGGTGGAGGAAGCTTACATTGCTACTGCCCATGCTCTGTGCCTAAAGATGTGCCTTTAGTGTATGTCTCTGCTACAGCTGGGAGGTGTGATTGAAGCAAACACAGACATATGTGAGCTAGTGTTGATTTAGCTAGATCAAAGCTAACTTAAGTAACAAACAATAGTAACGAAGCCACAGCTTCACTTCATGCTAGCTTTGATCTAGCTACAGTAGAACCCCAGAGTTCCGAACACCTCAGGAATGGAGGTTGTTCGTCACTCTGAAATGTTCATAACTCTGAACAAAACGTTATGGTTGTTCTTTCAAAAGTTTACAACTGAACATTGACTTAATACAGCTTTGAAACTTTACTAGGCAGAAGAAAAATGCTGCTTTCCCATTATTTTTTAGTAGTTTACATTTAACACAACACTGTACTGCATTTATTTATTTATTTTGTCTCTGCTGCTACCTGATTGTGTACTTCTGATTCCAAAAGAGGTGTGGGTGAGTGGTCAGTTCGTAACTCTGTTTTTTGTAATTCTCAGGTTTTTGTACATCAATGCTAGCTTGGGTATGTCTACACATGCTGCGGTCACACTGCATGACTGCAGTGTAGACATACCCTCAGTCTCCATGGTTGTCAATGCAGTAGAAAATCCACACAAAAAACCATAAAGGTCCAACTACTGAGAAGTGCCTGTGCGGATGCTGGGGTTTCTCACTGTATGTATCTGTGGGCATGCACTGCCCTGCCTCATGCACTATGGGCATTGCGGGCACAGAAACGTCCACAAGCTCTTTGGCCTGCACACTACAGAACTGGCCATCTAGTGGGCTCTAGCGTGGATTCAGCACCAGAGTCCTTTTGGCAAATGCCCACACTGACCAGATCAAACATGTTCTTCTCTTCCTGCCTGACCTGGCTGGCTGGGGTGGATCAGGGGTCCTTCCCTCTGAGTGGAGAGTCAAATCTGCCTCTCTCAGGAGTGATAGATAAAATACCTGGTGCCACTCAAATGCTCCTGGATTTCTGCTGAGTCGCTGCTGCAAAAACGACATATTCTTTCCATTTTCCCTGCCTTCCCCACCCCCTTCTCTTTTAAAACACTCCACTGAATGATTAGATTTGTAAATGAGCGGGCAGGCAAATGGCAACAAAAAGGAGCTGGAGACGAGGCGCTCAGGTATAATTACTGTAATTAACTTGAGCAGCAGGGGCACAGCCAGTGTCGGGCGCATCACTGAGCGATGCCGTGGGCAAAGGATGGCGGAGGACGCCATGACAGACAAAGGTAGACTTTGTCTAGCCACCACAAGCATCCCTTACCGTTGCAGCCGCCCTTAGGAAAGAACTTGTTCTGAGAAACAGCTCCCAGGACTATGGCACTTGGGCTGGGGGCTCTGAAGGAGGGATCGCCTAGTCTACCGGGAATGACCTTTTTCCAAACAGCATGCAGCAAAGCACAGTAGGAGCTAGGCAGCAGCCTGGCTGTGAGGGCTCTGTTTATGTCTAACTCCAGCTAGAAATAACTCTCCACACCCACCTCACAGAGGGGCTGTACCTGCGAGGTGGTGAGAGACCTCAACTCCCACTGACTCCAATCAGAGATGAGGGTGCGGAGCACTTTGCAGGATTGGACTCCTGCAAGATAGAGAAAGGCCAAGCTAAATCAGCACTGAAACAATCCCTACCCCCAACCCCACCCCAGCTGCAATGCCCCTTGAGGGGTGAGCGGCGGCACTGCCTTTCCTCCCTTGTCCTGGGGGGGAGCCACATCATGGCCCCAGGGGTTGACAGCCATGTGCTCACAGTGGGGATTTTGTTCAGGAACATGAAGACAACTCGAGCATCGGCGCCCTCACAGGACAGAGCTGGGACCCAGCAGGCGGCGCCTTGTGAAGACTTTATGACTGTCAAGATAGCTAGCCTGTCTGCTAGCAGCTGGGCTGGGCTAATTGCAGAATAGGCACTAATTGTCCCACTTATTGGTGGACTGAATGGGCCGCGGAGCGTGAGCTGTCCTCTCGCCCTAGAGGGGCTCACTCTAGGTCTGGGCAGCAGCACGCTGGGGTGTGTGCGTGTCCCTGCCCCCATGTTAATCTCAATAATAGGAAGGGTTTCTACATACTCAACATATCATTTTCCTTCATTCAGTTCCATCCCATTTCTCCTAGTTACATCCCTTGGGTACATCTCCCTCTTTGGAGTTTACACGTCTCAAATTCATGCCTCCTCCCCACCTAATCTGTCCTGCACTTTGGAAGCACAGCAGCACCCAGCTGAGAACACAGTGGGGTAAGGCTTTCCAAGCATGCTCTCTGCCTGCACGCACCCACTCAGCATGCTGGCACAATGGCTCGCTGCCTTCCCGCTCAGCCCGACGCTTGGCAATCCCAGTTATTTATGCAGGGAGTTCCCTCGTCCTCTGCTTGCTAAACAGAGCCAGAGGGGAATTGATTTAAAATAAAACTGTTACGGACATTAATTGCCATTGATCCAATGCTTTGAATCATTGAGAATGGTATTGGCTCCTGGTTTTTTATTATCTTTAAGTCTTGACCTTACAGTTGATTGGACAGAAGCTTTAGATTTAAAGTACAAGAGTTTTCATGAGGCTCCCACAAAGACGGGCTTTTGTTTTTTAAGTTATTATTCTCTTCACTCTTGAGCCTACACAGGCCAACGAGCTTTGGAATTCAAATATTTTTCCTAGCAGGTGTTATTGGGATGAGGATGAAGGGGTGGGGTGGGGATTGCAGGACAGCACTGATGTAATGTACTGTAGAGCACTAGTGGCTCTGCCCGCAGGAGTAAGCGAGCTGCTGCAAGTAGTAACTAAGAGAGTTCTTGTTTAGTGTAAGTGGTAATGGCCTTTGGTTTTGGAGTTGAAAGGCTACAGCTCTAGTTCCTGTTCCCCAGGTGACAGCAATCAAGATTGGATGTTTTTCTAAACGTTACGCTCTTGAAATTATTTTGGGGGAAGTTCTGTGGCCTGTGCTATAGAGGCGGTCAGACTAGATTCTCACAATGGTCCCTTTTGGTCTAGGAATCCATGAATCTGTGTGTGATTTAGCTAGGACAGGGATCGGCAACCTTTGGCATGCAGCTCGCCAGGGTAAGCACCCTGGTGGGCTGGGCCGGTTTGTTTACCTGCCACATCCGCAGGTTCAGCTGATCGCGGCTCCCACTGGCTGCGGTTTGCCACTCCGGGCCAATGGGGGCTGTGGGAAGCGGCGTGGGCCGAGGGATGTGTTGGCCGCGGCTTCCCGCCACCCCCATTGGCCTGGAGCGGCGAACCGTGGCCAGTGGGAGCCGCAATCAGCTGAACCTGCGGACGCGGCAGGTAAACAAACTGGCCCGGCCCGCCAGGGTGCTTACCCTGGCGAGCCGCGTGCCAAAGGTTGCCGATCCCTGATCTAGGAATTTAAGTGTTATAGTGGAATGGAACTGGCACATACGTTTGTCACATGTGAAAATTGCAACATTCTCACTGTTTGTGGAAAGAGCATGAAGGAGGCATGTGGAGGGGTGTGTATGGAACTAAGCCTTAGATGCACAGCTTTTCTTTAGACTTATCGCCATTGATCACAAGGGACTGGCTCAAACTTCAGACTCAGGCTGTGTCTGAGAGAGCAGCTGAATGGGTACAGCTCAGCATTTTAAACCCTGGTCTCATGGCACTTCACATCAGTGAATTAAACTTCTCTCTGTGAAGCAGGGAAGTGCTATTATTCCCATTTTACCAATGGACAAACAAAATCAGAGAAAGGCATAGTGGCTTGTCTACTATTAGTCAGCAGTACAGGTATGAATAGAACCCAGGAAGTCTGAGTCCATATCTCCTGTGTTAAATACTAGACCAGATTTCCTCCCGTTAATTTAATCCAGCCTGGTTGACTGGGTTCCCTGCGTTCTTCTGCAGACACAGAAATCTGAGAGCTTTACGCGTTGCAGGCAACTATCAAGGAATCTCAAATTGCAATTTTCTATCTCTCTGATCACCAGGATGATAAAAGGCAGAAATGCTGATTTTTTTCTCCTCTCTACGCTAAAATGAGTGCATTTAGGTATTTTTAGTAAGTAAATGCGACAAAATGCAGAAGCTGCTAAATATAGCAGGTCTGACTTTTTATTTCACATTAAATTCCATCTGCAAGAACTCTGCACCACACATTTAGGAAGGAAATGGAGCAACTCAACAGTAATATATACAGTTTTGGTAGAAAAAATGGTTCAATTCCATTAATTCACAGCTATATTCCAGCATCACGCTGGGCGGTGCTGAAGTGATGTCTGAAAAGGCTCTTTCATTTAAATCCAGGTTTTTTACCTTTTCTTTGTTTCTCTAATAGGACTGTCATAAATAAATATCATGACATTTATGAGTGGGTGAGAGTTGGGTGGAAAACATGGGATGGACAAAAAGAAAAACATACAGTAAGTGTGGCCCCCAGAAAACCACATGATGACCTTCACCTCAGTCATTTCATTCTGTTTCTGCAACCCTGCTCCTGTCCCTTGCCTGTTCTTTTTCTACTTAAGCCTCGATCCCGCATTCAAATCCCCAGAGATGGATTCTTCAGCCCTGGCAGACTCGATTACAGAACTGGGACCTTAGACTGCAAGGTTTTCAGGAATGGAATCTGAATAACTAGATGCCTGTAAAAGGCCTAGAACTCTTCTGGAGTATTGCCATACATAATAAGAAAAATAAGGGTTGTCATAAGTTTGCAACACAATGGGGTGATGCATCAAATTGCATTCAAAAATGTCTGCTTGCAATGCAAGCAAGGGTTTCGTGGGTTCTCTTGGAAAGTGATTGCAGGCCCCATAAATATTCTATAAGCCACAGTGTTTGTGGGGTGTGAAATTGTCCTGACAAAACGGAGACAATTGCTCCCAGAAACACTGGATCTGGTAGCAACCATAGGCTCTGATTCTCCTCCAGCTTATGCTGGGAGGAAATGAGAGTAAACCATTGAAACCAACAGAACTACCCTAATGTAAATGACAATTGAGTCAGGCCCTGTATAGCTAAGACCTGCTTGTCTGTGGCTTACAACTTTCCTCTGCAGTCACCTTTCAGGCTGAAATTCAGCCTGCTTAGGCCAGGACCCTTTTAGGCAGGTTAGGGGAGAAGGAGGAAGATGTTTGAAGGAAAGCCCAGTCTGTTACCCTGTTTTAGAGTTATCTGAACATGGAGGAAAAAATCAGAGGGGCTTTTAGTGCAAAGTGGGGGCTATAAAATATCCAGTGATAGGAGGAGTGAGGGCTGGATGCAGAGTTTGGGAGGTGTAGCTTTATCTCTGTTTTATATTTAAAACTTAGCCCTGGCTGGGCATGGCCCCGGGGGCAGACAGCAAGAAGGGTATCGGGAAGAGCGCAGAATAGTAGCGTCCTGCACAGTGTGTTCTGCTCCAGAGCCGTTTACCCTTGCACAGAAGGCAGCACCCTGGTCAATCCATGTCCCCTGCTGGGCTACCCCTCTGTTGGAGATACATCCTGCTCTTATTGCATGACAGCACAGGAAGGGGCTCAACAGCACTGGCAGTGATGCACAGATTCCCTTGCTCTGGAGGGAGCAATTGACCGCAGGGCACACAGCCCTGGATTGTATGAGTACACGAGCTCTGCTGGTAACAGGCCAGGTGGTGCAATGATGGCTAGAAAGGGGAAGCTGTGCAGTTGGGTCTGCAGATGCCAGACAGGCACAACTCAGTCCCTGTTCTGGTGCCTCCATTTTGAGGCCCTTACTGGCATTGTCACACACACGCCTGCTCGAGGGGACGGTGGGGGACACTTACCCCTGTATTCTAGACAGGCATAAGGAGGAAAACTACAGTGAGTGTCAGGGGCACAGCCTGGAATAGAATCCAGGAGTCTGAGGTCCTAGTTTAGCAAATGTTGATGTTTTCCCCAGGTTAGAGATTGAAATAAAGGCTGCCTGCAGCCCAAAGGCCCCACCATAACAGGGTCAGGGCTTCCTGCCAGACCCTTCCACACCAATGCTCATTATTCTTCCAAAGGGGAAGAGGTGCTTCCTGCCTCTCTGCCAAGAGCCTGTACTGCTCCATTAGGCCTTGCTGAGAGCTGGTACCTCTCCCTGGCAGCCTTTGCAGGGGTGTCTGTCTATATTCAGCTTTAACTCTCTACTTGCCGGCTACAGTGCAAGGTCCATTTACCACATGGTGCCATCACACAGGCTAGTACTGCACCCACTCTCCCTTACTGCTTGCCCTTTTCATCCCTCTTTCTGTCACCCTGCCTGTCTCACTCTCTTCCCCTTTCTTACGCCTTCTCATTCCCTCTCTCGAGCCCTATCTCACTCTTGTAGGCCTTGCTGGCGCCCTAGGCATGGCTAGCAGTGTGAACCAAAGGCGGTGAACCGAAGCAGGACTTGTTAGAGTGGCAATAGTGGGTGTCAGCTAACCAAGTGAGCACATTCCTGACCTGAGAGGATGGTATGGAAACACACAGAGTTTTCAAGTAGCTATGGAAACACTCTGAGAGATGGTACAGAAACACACTGACCCCTCACAAAGATAAGGAGGATAATGGATAAGGATGTTATGGTTGAACTAGCAGGTGCAAGGTAGAAGAGTGGTAACTAACAACATCTGAAGTGTAACTTATTTGTTTCAATGTAGAAAAGGAGAAGTCATAGGAGGGGCAACTTTGTATTGGCCTAGGGGATGGGATAACACTGATTGAGCTGCTACCTTGTTGTGGGCATACATGTGTCATGGGCAGTGCGTGAACCGCCAGCTGGGGGAGACTAGCCTCCAGCCCCACCCCTTCTGCCCAAAGCCCTGCCCCTTCGGCCCCCCACCAGAGCTGAGCCCCCCTTGTTGCACCCCTGCCAGAGCCCAGAGCCACCCCACCCACCAGCCCAGTCCCACAGCTAGCCCCCTAGCCCCAAAGAAGTGCCAGGAGGGCGGGCAGTGCGCGGCCCCAGCCTCCCCAGCTCCAGAGCATGGGAAAGTGGGCGGCTCCAGCCCCAGCGGAGCACTAGCTGCACACTGCTGCAGGGAGCAGTCATGGCAGGGGGTGGGGTCACACCTGGCTGTTTGGGGAGGCAAAGCCTCCCACAGCATATGCGACCCACTGCCCATGGTTAGTTTACTTGTAACGGTTGAACAATAAACCTTCACCACTGAACCGAGCCTGTGGTCCTTATGATTAACGTCGAGGTCTGCTGAATCAGCACGCTTTTCCGGTGCAGGTAACACCGGAGCTCCATGAACAGCATAGGTGCAACACACAGACACACCCAGCAGCACTAATAACAATTCTCTCCTTCCCTCCCACAGTCACCAGTTCCTCTTTCCTTCTCTCCCGTCTCCTGGCACTCCTTCCCTCTCCTGAGAAGCCCTTGCAGAGAGCAGCAGATAGTCGTGTCCTTTCATGTCAGAGCCCATGGGCAGCCTGTCTCTCCCTCCTTCCCCTGGTGCCAATAGGGGAGAATTTTCAAAGCAAAATTACAAAGTTCTCTGGCTAATGTTCTGCCTATTCTCATTCAACAGGTGGCTGGAGGCAGGTTCCACACCACTCCCTCTCAGCTCTACTGCTGGCCATGCCAGAAAAAAATGAATAGCCCTCCCATACAGCTGCCTCCAGCCCTGGGCTGCCAGCAGCAGGGCCGGTTCTAGGTGTGGGCACCAACTTCAGGGGGCACTGTCCCATTTCAGTACTCCCCCCCTTTTTTTGTTCCCTTCCTGATTGGTTGACGGGGGGGTGGGGTGGTTATTTATTTATTTATTCATTTTTTTTCCCTCTCAGCTGCTGGGGTGGGAGGTGTTGTGTGAAAACATTTCCCACCCTGGCTGACAAAACAGCTAAGGCTCCTGGCTTCCAGAGCAGTCGTTCCTCAGGCAGGCTCAGGCCTTTTCAGGGTCAATCCTTCTGTGGTAGTAGAAAGTGTCTCCTGGCAAAGAGCCCAGCTCCAGGTCCTGACCCCAGAATGCAGGTTGAGATGAGAGTGTGCCCTCCCCTGGTGGAGCTAGGTAACTTGTACACCATGTAAGCTAGCTGCACCCAGCGACTATTCCTCTCCTTGCTGATCAGCTGTGAACAGGACAGCTGGAGATGGATCAATTGCTATGGGACAAGTCTCTTTTAAATCTTCTGAGTCCTACACTGACTGGTGCTGGGAGGAACCAATCAGATGCTGGGGAAAGCCAGGCCCAGAGGTGGGAAGGAATCTGAAGGTTTTTACTCTCCTGTAAAGTGCTGGTACTGATAGAGCTGCTCAGCCTTGAGCGCTAATTGAAACTGCTCAGCCTGCTCCATTCATCAGGATCTTCTCTGTATGGCTGCTTACACCTCAGTGAATGAGCAGCCCAGAGAAAGGCACAGCAGGGGATATGCATGCACAGGGTGGCCACAGAACCAGGGGAATTTTATCTCCCCACTGCTCTCCCTCATCCTGCTGCCTGCTCTACCCTGCCACTCTTGCATCTCCCCCAACCTATTATTAATTATTATTATTTATTATTTGTGTAAGCCAGGTCTGAATGAGCTTTCCCCTGACATCGAGTGATGAGCTGGGAGGAAATGGCTTCAGGACCAGGCAGTATTTGCATAAACACACCTACTCTGCCTAGGTATTTAGCAGAGGGACCTGCTTTGCCAAAGTGATCAGTTTTGGCAGGTGTTGGGTTACAAGTGCAGGGGTAATTAAATGTTGTTATCGTTATTGCACGAGTAAAGGGCAGCAGAACTGTGCTCAGCCTGCCCTGATTGAGGGGGTCACCCTAAACAGAACCTAACTCACTAAGCAGGGGGTAGGGATGCCAACATCCATTGAAGGAGAGGGGGACCTTTGAGGGGCAGGCCTGCCTAGCTATTATTCGTGAGGGCATTTGGTGCCTAAAAATTCTGTTCATGATATTTAAAAATTCTGCAAATTTTATTTGTTAAATAAATGTGGAGGCTCCAGCACGGCATTGAGGAGGACAGGCCACTGGCTGCACAGAGGTGGGAGATCACTGTGCAGTGCCCCCACCCCCGAGGACATAGACTTGGTGGTGAAGCTGTACCCAACCCTGACACAGCACAAGGACCAGGCCCCTCCGTGTCTGGTACACCAGGTGTGGGCAGGCAGGCTCAGCAAGGCAGGATCCAAGTGGAGAGGCTTAGTGTGCGGGGATCCAGGTGTGGGTTGAGAAGGTTCTGTGTGGGGCAATCTGGGTGTGGGTGGCTCAGTGGGAGATCTGGGTGCGGGGGAGATGTGGATGCATAGAGGTCTGTTGGGGGGTTCTGGGTGCAACAGTATTGGGACTCTTGGGGGGGGGTTGTCCAGATGAAGGTGGTTGGTGCTAATTGAGGGGTCTGGGTGGGGAGATAGAGCTTGGAAGGGGGGGGTCTGGGTGTGGGGGGCTCAGTGGGCTGTCCAGATGCTGGGGGAGTGGGGCTCGGTCAGGTGGGGATCCAGTGCAGGTGGCTCATTGGGGATGGGTTCTGAGGGCAGTAAGGCTTGGCAGAGGGTCTGGGTATGAGGGGTCTGGATGCACGGGGGTTGGATGGATGGGGGAACATCTCCTTGTACAGGGATCCCTCCCCCTGCAGCTGAAGAGGGATGAGTGCAAGAAGTGGTGGGTGGGGGAGGAGGGGGAGTTTGCAGAGCTTCCTGCAGCCAGGTGAGAAATCTGTGGGTCGGTGTGACCCAGCCCTGGATGCCATAAGGGGAAGAGAAAGTCTTGCATCCTCCCCAGCCCAGCTAGGACTAGCAGCTGAGCCCAGCACAAGGGGTAGGAGCCACCAGCCGAGTCTTCCCCAGTCCCACCCCTTCCCCAACAGTGATTTACCTCTCTGCCGGCTGCCCTGGGCATCTGAAACATATTGCTGGGAAGGTTCACTCCTGTGGCTTCCCTTTGCTTCCCTGTCAGAAAGCCATTTTTCTATGGGGAAGCAAATAAATTTGCAGAGGACATAAATTCTATGCATGCACAGTGGTGCAGAATTCCCCCAGGAGTAGCCTAAGGAGTCCTAAGCACTAACTGAGCCTTCTCTGCTGTTTAAGGATAGGACTGAATAGACTCAGTTGAATGTCCTTGGTTTGTTCAGTGATCACTAGAGCTGTAATCACAATGAAAGAACTGGCATTAGCAGTGAGGTTCCCCACTACCTGCTGAGAGCTAGATTAAGTGGTGGAACTTCAGGAAGTGACATCAGAGGAGGAGGAGGTGGTGGCAGTGGGATGGCATCAAGCAGCAGCAGAGAGTGGTAGTGGCCAACAGCAGCACTAGCGGGCAGCGACGGTAGAGTGAAGAGCAGCAACTGAGAGCCACTTGCACGGAGGCTGCAGTAGCTGAGGCATTGCTTGATGCCTTCCCTCCCACGTACAGTAGGAGATGAACTCACGTGAATACACCTCTGCACTCTGAGTCTTCACTGACAAAGAACAATAACTGTGAGTGGGGTGGTGTGTTAAAGAAACATTTGTTTGTCAGACTTTCACACTGCAAGCTGAGAACCTGAGGTAAAGGACACTGCCCAACGTACTCTGGGGTGGGAAGCTCATTGTCAGATGCTTTCGAATTGTGGTTGTGGTGTCTTCCCAAATTAATGCTGGGTACCTTTTCCCTTTTTATTAAAAGTTTTCTTTGCTATACACAGACTCAGTGCTTGTGAGTATTGCCTCTTAGAAGCACCCAGGGGCGGTGTTTAATGTTTCTAGATAACGGGGTTGGGGCTTGAGCTGGGTCTGTTCTTTATTGTTAAAGGGAAACCCTAGATATTGAATCTGGTCCTTGTCGCTGTAAACTCTACTGGGCAGAAGGGTTACATTTGTATTATGGAAGTGCCTCGGGTCCCCAGTCATGGAGCAGTGACCTGCCCTGTGCTGGGCAGCATACAAATACATAACAAAGCGATGGCCCCTGCCTCAAAGAGCTTACTGCCTATCTGCTCTTCTTGGCCCTTACTGCTTGCATCTCCACCATCTTTTCTGCCTCCTGCACCTCTCCCATCCAATTGCTCCCTCGCCTAGCTGCTCTTTTGCTCTTCCTGGATCGGGACTTTCCACAGCTGGTGGTGTCAGCAATCCAGGGTTCTGGTGTGGGCCCTCCTCTGTTTCGTGGGTGGTATCCACCCTGATACTGTGCAGGAAAGGACAGACTCTTCAAGGCTGCTGGATGTGGGGACTAGGACCCCAGACTCAGTACTGAGCTCCTCAGGGCATGGTACACCCCTATGGCACAAAGCTCAAGCCTCATAGGTAGGGAGCTGAGGGGAAGTTCAGCTGTCCTCAGCCAGGGCCAGAGTTAGGGAGGCTGGTGTGGAAGTGAAGGGGAGGGGAAGAAGAGAGGATCCTATGTATCCCCCAAATGGCCTCTTCAATGTATCAAACCAAAGGGGGCGCAGATAGGCAGAGCTGCTTCCTGGGAGGAAAACATAACCCAGGAATCTTTTGATGACTATGGTGTCTGGGTGCTAATGGTGAGGAGGATGGGGAGAGCTTAAATGGGCCACATGGAGCAGTGTCAGAGGATAGCTCTGAGAGAAACCTGGATCTCTTTCACGAAGGCAATGCACCATGTTCACTGGACCAAACCCTATGTCATGAAGCTGAAGAGCAGAGTGAAGGGAAGGTGACCTGTTAAAGGTCCTTTGTCAGAACAGGAGGCCAGAGCAAGACACAGCCATTTGGGTCACCTGTCACCCTGAACCCCAGGATTCCTGTTCTCTCCCATCCATGCGCATTGTACAGGGCCTGGGTCTCCCCTGCCTTGCATCTTGAGTCATTAGTTACACTTGTGCAAAGTGAGGGGAGAATTCTGAGCTGGTGGCATTTTATAGCCACTTTGCCCAGCTGTAGATGACAAGACAAGGAACAGGGCAGGGGAGAGTCGGACCCTAGGCATTTAAAAGGAATGACAAATGTCCCATCAGCACATTGTGGTAAATTGTTCTGGAATAAAGAGGAGGAAACCTGGATTGAATGAACACTGGATGCTGTCTGGAGGAGAAGAAGCTGGCTTAGATCTCTGTGCCCATTTAGTGCTGTGGGGCATTGCCCCTCCCCTCGGAACCTTAACATCAGTGGACACCTGTTGTCTGGATTTATCTTGCAAAATAAATATTTGATAAACAAAAGCAAATATTGCTGAAGGCCATACTGAGCCATTAACTTATTCCTCTAAGCAAGAGAACAAACAACGCAACTTCATTAGCTGTAATATAATCTGTGTGCGTGCATAGAGCTCCCACCTCTGCAAGATAGAATCTGACTTCCTTAGATAAGTGTGGGGACCTCTAGAGGGGAGAGAGGTAAGACCAAATACAATTACAGCGAATGGTGACAGGTTTCAGAGCGGTAGCCGTGTTAGTCTGTATCAGCAAAAACAACTAGGAGTCCTTGTGGCACCTTAGAGACTAACACATTTATTTGAGCATAAGTTTTCGTGGGCTAGAACCACAAAAGCTTATGCTCAAATAAATTTGTTAGTCTCTAAGGTGCCACAAGGACTCCTCATTGTTTTAGCTAATGAAGATTCTCCTGTAGTCCAAGGGGGCGGGGGTGGCTGTTTAACTGGAGATTCCTGATCTCCATCCCTCCAAGGACCCTGAAATCTGTGTGGGCACAAACTCCTCACACAAGGTAGAGTGGAGTCTGAGACTTTATCCCCTAGCCCAGTTTAGGACTAAATTTAGTGCACCATTGCAGCAGAGAACTGCAAAACTTACAAAGTCAGGGAATTCTCAGTTCAGGGTCCAGCAACAACCTGACCTCTGACCTCTGCCTGCTTCTGCATTCAAAAAACATAATCTCACAACTATGAGAGGCAGGGGATGGGTTGAAAGTCAGGGCAGGAGGGACTGGGGACTGTGGTGAAAAGGAGGAGAGGTGGGATCAGAGATCAAGGTGAAAGGGAAGAGAATAGGTGCTGGATGTGATGCCTGTTTCCTCTCAGAATAGTGCTCATCATTGAACTGTGGGTCTTGGTAAGAAATGTAATAGTAATAGAAAAATAACAATATTTTGCCTTTCTCTGGGTGCTTCTGTCTGATGATCTCAAAGTGCTTTACAAACTTTCCATTAACTAAGCTTCTCAACCCCCTATGTAGATAGGTCTTGTTCTCGTTGTACAGATGTGGAAACTAAGACACAAAGATCCCACAGCAGAGCCAAGCAAAGGACCCAGAAGCCCAGTCTCATGCATTAACTACAATACTGTCCTTCCAAGTAGTTACCTGTTGCACTGCATTAAAGAAGGGAAGTGACCTGCTCAAAGACAGAGGCAGAGCCAAGACTAGAAGCCAGGAGTCTGGACCCCACTGCTACAGAACACTGCCATCTTTTACCAATACAGGTACACTCTGGGCCATTTTCATTCTTGGGATTGTGCCTCCTGTCCAGCTGAGTCACAGGATCATCTAGCTAAGTCACACCATGAGGGCATTAAGCATTTGGTTACTCTAGGTTTTGGCATTGGGCTTAGGTCAGACATCCCAGATTTTTGGTGAAGTTTGGACCTGGTCAAAACCTTCCAGCCCTTCTTTAGTCCTTTTGTTTGTCTGCCATCTCTGCATCATCCACCTCAACACATGCTTCCTGAGAGCACTTGGCCATCAAAGCGGCCCTGCTGGCAATGGAAAGGCATTGCGGCCTTGGCCTGTACTGATTTCCCTCCCTGAGCGATCACCCCTCAGGGGAAGAACTCAGAGCAGTGATGTCATGATGTCTGTCTCCTTTAACATCTGACATACTATTGGTAGGTGAAAATCTGGTACTGTGAGGAGGAAAAAGGTGAGGCTATGGATGGTAAATTCCCTCCCCACCCCCATTCCTCTCCTCAAAGCAGAGGCTTCTCTGACTCTTTTCACTGGTGGATATAGCTGTCACACCATGTTAAGTCAGCCATGTCTCACAGCATGTCCCTGCCACTCCCCATGCCCCCTCTGTCTGTGAGGTGAGCCAGGGAAACACAGCTTGCTACAAAGCGGGGTCTCTCCTGCCTCACCCTCCAGCCAGGCCAGAGAAGGAGCAGTGGCTTTCACAGCCAAAGAAACAGTTGTTTATTTGTGTCCTCATGTGACACAAACCCCTCCTCCCCTGCATTGATATGCACTCATCAGGGACTGAAAGGTCCAGACTGGGGTTCCTTGCATAAAGTCGACATCACAGCTGTCACTAAGCTACACACCATGGCCATTTAGAATTCATGGCAGCAGCTAGGATAGAACTCAGATCTTCCTGCTCCAAAAAGCACAAGCCTGTACCACTGGAGCTAGAGGAAAATCTCTGTTAACTTTGCAGGATCTATGCCTCATAGTAGAGCATACGGTTGCCAACTCTGACTGAAGTAATTCTGGGAGATTTCCCCCCCACACAACATGCATAATGTCATTTTCTTAAAACATCCTATTAAAATCTCCTGGATTGCTTTCAATAGTCACTGGGAGATCAATGCTGATTCCAGGAGACTCCAGGCCAATCCTGGAGGTTTGGCAACCCTTGTAGAGCAGCTCTGATTCTCTCCAGTAGAGGACAGTGATGCAATCATTCCAGTATGGTCAATGTTAAGCAGAGGTGGATTAAGATTTACTGGGGCCCTGGGCACAAAGACCATTTGGGCCTCCCACACCCCAGGGGCCCAGTGGCACTGGAACTGGGAGAATCGGGGGGCATGGCGCCCCCACTTTTTAACAAGGGTGTAGTATAGGGTTGCCAACTTCCTATTTGCAGAAAACTGAACACTCTTGCCCTGCCCCCAGCCCTGAGGCCCCACCCCTTCTCTGAGGCCCTGCCCCCACTCACTCCATCCCCCCTTCCTCCATCGCTCACGCTCCCACATCCTCACTTTCATGCATTTTCACTGGGGTGCAGGAGGGGGCATTGGGCTGGGACAAGGGGTTTGGATGCGAGACGGGGTGAGGGCTCCGGCTGGGGCTGTGGGGTGGGACTGGGGATGAGGGGTTTGGTGTGCAGGAGGAGGCTCTAGGCTGGGGCAGGAGGTTGGGGTGCAGGAGGGAGTTTGGGTGCAGGAGGGGATTCTGAGCTGAGGCAGGGGTTGGGGCACAGGAGGAGGTTCAGGGGTTTGGGCTCCAGGCAACACTGACCTCAGGCAGCTCCCAGAAAGCGGTGACATGTCTCTCCAGCTCCTAAGTGGAGGGGTTAGGGAGCTTCTGCATGCTGTCCTCGCCCACAGGTGCCGCTCCCATTGGCCACATTCCTGGCCAATGGGAGCTGTGGAGCCAGCGCTCGGGACAGGGGCAGCGCATGGAACCTCTCTGGCTGCGTCTCTGCCTAGGAGATGGAGGGACATGTAGTCACTTTCTGGGATCAGCGCTGACCAGAGCCCACAGTCCAAACCTCCTCCCACGCCCCAACCCCCTGTCTAAGCTTGACCTCTCAGAGCCTGCACCCTGAACCCCCTCCCATGCCCCAGGGACCAAACAGACTTTTAATTGTCCAGTCTCCAGTCAGCACCGCTACGGTCAGGGTCCCTTTTCGACCAAGCATGCCTGTCGAAAACGGGACGCCTGGCAGCACTAGTGTAGTAACCTCGGGCAGGCATGGAGCAGCGGTGGCATGGGCTGCTCTTCACTGAGGGGGAGCTGATAAGGTGCTCAGCTCCCCTGCCATGAAGCGCAGCCCCAGCTAGAAGTGTTAGCTTCTTCCTGGTGTGGGGCTGAGGTGGGCCTTTGGCTCTCCCCCACCCCTGCCACAGGTCCCCACCCCCTGCTCCTCTTCTCCCTGAGGCCCCACCCCCTGGCCAAGTTGGCAGCTGGAGCCAGGCTGTGGTAATCGCTGCCCAGGGAGCCCAGGCTGCTGTGGGGAGCCTGGGACCATCCACCTGCCTGTGTGGCGCACCCCAGGGGGGAGAGACATGGGACGGGGACTGCTCTTGGCCCCCCAACCCCACCGCCCACTGTTCTGGCGCCGGTGGCCCCTCCACTTCTACACAGGTTCCAGTGCTCCAGCAGGGCCTCCCAAATTGGCCAGGGCCTCTGGGCACGTGCATTAATCCACCACTGGTGTTAAGGAGTAAGGCTTTGGCTACACTTGCACTTCAAAGCGCTGCCACGGCAGCGCTTTGAAGCGCTAAGTGTAGTCAAAGCGCCAGCGCTGGGAGAGAGCTCTCCCAGCGCTGTCCGTACTCCACCTCCCTGTGGGAAATAACGTACAGCGCTGGGAGCCGCGCTCCCAGAGCTGGGGCTTTGACCTAAGTCCCAGGACCGATTTAGTTCTCACTAGCCCCAAGCTGACTGTTTGTTTGCTCTGGGTTACTGATTCTGCTTCCAAATCAAATGTTTGATGTAGTCAGAACTGATTTTTTAGTGCCAGGGAAATGGGATGGCTCTCTCCATCGGTGTATGAATGTAAAAGGGGGCAGGGGCTGGAGCTGAGTCAGATCCCCAAGGAAGGATGGAAAGTGCTCCCAACCCATTCAGTCTGGATGGGCCTGTAATGACCACCTACCTGATGGCTGCTTGGTGCTTCCTGTGTGAAATGAGCTGGTGGTTCTCAGTCCAATTCCAGTAGACAGGTGACCTCACTTCAGAAGCCACCATCACCACAGCTGGCACAAACTGGCCCCCTGGTAGCAAGTCTCAGATCAGAGCGCAAGCACCTGGGTGTTGGTGACTGAGCATCCCCTTGCATTGTCAGAGGAGGGGGACTCCAGACCACAGCAGAGCCATGCTGGGAGGGAGGGAGTTTCCACTGCTGCTTCCTGGGTTGTATCTGTTCTGTAGGTAAACCAAAAAGCCAAGTCTAGGTTCTGATATCAAATACACCTGCATCAATCCAGAATGACTCCACTAAAGTTAGTAGAGTCACTCTGGATTGACACCAGTATAATCAGGACCACAAACTGGATCTCAGTCTCAGGGCTGTCAAAACTGCATTTTCTCCAGTTCTAAATTCACTAAAGTCTCTGTCTTGGAAATGTGAACTAGATTCAAACCCTGCTGCCACGCCCTCCAGCTCCCTCTCCCAAATTGGTCCTATGCTCCCAGTGCCTGTGAATGAGGCTGGAGCATGTGGCTGGAGTTTACGCTGAGTGCCACAGGGATCTAGAATAAATACCGCCATGTAATAGATTTTTATCCACTGCCTCGCTGTAATCCCCAGCTGAATCCCTTCCAAATTGCAGTCAGGCAGCTGTTTGTACAACTCAAACATTGATTCAGCTGCCTCTAGGAAGGGATGGAGGGAGCGGGAGGGAGTGCCAGCCGGGAAGCTGGGATAATGGGGTTTAGTGGTTGCACGCTGAAGGGTTAAATTCTTTTCGCAGCGCTGGATGCTCCTTCCACACACACACGACGAGGAGGTATTTATAGAAAGGATAATTGTTTAGGCAAGAAAAGTGGCACCTCAAGGAGCTCTCCTATCGCTGTGCAGGGGGGACATGGAAAATGGGACTCCAGCAGCTCCTGGGCAGGGGTGTACTGCGTATACAGGCGTCCGCAGCAGAACTACTCTGGGGGGAGGAACAGGAGCTCTGAGGGGCGGGGGAACGTGTAGAGCACAGAAGGGAAGTGCTGGGGCTGGTGGAGCGTGGATGTTCTTCTTGGACGCTGAGCTGCAGCCACAGCCATGCCTCAGAGCACAAGAACCATTGCCACGCTGTGCCCTGCAGGCCATGTGGTGATTCGCCTTCACGAGTGCTTCATAAAACACAATACACTTAGCACTTTGCAACCGTACAGAAAATAAATTTGTCCTCCTAGCTCCTTGTCATTCCCCTCCCCAACAACGGTGGTAATGTAGTGTCATTAGCCCTATGCTATAGAGGGGGAAACTGAGGCACGGTTATCCCACGAGACTAGACTAGAGAGGGGCAGGGATTTGCGTGAGGCGACAGAGGAAGGGAATGTCACAGTTACGGCTAAGGACTTGGGAGTTCCTGGCTCCTGTTCTCAGGCCCTTCTCTTTAGTTTCGTGATGAAAATGTGTGTGTCAGATCCCTCCCTGCAGCCTCATTGCCCCTGCAGACCTGTGTGGCTCTCCCTAATTAATGGCTATGCCTCATCTCTTCCTCTGTTGATCACTAGTTTAGGAGCAGCTCTTCTCACTTCAAGGCAGGTTGCAGGTTCTAACTAGGGTGCTGCCAATACAGCTGTGATGTGGCTCTGAGATGAGGGGCATCCTCACGACAGCAGGGTGTGTGGAGCAGGAAAACAGCACCAGCGCCCACCCAGTGAATACACATGGCTTAAGAATGATAGACACTCGCAGCTGCAGTAAAACAAACACACACACACACACACGTTATTTACCTGTGTGTCTGGGCTGTGGCTTCATTGAGAGAAATACACTCTCATTTCATGGGTTTTCTTGGTTTTCGAGTCATGCATGCGGAGACAGCTCCAGGTTTTTTGCCACCCCAAGCAAAAAAAAAAGCTGCCGCTGAAGCAAAAAAACAAAACAAAAAACAACGGAGTGCCACCCCTTGAAAAGAGCCGCCCCCCAAAGGGCTGGAATGACGCCCTTTGAGAAGGGCCTCCCCCAAGCACATGCTTGGAATGCTGGTGCCTAGAGCTGGCCCTGCCTGCATGTATATTTGATGATCACAAAAATACGAGGCTGAATCTTTAAGAGCAGGGCAGAACATGAGCTGGTTTGTGCCAATGCATCTCAGCTCCCCTCCCTTTCCCCCAGCTATTGCATTCCCCACCCCTTTTGCCCAGATCAGCCAATGCTTCCTTAGTCCTGACCTGCCACACACTCCTGGCTATTCTAGCCCTGCTTAGAACATCTGACACACTGGCCGGTGAAAAGCATGAGGCAGAAAATGGGGGGAAAGAGAGAGGATACTGGAGACTCCTTGGAGAGAATGCAAAGGGCTGGTGGATACTGAACTCAGACACTCAGTGCCCTCGCCCTGGAGTCACTATTTCATTTGTAGCTGTTCACAGCTGCAGGGGCACAACCTCATCTCCAGTGCACAAGGGGTTAATCCAGGTTTCCTTTCCTGTCCTCTGAACACCTGTGCAAAGGGAAGGGCTCTGGAAGAGTGCCTGGGCTCTGAGGCAGTGGCTGTGTGGGACTCTGGGTATGTTACCCTGCTTGCTTTCTGACCCTAGAGATTCTCTCCTGATCAACAGACCTTCCCGCAGGTAGCTCTACTTTATTTCTGCTTATCCATCCCATGCTCTCTCAGCAGCATTGTTTTCCCTCTGCCCAGTGTCCCACTGACACAGATGGGATCTACACCCAGGCCTGTCACAGATGGGGAGGGCCCTGACTCAGCAAAAATTCCCCGGTGGATAGGGGACCCCGTGCAGGGGTGCCACACTCAGTGTGCTGCATGCTGGCTCCTTGTACCTGCACCCAGCATGTAGGCTTGTTTCTTTGGGATAATGAGTGTAGGCTTGGTGGAACGATGACTGTGTAGCTCCACCAGCCATTCTCTTTGTGCAGGGGGAGAGAAGCAGTCACCATGGGTATTGCAGGCTTCAGCTTTCTGCTGGGTAGTTCCACTCCCATTCTGCAGCCTGGCATGAAGGAGGATAATTTACCCTCCTCCTGCACTATCCCCACTGCGGGTCATGGGGAGTAGCCCAGTTACTCAGACCAAGTTGTGGTCAAGGGTGTGGCCCATGTGCCAAGTTATGAGTGTGATTTAAGTAGGCACTGTGTCTTGCCCTGTGCTTTGTACAGCATGGAGCACGGGGCTGGTGATTAATGAATGATAAGTAAAACAAGTCCTGTTTCCTTTCTGCTTGCTCCGTAGGGTCAGATCTGCAGCCTACAATGGTCCGACTGGCACTGGTGTAGCTCCAAAGAGTCCGCAGCAGATATGGCTTGGCAGAGAGCTGTGCTCAAAAGCCCCAATGGAACATGCATGTATGGGGGAGCCATACAAAGCTGTGGCCCCAGATAAATAGCAACCTTCAGTGCGTAGAACAGATTAGATTCCAGCCCCTGAAAAACACTGAGAAAAGCAGGTGGGAGGGATGCCAATTCCCTGGCTGAGAAATATTCAGCCTCATTCTAGTGCCAGGGGATAGATAACTGGGCTGCAGTCACCTACAAATAGTCACCGAGGTGCAGTATAACCAAAGCCACATTTGAGCAAGGGCTCAATTTCAGCCTGCCAGGAGTGTTCATATACCAGGGAAAGGTCTGAGTACTTCCCAGTTGGGGTACTTGGGCCCAGGGCTGATTTTCACACCTACATCAGAGAGGTGAGACTTCAGAGTGGGCTGCAGTTGCAGGAATGAGGGTTGCGTGGGGATGGTGGCAGCGTTGGAGGGTGTGTGTGTGAAGAGGGGGGTGATGGAGGCATTTGGCTAATAGCTGGACTGACTTAGCCACAGAGACCAAGCTGAAATGTACTGAGCAAGAGGAGAGGAATGCTGGCTCGGTTCCAAGAGAATCCTGGTGGAGCTAGAACAGCCAAAAATCCAGGATCATCTTGGGAAGGGGCGGGAAAGGAATAGAGCTGTCCACACACTGAGACAGCGAGAGGCTTAAGGCTGCTCAGTGCTGGAGAAAGTAACTGAGTCTCCTAGAGCTCGGAGCCCTGCTTGAAAATGATGGAGGCTGACAGATCTGGGATTAATCTAAAGGTTTCAGCTCTCTGAGCACCAAGTGGAAATTCGCCTGGAAACCACAATGCATGAGCTGAGTGTGACAAAAGCACTGCTTAGAACAGGGGGGGTCAGGGTTGGGGAGCTCTTGCAATTCCCATTATCTACAGAGGCTGGAGACCTAGTCTCCTGCACTCCCAGAGACGCGCTGGCCAAAAAGGGATGGTATTGCATGCTACTGAGAGTGTTACGAAATAGGCCACATTTTTTCACATTAGGCCTAAATTTTCAAACATTGCCTCCTAGGTGGGCACAATTTTGCATCTCTAATTAGATGTGAATGCAAAACTGCACCCACAATTATCAGTACTCACAATTGCACATCGCTACCTGACTGCATGCTCAAAGCAGACAGGTGTGTAAATGGTTGTTGCTGTGGGCACAAATAGCTGTACCCATGCTGTGTCTGCATTTCATTCTGGGGGCAAGGCAGCACTTGCAGTATTGGCGCATGAGTTGAAGCCTGCCTAAGAATCAGAGCCATGATACATTTATATAGGCATGTATATTCCCCCACAACAAATGCTGTAGGTGCTCGAGTATACTTCCCCGCAACACAACCCCTCAAAAGCAAAGATATAATAAACTAAGGCAACATTCACATCCAACACACTATCGATCTGCGAGCATACCCACACACAAGTACCCTCTCTAACACATTTACTTTCACATCAACAATACTCTCACCCTCACTGCACACATCAAAGAACTGACTATCACAGTGCAATGCACAACCTTAACTCCAATCTGTTAATTTGTTGGATCGTTATGTAACCTTCTTTAAATGTACATCTGCCGTGCACTGGTGTATGGTTTTGTTAAGGAATATGGATACTATTGGTGAGCTGATTATTTTAAAGTCACAAGGCCCATCATTAGCTGGTGTAAATCAATGTGACTCCATTGACTTTAATGGCACTTTGCCCATTTACACCAGCTGAGGATCTAGCCCTTAATATTAATCTATAATAGATGCTTGTTTGTGTTTCTCACTAGCCAAGATATTTGGAGTACATAATCAGCTTTGCATTCTTTTCCTGGCTCCCGTATGGTAAAATTGTAATTTTCAGACAATAATTGTTATTAAATTATTAAATCATGTAGCAAGGGAAGGTTAGTTTAAGGTTGTGCATTGTAGTTTGATTTCCAGTTCTTTGAGGTGTGCACCGAGGGTGATAGTACTTGAATTAAAATTGGTGTGGTAGGGTGAGTCCTGAGTGTGCACGTGCACAAACTGCACATGCAAGTGGTTCCAGGCACACAGCTTCACAGAAACAAATCATGACCAAATCTGACAATGTGCCCCTCATAGTGATGGAAGCCATGAGAAGGAATTCTCACTTCCCTGATCCACAGACACAATCATTCTCACAGCCGCCACAGCAGTCTCACCCCGGTGCTCAGAAAAGCTTGAAGGACTGAATTGCAACAAAGCTACTGCTAATTCTGGAAGAGGCTTCAGAGCAGGAGGGCGACACTGCAGCTGGAGTCTGTTTGCCCATCTAATCTATTAATCTAGATCTATTTTTGGCTTTCTCTAGTGTGCTGTAATGAAGAGTGTGAACTCAATGCTGAATCCCTACAAGGCTGTATGGCTAGTTTGGCTGGAATACAGTGGCAGCTCTCCCACTCTTTTAACAGGGGCTGCATGCACTCCAGTTTATACCCATGTAATACATTGGGTTAGTGGGTGATTGTCTCCCTCTATCAGCTGGCTCCAGTAACTGTAACAGCTTGCTGCTTACAGCTAATGAATGAAGTTACTCCTATAGTTCAAATCCCTGCCTTAGGAGATAATTTCACTATTCCTAATAGAACACTGTTAGGAAGTTGTACCAGAGAGGCCTGCCCCTTTAAGGGCCAGAAGGCTTCGGGACAGTGGGCTCTGTTCTGTTAGCCCTGTCCTGCTGCACCTGCGCTGGACTTGGACTTAAGAGGAAGGAAGCCCTGCAGTAGTGAGCTGGCTGGAGAGTGGACGGCTGTGAGGAGCCAGATAAGAGGAAAAGGCAGGCAGAGGCCTGTGAAAGGCTCTTAAGCAGGAATGCCTGGGAGTGGTTGCTTGGGAAAGAGCAGGGAGTGACCCAAAGGAGCCCAGGAGGGGCTGAGAGGAGAGATGGTAAGGAGCCCAGGAAGGGTGGCAGCTGAGCCCAGAATGTGGGCAGTGGAACACTTGAATTAGAGGAGAGAAGACAGACTCCATGGGAAGGAGAGAAGGGGCACAGTTTGGGACAGGGACAAAGATTTTGTGTTTTGACATTTTTGGACTTGAGCCAGGCTATTGCTGCTAGGAGCCGATGTGTAAGAAAGGGGGCTGCCGGCTGTGCCCAGTGGGGCCAAAGTTGCTTTTCTTTGGGTGTTGTTTTCAGACGTGGATTCCCTGGGAGGGGTGCACTTTTGTTCATGACTTAGCTGACGGGTCAAGTCACTGTGGCAAGTCACCTTTATGGTGGGAGTGAATGGAGATTGTTGTGGGGAAACTGAGGCAGAGTGGGTGGAGTGCTGGGTCTTTCTGTGAGGGGTTGTTTTAGGATGGCAAGTCATGTAATATGCACTCTGATATCCAGCCTAGATTATCACTGTTTTATTTTCATCCCATTCCTCCCAGTTATGCCCCCTTATACAACCGTCTCTTTGGTGTGTGCTCTCTTCCAGGGCTTCTAAAGAACTACCATGTCACTCACTCACTTGTCTTTTTATTATGATTTAAATAATTGCTATTAATCACTATTAGTTACTATCAGGCATGTTTCTAAGGTTCCTACTCCAGCCACGTTGTATATATAACTTGAGCTCTTTTAATTTTATCTCGTAAATCAGACCCAGACTTTCTTCATCATTTACGTTGCTTTTCTCTGAAGTCCCTCTGATGTGCCAATATCTTTCTGGGACTGAGGTACATGGAAATGCCCTTGCCAAGCTCAGCTTGGCGGCAAAGTTAGTTGCTTTGAGATCTAAGGAAGGAAAGCACCGTACAAGTGCTGCATATTGTCAGGAGCTTCAGAAAAGGGACTCTGTGGACTACCATTGTGTTTTGCCTTTGATCTCCCTCATGACATCCGCATTAATGCATTTCAGTTACAGATGATGACAGCTTCTCTTTGCTGTGAGCTCAGCCTGGAGGCAGGAGGTGAGTGTATGACGGAAAATACTGTGAGTTTCACAGAGCGCTCCATTGCCTGTGCTTTGGCTTGATGTTTTAAGCATTAGAGAGAGTGACTCAGGGTACAGCCACACTGCAATCGCAGGTTTGATTGCAGCTCACGTAGACATACCTGAGCTAGCTTTGATTTAGTTACTCGAGCAGTGAAGACATGGCAGCTTAGGCTTCAGCATGGGGTAGCCATTCTAGTCATTGTGAGGGTGGGGGCGACTTGTGTAACATGTGCTGCATCCTGTCCTGCTGTGACTTCACTGCTCTGCTACCCGAGCACGCTACATTAAAGCTAGCTCGGGTACATCTGCACACGCTGCAATCACACCGCATGACTGCAGTGTAGCCAGACTGCCTGTGTCTCTGGGAAGAATTCAGGATGGTTGAATGAGCTCGGATAAAATAATAACAAACCTGACCCTTGCCCAGAACATGAAGTGACACCGTCTCCCAATTCCTGTCCTCTCCTGACTGTCTTGAAGCTTGGGAAAGTTGGAAATGTAACTACAAAACATTTTGTTTTGTCAAGTGTCCCTGCTTATCCAAACTATCTCCACACATGGGCTGGATCGTGCCAGCCTAACCTACAGTGTAGTGGGGGAGGTGAATAGGGAAAAGAAGCCTTTTTTCTCTTGTGTCGAGGCTGGGCACAATTCATGTCCTTGTGCCCCCAATATGTGGGGGGTGGGGATCTAGTGCAGACAGAGTGGCAGGTTCCCCAGAGTATGAGGGGCAAAGCAAGGGCAGGGGACATATCCCTCTCTCCATCTGCCAGTGGAGGTAGGTGGCAGTGCATGCTGCATCCCATGTAATGGGATAGGAAGGACCATGGGAGGTAGTGTGCTTGCCTTTGGTCCAGTGCCTCTGGGAGTATCCACCAACATGCAATCCAACACCAGTCCCCAGCCAACACTGTGAGCAATGGCTGGAAGCCGCTATATTGCCCTCGAGCTGGGAATGTCCCCAAACCAGATTCTCTTTGGCAGGATTCCTGGTGCTTCCTGCTCCAGCTTGGGCCATAAAGATAGCGATGGAATTTTGGTTCCTCCATTTCATGTCTCTGCCAGAACCAGGAAGCAAAAGGTAGCACTTACAAGTACGATTGGCTCTAGTGATGCTTGAAGGTCTGGCAGGTTCATGAGACTTTTCTGAGCCAGTCATCCCCTACACAGTGATTGTGGCAGAGAGACCCTGAGACCTGTGGAATGAGTGAGCTCTGGCAAGTCATTCACAATGCTTACTGTGGTACTTAGAAGCTGGGCAGCAGTGTATCTAGGAAGTGAAAAGGCCAGTGACCACAGATACACAGCTGGTTGGGTGTCCACCAACTGGGGCTTGGGTCAGCACTTGGTTTTGAAGAGAGGCCATCCAGCATCTTGAAAGCTGAGTTTTCAGGACATGGAAGTGCCTGGAAATATATGAGGACTGCTGGGATGTCATCACATCAAAACATTTAGTGGTGATATCATGACTTTGCATCATCAGTGGAGCTAAGGTTCATTTCCGACATTGTGATGCAACAAGAAGAGGATGTACAATGTATTTGTCCAGCAGGCCTAATGTGCAAAGGTGACCATGCTTCATCAACAAGCAGGTTCCCACATTGTCTCAGGGCAGATTCCACCTGAGCCCACAGGTGGTCTGCAGGCAGCATCCATCTCTGGAGCAAGAGTTGAAAACTAGCCCACTGAAAATGTCGTGATAGCAGCACTCCATGCAGATGTTGAGCTAGGAATCCTCACTCTTGGAAATATCCTGGTATTTGGGGGCAAAAGTCTGTTGAGTAAAAACTGCTAAGCAGAGATGGTCTTAGGTGAGAACCCCAATTCCAAAGCCCTCACAGTCAGGGAAGGTTTGAATCTCAATCTGTCTCTCTTTTGCGACCAGCTCTGGAGAAGTTTGTATTTGGATCCAAACTTTGTAGCTCAGATTATTCCCTGCTACCAAGTGAACACACTGAAGCGATCACTTTCCAATTTATCCCAGCCCCTTGCCCTCCGCACCCCACTGGACCGTCACCACCTCCCCCCGCCAGGGCATTGCTGGCGTGAGTATGCATTCGTGGCTCTTGGTGATTGATTGGAGGTGAGAGCCCTAGCTGTGTGAGCACAGGAGAACACCCGGCTGTCACCAGGTGTTTAGACAATAAATCACTTGGATTTACTCCCCATATGACTCTATAAAGCTGGAAGTGTAAACAACAGGCTGTGTCAGTGATGGAGCGTCACCCACGAACACAGACACAACAAGAGCACCATGTCCGGCATTAATTCTTCTTTAGTCAGTGCAGTAGTAAAAACGTTTTGGAGTCTTAGCATGGAAAGCCATAGACTCTCTGTTTATTCCTGTACCTGCCTGTTGAGCCTCTTTTCTTCTTCTCTGCCTTGGGGAAGGAGCTCCTTCTGCACTGAAACTCCAGCCTATCCTGGGATCTGAGCTTTTCCATAGTTTGTTTGGATCCAGTTTGGATGCATCCACACTTGGAAGTATCAACAGATGTTGTAATTGCCCAAGCAATGCCATGTTTATGCATTTTGAGATCCCACCTTCCCCGGGGCTTCTAATATTCAAGACAATGAGCCAGGCACCATACTGCTACTAAGCAATAATAATACTTTGCGCTTTTCATCTTCAAAGCACTGTACAAATGTCATCCAAATAATCCTCCCAGGAAAAAGTAGAGAAGCAGTGCAGTCCAGTGGACAGGGCATGCATTGGGACCACAGAGACTTGGGTTCTGCTCCTGGCTCTGCCACAGATTGACTGTCTGATCTTGTGCAAGTTACTCTCCCTCTCTCGCGCCTTACATGTGTTTTCCCATCTGTCAAATGGGGATAATGAGACTTACCCACAAGAGCCCCATGGAAATGCTTTATTGTGTATGATCACTTGGGCGATAATCCAAGAGAGAAAATTCAAATAATAAATATGAAGTTAAATGAGAACAAATAAAACCCACCCAACATGTGAAACTGATCAGCTCAAAAGATCTGCTGTGTAAGGAATAGCTACCCTCCTCCAACAGCTATTGTGTACTTTCAGTTACACCAGGGATGAAGTTGTTCCCTTGTACATATTGATGTCTTGCCCCCCGAACTCTCCTGACAAATCTGCTGCATTCGGTTTAATTGAGATTGCAAAGTGCAAGGAACAGGGGGACCTTTCCTTCTTACCCCCCATGATTAACTATGGTAATATGTATATCACCAGCCTCCTTTTACTGGTGAAGAAACTGAGGCACAGAGCAGGGAATCGAGTTACACAAGACCACACATTGAGTCAGTGTCAGAGAAGGAATTTATATGTCTCAGACCACTGGACAATGCCCCTTTAACATTTTAAATCCCATGCTGGCGCTGAATCCCTCTTCTGAAAGGAAACTCAATAATATGATGAAACCAACACAGAGGACTTACCAAAAAAAAATACTTGGTTAACCCAATAACATCAAGGCCTGATGTTGCTGGGTCCATTATAGCATTGTTAGACACTTACAAGTAAAAGGCCATATGATCTGAACATGTGGAATCAGTTCCTGTATGTGGATGAAATAAGAAGTTTCGTGCCTGATATTTGAAGTTAATTGTTACAGTTAATTTCTAATCTGACAGGCAGCACTGAGAATGAAAACATCACAGAAAAAAATTGTTTAGTTCCAAGTGTGGCCAATGTAGCCTGCAGTCTTTCAGGGCAATAGAAATGATAAAAAGCCCAGAAAGGCTTGCATATCAAGAGAGATGGAATAGATAAGGTCTGTTTGATTTGTGGGGGAGGGACATGATTGAATCATATAAAATAATGATGGGAGAAAGAAGGGAAATCGAGGTTGCTTATTTACCCAAAGTCATAATACAAGAACAATAGCAGCATTGAGTGAAACAAGTTTAAAGAGAATAGAAAGAAATATGTTACCAACCTGTGGAACTCACTGCCTCAAGATTTGTTGTAGAGATTAATAGGATTCCAAACAGGATTATCCATTTATATGGTCATCAATAATATTGGCAGTTACCATAGATAAGTTTAACAAGTATAGAACATTAGCTAATCATGCTTGTGATATTTTTCCATAGGTAGTTTGTTATATAATTGTTCACATTATGAGGTTTACAGCTTCCTCTGAAACATAGAATATTGGCAGCCTTCAGAGACATGATATTGGGCTGGATGGCCTGATTGGGACTGAAGAGACCTATGTTCATTGTTAATACAGAGGTGTAGACTGCAGAGACTGCTGGTCCTAGCATGCCATGAAGCATTGCATTCTGGGAACTGTAGTCGCTGCAGGCTCCATATTAAAGTTGTGAACACCTGTAGCTGGCTCCATTGTATGGCATTCGGTGTAGTCTGAGGGTAAGTAGTCCCTGCAGCCCTTTGTTTCAAGAATATTTGAGCAGTGCTGATTTAGGCACTAGTTTATACCAGCCCTTTGGAGGAATATTTGCTCTTCAGTCTAGTTCTCCCCAATCATCCCTGCCCTCAGTACTCCTTTCCTGGAACCAAACCCCTATCTCTTCCCATTCCCTTTTGGCTGTTTTTCACTATTCCCAAAGCCTGTGCAGACTCAATGCTGCTGGAATGACCCACTATCGCCGCCTAAGGTAGCTGAGCCTGTGAGTTCTTGTGTTCATCCCACCCTGCAGCAGGGCACCCTGTGTGCCAGAGAGGAGAAGCTCCAGTAACAGCATCAGCTTCTCTCAGCCGCGCTCGTATGGCCATGCCCTTTCCCCATCCCTTCCCTGGTTCTGACTGCAAGGGAGCAATTATGCTCTCATCGATCCCTCATCTCCTGGAATCGCCCTGTGTGCACGAGCGGAGTGTCAGAATCAATAGAGCAGGCTTCGTACAGAGACTGTGCTGTGGCCAAAGAGGCAATTTGCTCACTGGACAGGTTACGATGAAATAATATTGTGTCAGGAGGTGAGGCAGCAGAGAGACTGGCAGTAAAGATTTTCCCCTATCACCACAGGGAGAGCAAGAGTTTGATCAGATTTAGAGGCAGGCTCAATAGCTGCTGCTTTAGATTGTGCTGGAGATAAAATGTAACAGGAGGAATGTAGGAAAGAATAATTTAAAAAATACAAAGCAGTATGGATAAGTGTCCTTTAAACCCGTCTGCTCAGAATTACACTGACAGAGAACCAAAGGGGAATAAAAACATGCCTGGTCTCTATTCAGAGAGGGAGAGAGCGTGCCTAGTGATTAGAGCAGGGGAACAGACACTGGACTCTTGGGTTCTATTCCCAGCTGTGCCAGGGACTCACACTGTGTCCTCAGGAATGTCACTGAGGGCTTATTTACAGGGTGGGATGATGCCCCCAGAAATGTTTGACGTGGTACAATACACACAGCTGCATCACTCTCACTTTAATTTTTCATGGCACCACTCAGGTTGTAACAGAGGGGCCACCGGGTCAAATTTCAGGGAATGCTGTTGCAATCTGGTGCTCCAGGTTGCAGTGCCACTCAGTTAGGGGCCTGCTCAAACAGGGCCTGGGGCAAACTGACCCGCACATCCCCTCTGGGCAGCCATGGTGTGTACTGAGCATAATGTACATACGACTGCGGGTGCCACGGATGCACACTACGGGGGTATGATTTCTAAAGCTCGCTAACATGTTGCACATTAATTGGTCCAAGTAGACCCTGTGGATGTATGTCTAATGGTCCCTCCTGTGCTTTAACATAGAGCTGCTTGAAACAGTCCTGTGTTAAAGTGCCCTAGGGAACACTTAATGTGCACCAACAGCATCTACATGGACCAATTAAAGTGCAACACATCAGTGTACTTTAGAAATCATAGCCCCATAGGGCGCATTACCCCGCCTGTTCACATGCCCTTAGACTAAAGTTTTCAAAATTGTCCACTAACTTTGGATGCCGCACTAGTGAGCTCTCAAGTGTAGAGCATCATGTCACAGGTTGACTGGCCCTTTAAGGGAGTGAGGCTTGGTCTTGCCTATGACCTAACAGCTATCCCTTCCCCCCCGCCCCCCATGAGGACTCAATTACAATTAGTGATCCCAGCTGTGGAAGGGTCAGGAAGAACTACATAGAGAAGGAAGCGATGTCAGTCAGGGAGTAGACCTAGGAGACAGAAGTTAAGAGGAGGTCCCACCTTAGGAAGGGCTAGGTGAAGTCAGGCTGGGGAGAACCGCAGGGAGCAGGTTAGGCTCCTGTGGGGGACCCTGAAAGAAGGAGGGCTATTCCTGAGGGAGGCTGGTGGAGTAATCTGCCAGGATGAAGCAGTACAGAAGAACTCTGTAGGGCCCAGGAGTCAAGGCAAAGAGCAGAGCGCTCCAGTGTAGCCCAAGAGGGGCGGAAGAATTCTTGGTTTGGATATTTACTTGGATTTACAGTTGGACTTTTCTTACCCTGGAAAGGGATTGAACTTAAGAGGTGACCTGGCTGGAGGGCTGGGCCATGTAAGGCCCAGGCAGAGACAGGCCAGCACAGGGCTGAAGAAATGATCAACGGGCAGCATTAGAGCTGCAGTCCCCTGTTGTGCCGTGCTCTGAGGGTAAGTGTAATTGTTTACACACCAGGGGTATAATTGGGAGTGAGCAGGCCCTCCCTTGGCCCCTGACTGGGGCTGGAAGTTTTGCCTGGCCACTCCTCTGTCATGATGGAAATGTGGCTGGGCCAAATTTGCATGGTGCTGGCTGTGACCCCATGTGCCTGCTTGGGCCCCCATTGTTGCAATCATTCTGGGGCTCATGGGCACTGGGCATGTCTCCTGGTGCCCAGGAGGGTGGGAGGATTTGGATCCAGGCTTGTGGTGCTTTCTCAGGAAGTGGAGATGCAGCAGGAGAATGGGGCCTGGGGCTCCCAGAACTGCCTGGCTCCTGGTAGGAGTGGTGCTCTTCAGCCTCACTTCCACTCTGGTGAGAGTTCAGGGTTGGGCTTGGGGTGGGGAGACCGTGGGGCTGGGTACAGAAGGGAGAGCTCGGAACTGGGTGTGGGGGGGGAAGTGTGTAGTCCTGGGTGTGGGGCAGGAGGAGGGGAATGGGCATAGACCAGGGTTCGGGGGAGTGTATAGCTCTGGGGGCAGAGGGAGAGTATGTGGGAGAGAGTAGGGGGTTGCGTACAGGGAAGGGGAGGGAGAGTTCTGGTCCCCATCCTCAGGAAAACTCCAGTTGTGCCCCTGTTACCCTCTCACTGAAGTTAGCTGGCTTGATTAGGATTCAGCACCTCTGTCAATCAAGCCCAAACTGTCTCAAAGTGGGCACCCTGAAATTAGCATCCACTTCTGACTTTTTTCTCAGTTTCTCCCTCTGTAAAATGGGGATAATGATACTAACAGCCCTTGCTGGGGTGTTATGTTAAAGATGGTAGAAGTGTGCTTTGCTTTGCATCTTCAATCAGGTTAATGGATGAGACCACCTGAAAGGAGGGTTACCAGGAACCTCGGCTGCTCTGCTTGTGCCAACAGCAGCCAGACCCATGAGATGACACAAGGTAAATGCACACGCTCAATATTAACATACCCTCAGTGCTATTTGGGGGAGGGGAGGGGGCGGTTGCAGTTCAGGACTGAGGTGCATTGATTGAGGTGTGTGGATCTGTAGTTTGTGCAGCACTTGCCCACTGTGCCTGGCTCTGTGACATGCTATCAGCCAAATTTATGACTTGGTGTGACTATGTAACAGGCCTAAAGAGCACATTGGGATGGTGGTGCTGAGTGCAATGGAGAGCCAGCTATGGAATTGCTCATTTCCTGTGTGCAAATGGGAAGCAGATACTATGAGTTGGGCTGGGAAGCAGCAAGGAGTGCACGGTGGCAAACAAAAGGGAGCAATGTTTTGGATGGCCCCATGGAAAAAGAAAGAGAGAGAATGGCCATTCTCTCTCTCTCTCTCTCTCTCTCTCTGCGCTATACAGCTGCCCATCTTCACTGGTCAATGATGCTTATCTGTTACCGCTGAGAAAAAACCCCTGCCATGTACAAGCAGAATATCTGCTCCAAGATTCGCCCAGCCCCTGCACCGCCGCGCTGCGTTCACTAAATCACCACAGGGTGTCACTGTAGAGTGCCTGTGACGGCTGCTCAGGCTGTTCTTGGGGCCACACTGTGGCCGAGTCAGCTGCCAGGAATCCAGCCAAGGCTTGGCGTGGCAAATAAAAATGGGATGTTTGCACTCACTTGCACAAGCACCAGTGTTGACACATCATAGTATGAAAGCAAAACAGTGTGGGTCACTATACAAATAATGTGACTACAGAGACACAGGTGCTGACCTCCAGCTGTGCCTATGGGTTCCTCTAGGCCAATTTTGCTCCAGCCTTTCTGGCCTGGAACCCATCCCCTGGGGTCAGGTGGAGTTGAGTGGTGGTGGAAAGCCAGGTGGCTGACACCGCGCTTGACTCCAAGGGCTGATACCTTTTGCTTTGAGACTCTGAACAAGGCTGCTCTATTTTGGTAGGGTAGCTCACTTCTCAAGAGATGCGTTTAACTAAGCGTTCAAGGACTCCTTCACAATTGCTTTTCATCATGGTAGAGATGAGTCTGGCTCCAACCCCAGATGCAAACGGTCTCTGGATAGCTTAGATGCTGATCCAGATCTGGTTGTGACAGCTTGGGCCCAGCACCCAGTTGTGACAGCAAACCTGTGGTTAAAAGCAGACCAGAATGCAGCTCTGCCTCCTACTGAAAATGCACAAGGGTGCTCTGCCTACGCAAGTCGGGGAGAATAAAGTGTGTGTAATAGAGGAGGACTGCATGCATACAGGGACCATGGTCATCAGCAGGGATCCAAACTGGGACAAGCCTCTGCTGCTTTAACTGTAAACTTCCTTAGCTGTAAGTTGCAGGCTGTTTTAGTCACAGGGCTAGCCAGTAGAGGGAGACATGAGCGTACATACACTATACCTGCATTTTATATTTGTAACATACAATGGATCTCTAGAGTATGGTACAACTATAGAATGCCCATGTAGTGTGTACAGTCGGCAATGCAAACATCATGGCTGGAGCTGGTCACAAAAGGACCTTTTTCCCTTACAAAAGGTTGGGTTGTGGATGTTAGTTTTTTTTTTCCTTCAAGAAAAATTTGTTTTGGCAATTTAAAAAAAAAAACCTACTTTTTTTGGCCAAAATAACATTTTTCTTTTCACAAATGTTGGCTTTGTCAAAGAGAGCATTTTCTGACAGAAAAACATTTTGATAGAAAATCTTCAACCAGCTCTAATCATGACACACAACATTGTCTCCTTATCAGAGGCACTTTCTGCCCTGAAATCCCATGATCAAACACCTGGCTAAGAAACAATGAACATTTGCCACTTATAAAATCTGGCTCATCTGTAAATACTAGTTAACAGCTGAAGTGTATTAACATTTTATGGCTATTTCAAGACACAGCCTTGTAAAGTCTAGGGCAAAGACATATTAATATATTCTGCTGAAAATGTTATTAGAGTATTGTAGTAATAGATTCCAAGGCCAGAAGGGACCACTGTGGTCCTCTAGTCTGACCTTGTGTATAACACAGGCCATAGAACTTCCCCCAAATAATTCTAGTTTGAAGTAGATCAGATCTTAAACATACAGTCTTGATTTAAAAATTGCTAGTAGTGGAGAATGACCCTTGGTCAATTGTTCCACTGTTAAAAAATGTACACCTTCTTCCCCGTCTGAATTTGTCTAGCTTCAACATCCAGCCAGTGAATTGTGTTGTACTTTTCTCTGCTAGATTGAAGAGCCCATTGTTAAATATTTGTTCCCTATGTAGGTACTTCCAGACTGTAATCAAGTCACTTCTTAAACTGCTCTTTGTTAAGCTAAATAGACTCAAGGAGCCCAATAACTGTAACATGTTTTTAATCATTTGGGTGGCTTTTCTCTGAACAGTCTCCAGTTTATCAACATCCCTCTTGAATTGTGGTCACCAGAACTGGACCCAGTATTCCAGCAGTGGTCATATCAATGCCAAATCCAGAGGTACAAAATAACCTCTCTACTCCTGCTCGAGATTCCCCAGTTTATGCATCCTGGGATTACATTAGTGCTTTTGGCCATAGCATTGCATGGGGAGCTCATGTTCTGTTGATTATCATGATGCCCCCCCCCCCCCCAATCTCTTTCAGAGTCACAGCTTCCAGGGATAGTCTCACATCCTGTAAGCATGGCCTACAGTCTTTGGCCCTAGAAGTATGCATTTAGTGTATTAAAACACACAATTTGCACTCAGCTTACTGAGCGATCCATATCACTTTGTATTAGTGATTGGTCCTCTTCATGCCACATTTACCATTTTCCTCCAACATTTGCATGATCTGCACTTTATCAGTAGTGATTTTTTGTTTTCTACCAGGTCATTGATAAAAATGTTAAATAGTGTAGAGGTAAGGACTGTTCCTTGCAGGATCCCACTAGAAACACATCCACTCTAGGGCGATTCCCTATTTACAATTCCATTTTGAGAATTAGCCAGTTTTTAATCCACTTAATATCTGACATGTTAATTTTGTATTGCTTGAGGTTTTTTACCCAAAATGTCATCCGATACCAAGTTAAATGCCGTACAGAAGTCTAAAGTCTTGTCTGAATGAACAATTAGTTTGTGGCAAGCTGGAGTGTAAATCTGCCTTACATTAGTGTGCTGCACACTAAGTGTCCATGTAGACCATGGGTCTCAAACTCAAATGGCCAGGAGGGCCACATGAGGACTAGTACATTGGCTCGAGGGCTGCATTACTGATACTTCCACCCCCTCGGCCCTGCCCCCACTCCACCCCACCCCTTCCATGAAGCCCTGCCCCCATTCCAACCCCTTCCCCAAAATACCCATCCCAACTCTGCCCCCTCCTTGCCCCCAGGGGATGCAGGAGGGATGTGTGGTGTGGCAGGGGCTCAGGGCAGGGAGTTGGGGTGTGGGGTGCAGGAGGAATGAGAGGTGTGGCAGGGGGTCAGGGCAGGGGGTTGGAGTGTGGCAGGGGGGCCAGGGCAGGGGATCGGGGTGCAGGAGGGGTGTGGCAGGGGTTGGGGTGTGGGGTGCGGCAGGGGGTTCAGGGAAGGGGGCTGAGTTCAGGGTGCGGTAGGCAGCTCAGGGAACAGGGTTGGGGGTGAAGGAGGGGTGCAGGGGGCTCAGGGCAGGGGGTCAGGGTGAAGGGTACGGCAGGGGGTCGGAGTGCAGCAGGTGGCTCAGGGCAGTGGGTTGGGGTGCAGGAGGGGTGTGGCAGGGTGCAGCAAGGGGCTCAGGGCAGGGGGTTCAACTGCAGGAGGGGTTCGGGGGGCAGGGTCTGGCCCAATGCGCACTAGGGGCAGGGCCTGCCTGCCCTGCCCCCACACCGCTCCTGGAAGCAGCTGGAACATGGGGGAGCAGGTGCACTGTGTGTGTGTGTGTGTGTGTGTGTGTGTGTGTGTGTTGCTGTTGCTTCAGGCACTGCCCCCAGCATCTCCCATTGGCTGGGAATGGGGAACCACGTTGGGCCGGAGCTGCTCTAGGTAAATGCTGGAGGAGGGTGAGGGGCCCGTGAGGAGCTCGCGGGCCGCAGAAAATAACCTCATGGGCCACATGCTGCCCGCGGGCTGCGTGTTTGAGACCCCTGATGTAGACTCTGCTTCAGTGCACTAAAAGTTCTATAGTGCACTATGATCTACCTGGCTTTGAAACAGGAGTAAACTTTTAGTGCATGGCAACAGTGTCCATGTGGCTGCTTAGTGTGCAGCAGGCTTGTGTGGGGTAGATTTATACCCCAGCTTGCTGTGAACTAAGTGTTTGTTTAGACAAGCCCTAACTATATTACATCAACACTATTGTAATCTCATAAACATCAAGTTAGTTTGATAGGATCTATTTTTTTTCCTACAAGCCCCTGTTGGTTGACATTAATTATATTACCCTACCTTAATTCTTTATTAATGGGGTCTGGCCTGGGATTGATGTCAGATTGAAAGGCCTATAATTAGTGGGGTCATCCCATTTACCCTTTTTAAATACTAGCACAACATTAGTTTTCTTCCAGTTTTCTGGAACATTCCCAGTGTTCCAAGTCTTATTGAAATTCAGCATTAACAGTCCAGCGAGCTCCTGGGCCAGCTCTATCTAAAACTCTGGGATGCAAGTTCTCTGGACCTTGTAACTTAAAAGTGTTTTCATTATCATCATCATATTATGACTATATCATCTGACATCTTCCAAAATAGCAACAGGAATATTTATTGAGCACTTCCGCCTTCTCTGCTTTATATTGAATCTACCATTTCCACCTAGTAATGGAACAATACCATTGTTATGATTCTTTTTTTTTTCTTTTTTTTTTTAAACTCCTACTGTCCTTAACTCTGCTGGCCATAGATTTCTCCTGGCATCCCTTTGCTTCTTTTATTAACATACTACAACCCCAGCTTCTGATTTATATTCACTATCAATTCCCCTTTTTTCTTCTGTTTGTTTTATTTTATTTTCTGTAGCTCCCCTCAATTTCCCTCTAAGCCAGCTCAGTTTAAGACAATACAGCCTTTTCCCTTGATTTTTGGGGATTGTGGCTCTTTGGGCACCAAGTAAATAGTTTTTTAACAATTCCCTCTTATCATTCACATTTTTCTGTTTACATTTTTCCTCTCAGCTGATTTGGCTCATAAATGTTTTCAGTTGTTCACAGCTCTGTGAAATTGGCCCTTTTTAAAGCACCAAGTACATATACGGCTAGTTGAGACTTTATTCTCTTTGCACATTACAAATGTGATCAGGTGATGATTTCTTATACCTAAACTACCACTAATTTTTAGTTCTGTGACCAATTCCTCTATCTGTCAAGATGAGGTCTAATATGCAATTTCCTGGTGTTGGATGCAAAACTCTTTGTTAGGAAATTGTCAGCTATAATACTTAGAAATTCCAAGGATGTTTTAATATCAGAAGCCTCCAGCATGTCACCCGAATTGAACTCCCTCCTGATAACACAGCTGTTTTCCCTACACATTATAGATAGGCAATAGATTAAAAATACCCAAATGTTGGAAAGCCAGGAAATGCTAAGTTAAGATTAATTATGTTAAAACAAAACAACAATGGAAAGTCTGGAAATTCAGTTAAGATCCCCCAAATAACCTTAACTCTGTCCCTTGCCTTGTCACAATGAGCACTCTGCGAGGGATGTAGCGTGGCACCAATCCTGAGTTGTTTGAATATTCCACTTTATTTCCAGTTCTTCTTTGTCCTACGTATGCAATAGGAGATCTCCTAAGTTTGTTTTAAAACTTCTTTACAATCTTCAGAAAGCTTTGTTGATGGTCACAGCTGCTATCAAATGGAATATCCCAATAGATGGGAAGCCAATCAGCACCCCCTCAATGCTTTGACAACTGCATCAGCATCATTCACATAGCCACCATTCCAGAGAACATGCTGATGATGGGTTCTTCTTGATAACTATCCAAAGTAGTGTGGACTGATGCACGTTCATTTTCATCATCTGAGTCGGGTGCCACCAACAGAAAGTTGATTTTTATTTTTTGGTGGTTTGAGTTCTGTAGTTTTTGCAGCGGAGCGTTGCTCTTTTAAGACTTCTGAAAGCATGGTCCACACCTCATCTCTCTGATTTTGGAAGACCTTCTTAAACCCTGGGTGGAGTGCTGTCACTATCTTTTTAGAAATCTCAGATTGGTACCTTCTTTGCATTTTGTCAAATCTGCAGTGAAAGTGTTCTTAAATGGAACATGTGCTTGGTTGTCATTCAAGACTATCATAACACAAAATATATGGCAGAATGCAGGTGGGCAGGAGTCATACAATTTTCCCCCAAGGAGTTCAGTTACAAATTAATTTAACACTTTTTTTTTAACAATCATCATCAGCATGTCCTCTGGAATGGTGGCCAGAGCATGAAGGGGCATACAAATGTTTAGCATATCTGGCACATAAATACTTTTGTAGCTGGCATAGCAAGGTATCATGCAAACACCTGTTTTCACTTTCTGGTGATATTGTAAATAAGAAGCAGGCAGCATTATCTCCTGTAAATGTAAACAGACTTGTTTGTCTTAGTGATTGGCTGCACAAGAAGTAGGACTGAGTAGACTAAAGTTTTACATTGCTTTGTTTTGTTTTTGAGTGCAGTTATGTAACAAAAACAAAGCTCCGTATTTAAGTGGCACTTTCACAGCAAAGAGATTGCACTACAGTACTTGTATTTTTCAATTCCTCTCATACTATTTCTTTTATCTTTTTTACAGTGCAAATATTTGTAACAAAAAATAATATAAAGTGAGCACTTTATTCTGTGTAATTGAAATCTATATATTTGAAAGTATAGAAAAATTGGTATTCTATTGTTGTTCACTTGAGTTAACTGCGATTGACAGCCCTAGTCAGAACCGAAGGTTTGAACAGTAGAGTGTGTAAGACATCTTGTCGATTTCTTATCAGAAACACAAAATGGCCAGCAGCAGCACGATGGAGTCAGAACTGACTCAGAGGGAAGAACACGCCTTACTGAGACACTAGCAGCATATCCTACTGTTTCTTAGAGGTCTCCTGTCTATGCCTGGATAGAATCTACTGCTGCTTAGCTTGGGATTTCCAGGGACAGTATAGCTCAAGGCAGTATGGTTGCAAGTCATGCAGCTTGTTCTGTTTGGGGTCCTCTATTTGAATGCTTTTCCCAGTGGGGAATGGGTGGGTGAAGGAAAACCACATGTCCATGATTCATGCACTGCAAATAGAAATTCCCCATTGAACGGCCTCCCATTGCTTTCTGACAGCTCCTGCTGTGCTTCAATCTGCAAGTCCCAGTGAACATCTCCTGTGAGTGTTGCTCGCTGGGAACAGATGGTCCCATGAGGAACAGATGGTCCATGAGTAGCGAGCTTCAAAGGGCTTTGGTGGGGGATCGGACCCCAGCCTGAACATCAGGATCCCATGGTAGAGACAGAATAGGGGTACCCTTGTACAACTCTCTTCCAGCCACAGGAAACATCCCTCTTCAGGGCCACCAGGTGTGAGCATGTATGCCTGGATTTCAGTGTCAAAGCAGTGTGCTCAGATGGACAAGTACAATCCTTCCTTCTGCTGCCTGTGTCTTCATGGCAGCAGCAGAAATGCAACATAAGGGAGAGTGGAGCAAGCAAAACAGACCTGAAGACCTTGAAATATGGGCTTTTTCTTCCTGTTCCCTAAAAGGGGTCCCTGCACCAAAATCTTTCCACCACATCCATCCCACATAAAGTTACAGCAAATCCACAGCATGGGTCTGGTGCTTCACGACCAGAGGTGTTCATAGCTATGCAAGGCCAGTGACTAAGGGATCTAAGGGGAGATACCTACACTGCAAACAACAACAACCCCCCCCCCCCCAAATGCCATGGCAGTGAATCTCAGAGCCCTGGTCAACGGACTTAGGTTCGCATTACAGGGCTAAAAACAGCAGTGTAGATGGTGGTGTTTGGGTTGAAGCGCAGGCTCTGAGACTTGTGGGGAGGAGGGAAGGTCTTGGAGCCAGGCTTCAGCCAGAACCTGTATGTCTACACTGCTATTTTTAGCATCAGCCCCACTCACTGGACCTGGGTTGGGAGACTCATGACCGCACAGCTATTTTTGCTGTGGAGATGTATCCTGAGGATTCGTTATGAGTCTTTGTGAAGCTAAACGAGGCCCTTTTAAATCCACACACTTCTTCCTTGGGCATATTCCTGGCTTTGCTGCCACCTTCCTCCAATTTGTGATCTTGGGGACAGGGCTACAATATGGTACTGCTGCCATCCTCAGCAGCAGCCAGTCCTGGAACTGAAGCACAAACTCTTATGAGACCATTTCCCAGCCACCCTCCATAGAAACTCAAACACAACGTCTCGAGGGGGGGCTTTCTCTACCCTATCAGTTTATCTACAGGGAGACCACTGGGCTCACATCCCCACCTAGAACTACACCAGTGTGGGGGAGGGATCACTCAGTGGTTTGAGCATTGGCCTGCTAAACCCAGGGTGGTGAGTTCAGTCCTTGAGGGGGCCACTTAGGGATCTGGGGCAAAATCACTACTTGGTCCTGCTAGTGAAGGCAGGGGGCTGGACTCAATGACCTTTCAGCATCCTTTACAGTTCTATGAGAGAGGTATATCTCCATATATTATTATTATAGACATGAAAAGATGTCAGATCTTGTCTAGCCTACTCCCCATTCCAGGCTTGTTTCTGCTGGACTTCACCCACTCTAGTATGAAGTATCTAGACTGGGGCTCCCAGCTCTTCCCTAAGGGAGATAATTCTATGCTCTAATATGTGTAATAATTAGGAAGCATTTTACGACATCTTACATTTTCCTTTGATTACTTTCCCGCCGGTGATACCACCATGGACCCCCCTAATGGATCCCTCCCTCTCCTCCTCTTCACAGAAACTCTCATTCAGGTCTGTTTGACAAATCCAGTAAACATCTTCACCTTGCAGAAGCATTTAGACAGAAAATTTAGACTAAAAGCTCCTCTAAACCAATGCGTCTTCCCCCTTCTTTGTAAATCCAGTGCACGTTAAATGAAACTCATATGCTTCTTGAAGCTGTCTGTGTTATTATTGGAACTGATGTACATTCCCTCTAACCAATCTATTTTTATTTGAAGCACTTATGCTGTATGAAACCAAGCATAATAACTACAGTCAATATAGATATATTTGTTTTTATTTAAACTCATAAGTGTGCTAAAAGCAATAAATGCTTTCCCCACTGCAAACCAATATACACATATAATAGATAGAAAGTGTATGGATCAGTCAAAACAGGAGTGTCCGCTTACCCAAAGGGCTGCTTCTAAAAACCACTGAGAGTTATTATTCCAGACGGCTTCAGGGGACAATGGGGCTTCAGAAGCAACATGCTCAGCACTGGGCTGGGGGGGACCAAGGCTGGTGTATGGATGGTAGTAGTTCTATTCAGCTGGAAGGATAAAGCTACAATATTTGTGTCTGAGAGTTAGTGGGCAGCTGGGGAGTGTGGCAGGGACAGCAACGGGAGACTAGCTCTCACCCCAAATAACAAAATGGAGGTTCGTTCTTACCACAACATTTAGTTATTGAAACTCTTCCAGCTTCTTAGCATATACGCAACATGCCTGAGGTGGCACATGACCAGGATTCATCACTGAATTTGGGCCGCTATGTCCCAGTCAAGCACTAGTGGCTTTGCTTTCAAACTAAACAGCACCTCTGGCTTCTGTGATTTTTCTCTCCTGGTGGGCCCAGACAGAACCTGGCCAGGAGCTGGGGGAGGGAAGAGGTGGGGAGATGTAATTCTCTTTACACAGGGTTGGGGTGACTCTCAATGGTATAAAGGCTGGGACTGGGAGATGCAGCGTCTCCTCAGAGTCCCATTGTAGCTTTGTACATTCTGCCTGGCTTCCTGGTTTTTCGATTAGGAGCAAAATGAGCCTCTGCAAATTCATCTCTCTCCTGGAAGGGCCAGTTCTACTTCTGAGACCTAAGATGGAAGGTGCTGTTTAAGTGCTAAAGATTGTAGCATGGAGTGTGTTTGCCCTCTGTTGGACAGAAGCCAAACTGCTCAAATGTGTGCCATAGGCCCTACACTAATGGCTAATGGAGATTCTCCTCTAGGTTTACATGTTAGGGGTTTGGTTTTTGGAGTGGGGCACTCTATCACTGCTGTTGCTATGAATTTCTGAGGGGCCAGTGTGTCCAGAGTAGTGGCAGCAAGGAGGCTCCTGGATCCCACAGGTGAGCAATATTACGGGGAGGAGGGAATCTTCTTCATGTATGCGCAATGTGCCTTAGGGGGCACGTGACCAGGATTCATCACCAAATTTGGTCCACTGGTTGGATCATTAGCTTCCCAGGCCAGGTACTGATGGGGAGCACGACACGAACACTGATCCATGCCCCCCAGGAGGAAGGAATGGGAGACTGTCTCAGACGCTAATGAGCCTGTGGAATATTCGTCGATACTGTGGTGATGAGCATCAGTATAAAGCCCTAAGGCAGACAGCCTGATAAAGGCTTCCTGTGGCAACCATCCCTGCTTCTGGCTCACAGATGGGCCAGGAAAGCTAAACAGAGCCTCTATGTGCTGAAGCAAGACTGTGGTTACAGATAATGGTGACATGCCACTCCACATAGGGTAACAAATCCTGCACGGCATCTCCGCTTTGCCCTAGGAAAGGAAGCAATATCATTTATTAATTTCATACCCATGTCCCACTTAGCCTCCACTCATGTGTCCTTCCTCGCTAATGTTTTTAGTTAACCACAGGAGAAAGAATTTGTCCTTTATGCTGCCCAAGGCACATGAGTGGCATGGCTGCCACTGTTTAGTGTGGGATGGCAGGAAGGGTGGGTGTGAACATGTAGGTCAGAGCTCACGTTCCCTCATCCAGCTGGTGACTCTCCCATTCCATCATTCTCAGCTCTCGCTCTTGCCTTGACTCGGAAGAGTGATCAAGTTTAGCTAATGTGATGACTAAGCTTGAGCTAAACTCAACCACTTTGCCGACTCAAGACAAAACCGTGGTGTAACTGTACTTTAGTGCTCTGGACTCAGGCTATTTTCCTGTGATGGCCTTGGTGTGGGGAGGCTTCCCCCACTGGGATAACTGAAAGATGTAGCTCTGGGTTTGTGGAAAGCTTTGGTACCATTTTGGCATGGCACATACTTTAGTGCGGGGGAGCTCCAGGCACATGGTAACCTCCATTTAGAACCATTTCCAAGGCCAAATGAAAAACAGCTGCACATGGCTGAGGATATTGGTTTGAAAAATGATGGTAGGGGGGGAGAGAGACCGGCTTGGGGAGCTGTAGTGGGATATTGAGCCTATCCGCTCTTGGTGCGTGGTTCAGATCTCAGCCAGGTCAGCGCTGACTAGAAGCAGCTACCGGATGACAGTTGTTTAGTAGCTTTTGCATGAAAAGTGTTGGTTGGTCTCAGAGCACTTCCTAGTGGACAAGAGTCTAAGTCACCAGTGCTTCTCTTATGATTGGCAGTAACTAGCCACCTTGCGGGAGACACGGTGGAGGCCAAAGAGTGGGTAGATCATGGAGACTCAGCCTCTCACCCCTAGGGCTAAGGAAAATGGTCAGTGTGGGGGACAGCTTGTCCCACCTCTGCCATTGCTGTACCTTTTTTGGAGAGGTTAAATAAGGAGCTTCTTTCTCCAGAGCTGCCAGCCCAGCTCCTTTCATCAGCAATAATTTACCTTAGCAATACGAGAGAGAAAGAGAATCTCAAGAATGAAGAAAGGGATGGGGGTGTGAGGGCGTCAGGGTGAGATTTTAAAAGTAAAATATCAAAAGAAGTTGTGGCAGGGATATCCTCTGGCTGCCACTGAAATCAACAGTCACCCCGAACCCCCCAGCCTGATTCTCACCTGCCTTTCTCCCTGGGTCGTCACTGACATCTGCACAAGAGGAGTGCAAAAGGAGTGTCAAATGCTATCATTTGGATCCTGGTATGTTTGATGCTGACTTTGTGCAGGTTTAGAGGATGATGACAGCAAGTGTGGGGCATAATTTCAAGAGGCACAGAATTGGCCCTGGTTCATTACTTTGCCATGCAGTGTATTGGAGTTAATACTCTCAGCTGGCAAGGCCTGGTGTGATTCAGAGGTTACTTACATTGCTAAGTGCAGGGGGAGCACCTAGCAATACTCTGCAGTGCCTCCCACTGGTAGGAGCATAGGCCCTGGTCTATGGGCTTAACCCAGCCCATCTTGGATGGAGGAGGACAGTGAAAGTGGTGATGATAGAAGGACGAAGTCCGCTTCCTCTAATGGTAACTTCACATCATATTCAGTATTACTGTGGGCCAGACTCTGATCTCAGTTGTTTTCCTGGAATAAATCCAAAGACGGATATCAGTTTGGTTGCTTCAGATTTACACTGTCATCACAGAGCAGAATCTGGCTCCGGGGGTACTATGTGCTCAGCTTTTCAGAGCAGGGCTTTGAAACAGGCTCAGCCAAACGTTCTCTCCTTTGTAACTGCGATATCTTCGGCTGCCTGCTAGGGCTGAAAGCATGTGGTTGGTTGGGAAGAGCATCTGTGTTTTCTAGCAGCCAGGTGCTAAGCAAACCATGGATGCTGATCTCTGCTGCTCTTTCCTCACTTTCTTAAAAGCCTCCTTTCCATTCCCATCACTAGTACAGAGAAAGGGTTCTTGTCTTTCCTAATGGCTCCCACAGCAGTCACTCACTTGGGTCCCACTTGCATGGCTTGTGAAGGCTTGAACTAGGAGACTCCAGCTGTGGGTCAACATACCACCCCCCTGGAGTTAAAGCAACAGAGATTTCTATAGTTTAACATCTCAAGTGCTTTTATTTTAGCAAATAGCTTTGCTGCTGTCATTGCATGGCACTTGCCTCTGCTTATTCCTTTCTTGAGGCTGCTGGTGCTCAGCTCTCCGCTGCTCTGGTTACTGCCTTTACGACTACAGGCTAGTGATGGGTTGCTTCCCAGGTAGAGTCCCAAGAGAGGCCTGGACTTCAGATGCAAAAGAGAGGCTTGGTTCAGCAATTAATAGAGACGCTTCCAAGAAGAATGACCCTTCAGAAAACGGTCAGAGCTGGTGGGTCTCATCCCAGTTCCAAACAGGCAGGTGACAGCATTGGCAAATACCCCACCAGCTCCATTGCAGCTAGTGCTACATGGCCATCTCAGCAAAGGCTGAGGACTGAATGGGCCACAGAGGGTGAGCTCTCCTCCCCAGAGCTCCCTCCTGGTCAGTGTTCAGGCACATCCCCAGGAAGGAACTCACACAGCCTTTTCCCTTGCTGGCCCTGTTCTGTGGATAAAGTTCAGTGGAAAAGTCCTGCAGGGAGGAAGTGTCGTCTAGTGATCTAAGCACCTGTCAGGGAGTCAGGGGTCTTTGATTCTATTCTTACGTGTTCTTGGGAGAGTAACTTAGCCTCTCTGTTCCTCAGATTCATCAGCAGTAAAATGAGCTTGAGGACACAATAACTGGTATGGAATATATGGATAGAATGGGAATAACAACTCTTGTCCACCTTGCATGGGATGTTAGGAGGCTTAATTAATGACCATAAAGTGCTTTGAAACCTTTTAGATGGAAGAATATTGTTATTGATACTGTGGTAGCATATTAGAGTTAGGGACCAGGGCTCCACTGTACTGCAGAAGCCACTGGGCAGTGGGTGGTTAGGCCTAGTGGCAGAAGTTCACCTACCGGTTAGAGCTGCGTCCAGGGTGGGCAGAGTCCAGGAAATGAGCCAAGGGTCAGTACCGGCGGGACAGACGATGAATGCCAGAACTAGGGGTAAACCCAAGTTGTAAGCCAGAGGCAGAGCCAGGGATCAAAACCACAAGTCTGAAACCAGAGCGGGAGCTGGAACAAGGGCAAGCATAGCTGCAGGTGTCATACGCATTTAGCAGCCACTGATCGCTTGTCAGAGCCAGGCTTTTAAACAGGTCTGCTAAACCAGCAGCCCACGCTGTTAGTTCCGAGGCAGTACACTTGGGCTCACTGGTCGCCTAGCCCAGAAGTACCTATTGAAAGCCATGAGGTGGGTGAGCACAAGCCCCCCTGCATCTGAAGGCCTCTCCCCCAGCCTAAGGGGAGGAGCTACTGGACCCGGGATTCAAATAATTACAGGGGACAAATGATGAAAAACAGGGTTGGGAATGAGGGTCATAGTTATAAAATCAGGGATCCATAGTGGGACACCGAGCAGAGAATCCCGGACAGCACCCACTGCTCCTCAAAGGTGTCTAGGGAGCCAGCGGACACCGCCCAGAGGAACTCTGCCCAGAGACGTGAACCAGGGGAGGAACAGAAGTAGGCTCCACAGTCGCAGAGCACCCCCCCGTCCAACTTCCTCCTCCTGGTATTATAAATGGCTACTTTAGCGAATGCCAGGAAGAGGTTGATGAGGAGATCTCACGACTTCATGGGGCCACAGATGGGGTGTGCAGAGATGAAGAGATGTGGGAAGCAGTGCAGCCAGAACCTTAAAAGAAGGTTCTGGAGGAGCCTGAAAAAGGGCTGCAACCTGGCGCACTCCAGACAGAGGTGTGTCATGATCTCCCTCAAGCTGCAAAAAGGACAGTGTCGGTGATGGGGGTGAACCGTGTCAAGTACAAGCCTGTGCTCATGGCTCCATGGAGGAGCTGCCAACCAATATCCCTGGCAGACCGTGGAACCAAGGTGGAATACAGGTTGGCCCACCAGGGTTCCTCGCCCTCAACAGATGGTAGGAGGTCCTGCCACTTAGTATCAGAGTTAGAAACAAGGGTGAGAAAATGAAATGTGTGGAGCACAAGAGTGTACAGATGTCCCTGGGGCATGGTTCAGAAATGAACTGGCTGCAAGTCATGCAGCTGGCTTGGGGTGTGTAGAGTGGGCGGCTGTGAGGGCTCTCAGGGCAGGGGCTCAATGAGAAAGTTCAAAGGGACAAGGATGAGGGGCAGGCAGGGAGCACCCTCATAGAATCCTAGAAGATTAGGGTTGGAAGAGACCTCAGGAGATCATCTAGTCCAACCCCCTGTTTAAAGCAGGACCAATCTCAACTAAATCATCCCAGCCAGGGCTTTGTCAAGCTGGGCCTTAAAAACCTCTAAGGATGGAGATTCCACCACCTCCCTAGGTAACCAATTCCAGTGCTTCACCTCCCTCCTAGTGAAATGGTGTGTCCTAATATCCAACCTAGACCTCCCCTTGAGACCATTGCTTCTTGTTCCGTCATCTGCCACCATTGAGAATAGCCTAGCTCCATCCTCTTTGGAACCCCCCTTCAGATAGTTGAAGGCTGCTATCAAATCCCCCCTCACTCTTCTCTTCTGCAGACTAAATAAGCCCAGTTCCCTCACTCTCTCCTCTTAAGCCATGTGCCCCAGCCCTCTAATAATTTTCTTTGCCCTCCGCTGGACTCTCTCCAATTTGTCCACATCCTTTCTGTACTGGGGGATAGGACCTGCTCAATGAAGGCCCGAGAGTCGGGCAGTAAAGCTGCCATCACCTCCTGGATTACATGCTGGGGCATACAAGGGGTGGCAGGGGCAGCTCCAGGCACCAGTGCACTAAGAGCGTGCCTGGGGCAGCAAGCCACGGGGGGTGGCCTGCTGGTCGCCATGAGGGCGGCAATAAGGCTGCCTTCAGCGGCATGCCTGCAGGAGGTCCACCGGTCCTGCGGTTTTGGCAGCAATTCGGTGGCAGGTACTCCGAAGGCATGGGACCGGCGGACCTCCCGTAGGCATGCCACCGAATCCACGTTACCAGCAGACCGCCCGCAGGCATGCCACCGAAAGCCGCCTGACTGCTGTGCTTGGTGTGGCAAAATACATAGAGCTGCCCCTGAGGGGTGGAGAGCCCCATGTGCCAACCAAGCACAAGAGGATCCACCCAGTCCCTTCAGGTTGTAGTCCAGGAGGTGTCCAATTCTGATGATTCCTACCAGGACCAAGCTCTGGCGCACTGAGGTGGACTCTCACCTGCACACCAAGTTGACCTAGCTCAGAAGTAAGTCAGGGAGCAGACCAGTGGCTGGTCTGGTCCCTGATAGCTAAGCACAGTATACACATAAGAAAGAGACAGTCCCTGCTCCAAAGAACTTGCAGAAGAAACAGATGAGACACAACAGGTGAGATAAACCAACAAACAGGGGTTGGGAGACGGTAACAGTGACATGATCATAACTGGCATAATAAACAGCAATTGTGATACCCATTCCTTAGCCTTTGCCAAGTGTTAAGATCCTGCAGAAGAGCATAGTATTACTATGCAGTTAGCTCTCTCCCCACCTTCAACATACCGTGCCCTCTTTTGTCATCCCTATTTTCTAAGGGGATATAATTCTATCAGATACATTATTGAGAGTGCCCCAAGATCACCTGAGCCAGAATCGGACAGAGAAACTCATACCATTAGCTTTGGAAGGCAAAGCCGATTGATCCATGAGTGTCTATTCAGGCAGGCTTCAGCCTAGAGTACCTCCCTGGCTAATCCATTTACCATCCTGTTTGCATGTTTGCTGAGGTCTTCAGATGGGCTTTATGAAAGGGAGGATTTCTCTGTAATGAGAGGAAACAAACAAGATAAAAAGGCAGAGATAAGCGACAAGACAAGATTTCAATCCTAACCTCCGTTTAAACTGAGTGGCTGTCAATACTAATAACATAAAACCAGCAGTGAAGTGTGGCTGACATACACTGGGCTATGGAATGCTCAGACATCTGAAAATTTGATCAGAAATTACAGCAGCAAATACAATCAGTGTGTCTGGAATTTTTGTTTCATTCATTTCTTTTATATCTGCTGGGAGTCACGAAGAATCCTCACCATGTTTGCATAGCACATTTGGTCACTGGTGAGTCCTTTCCAAATCATCTGACCCCATGAGGTTCTTTATAGGTGTAGCTAAGGTCTGGTGTTAAGGTAAGGTGTGTACCTGAGTATGCCTTCGAGTATGTGCCTTTACTACATCTCTGCCAGTGAGCTGTATGTGGGGTATAGGAATCATTCACAGCACTGTTGATCAGGAGCACCTGAAAAGTATGTGTTTGATATGTCTCAAATGTGGGGTGCTGCAGGTCAGGGTTGAGGGTATCAGCAGAGCTGTGTGGCAGTCCAGGACCAGAATAGCAGGGGGTGATGCAGGTCAGAATTGGGAGGCCTTGAGGGAGCTGCGTGGGGAGCCAGGAGTAGAATATCAGGCAGTGCTGCTAATCCAGAATGAAGTGCCCTGAAGTCAGTGGGAGTTGGGGGTGCCGCCGCAGGACCATGCCCTATATTAGATTGAATACAGTGAGGGGTGACAATCAACAAAGGGTGAGGGGGTAAGTATGGGAAGTCACATGTTCAACAGGGAAAGATCAGGAGCACAAATTGCAACAAAATATATTCATAAACACAGCTGGAAGGCACAGCTTGGATGCTGAAGCAGAAGGAGTTCTTGGTAGTGCTGTCATGGGCCAATCAGCTTTAGAAGTTATCTGGAAAGTAATTGCTGGTTACCCTTCTATACTACCTCTGCTTTCCTTCTATTTCCCTATTGCCCAAACCCAGGGCAAACTGCATCTGTCTCCTCTCTGGCCTCCCCAACTTCCCCACTCTCTTCAGTTCTATTCAGATCTATCTTTCTCACCCACCACCCAGCCCACGTCACCCTGCCCTGTGTGTGTGCCGGAACAGCAGCCACGGGAGTACGTGGAAACTGACCCCTGTCAGGGGATGGCTGAGTCTGCTCTATGACATCCAATTTTATCATCTGAGGTCATCTTTTACTTTCGTTCTCAGTGCTAATAGGACTCTCTGTGGTGCCTGTATTTTTGGTGGTGTTAATGATGTGCTACTGAACTCCTGTCCATTAAATCAAATCAAATTCATTATAACTATCTTTGGCATCCTTCCTGCTCTGTACCCCTCTTACATCCCTGTTTGACCATCTGCATGTGCAGGACTGCTCTGCAATGCAAGCATGCATTGGATTTCCAGTGGCACTATTTCAAACTTTACTAAATGTTCAAGAGATGAACCGGCCCCTTCAGGAAAATGAAACCAATAACACATGGCCCACCCCTCCCATAATCACATAATGTGTTGTTAGTATATGTCTCACTGAGTTATCTGCTGTACCCCCCACTATCTAGCCTTTCACATCTTCCCCCACCACACACACACTGTGGGAAATGCAGGTGTATTTCTTCCCAATATGTTTTGTCTCCTTGCTTACATGCTTTGAGAAGCAGTGAAATATCTGACAATGCTAACCTTTAGAGCAACTTCATTGGCATCTGAGGAGCACTAGAGATGTGTGGGAAATGATTGTCCTGTCTCATGAAAATTTTCAAGATTTCAAAATTTTTCCCTGTCCTGAATTGAGATGAAAAGTTGAAATCTTGAAAATTTTCATAAACCAAAAGTCTGGGGAAAAAATTGCTTTGGGTCAATCCATTTTTTTTAAATAATTTCAGAACTTTTTTCATTTACATTTTGACCAGGTTTAAATTTTTAAGAAAATTGTTACCCTAATTTGCTTAAATGTCAAAAGGAATTTCATTTTGATCTACAAAACCAGATTTTTTTGATTTAGAAAGTGTCAAAATGTCACGTTTCAACAATTCCAACATTCTTGAAAAAAAATCTACAAATCAAGAAATTTGTTGAATCTGATCCTTTCCTGCAAAAAGTTGGCGTTTTTTGATGAAAAAATATTTTGTCAAACGATTCCTGACCAGCTCTATTTAGTGCACATTAAAACAAGTGGAGAAGTTTACCCCTCAGAACAAGTTTTTCAGGTTCTCTGCAAACTCAGGCAGGTGTCTGCATTGGTCACATTTGCTTCACATTTTGAAGGTTTGCTTTGTAGCCATAACCGCTAGAGACTTACTACTTTTTATATGAAAGCTGTTAAAAAGTCCATGAATATCCTTGTGGCTAGTCCTTCATGCCCTGCTGCGACATACCCCACACTTTGGGAAAGATTGCTCTGCTGAGTGATATCTGCCCTTTTCAGTCGTAGAATCATGTGAACAGCTGAACTTCATGCATCCCTCAGGGCCTGGGCTGTGCTGGACGAAGGCAGCAGCAGGCAGCTTAGCCTTGCTGGGTTTGTTTTCATTTGAAAACAACAAAGATAATATTTCCCTCCTCACCACACTCCCTTTGTCCTTTTTTTCTTGTGCGTGTTTGGAGTCAGTGTTTCGGCTATAACTAGGTCAGGGAGCCTAAGTAGGTCACGTTGGCTTCCTAAACATGGTAAATCTGGAAGCAGAGCTCGGAAGGGAAGGGCTGACGGTGTGTAAACAAAAGGCAAGATGCTGGCCTAGTGAGAGGGGCTGTGCCTGGAGTGACACGCTAGGGCAGCACGCTGCCATCCAGAGCCTGAGAAACACCAGAGTGAACACAGAGGAGGAGAAACTGAAGGCAGGGAACGGGGTCTGGGCTGAGGGTGAGGGCAGTGTCTGAGGGGGATGAAGAGTGGGAATGGGGCTGGAAAGACAGCAGGGTCTGAGAGGAATAAGGTGAAGGCAGAGAGTAAGAGCTGTGTGTGAGAAGCGAAGAGCAAGAAGTGGGCCGAGGGCAGAGGGGGCTGGGTGTGAGGGGTGGTCGGAGGCAATTGTGTAGGGTGGAACTCATCAGTCACAGTGATAGGCACCACGAAGGCCCCAGCATGATCCATCCCTGTATACCACCACTTTCCTCTAGAGAGGGGGTCTGGAAGATGGGACAACTAGATAAGAGGGAAATGGGTTGTGACCATGCTGAGGCCTCTCCAATGTCCCTCATTTCAAGGAGTGTCACTCATTTTAGCTCCAAAAGTGCCCACATTCTATGCAAATGTGGTGTCCCCTCACAGTTGTTGAAAATGATTTCCATCAGAAATACAGCACAACGAAGCCAAGGTACCTGAGCTACTGACACTAAAGAGTGGGAGGAATCCCACAGCATTTTAAGTTTCCTGAATATATCGGTTTTTGGGCCTAATTTTGGGTCTTTGTCTCATAATGGGCCTTGGCAGGGTGAGAATTATGCATACTTCCCACCCTGTGGGACCCCTAACAAGTTTATGCAGAAACATGGGGATTTTCTTTTCCCATCTGTGGCTTCTCTGCGCTGTTATCACAATGCAAGGCATTTATTTGCTGCATGTCATGGGTGCAGACCCTGGTGCAGCAATGCAGGCACATCTGCCATGCTGCTGAATGCTGGGGATACATGCATGCACACAGGTGCACTACCTCCTGAACTGAGCAGAATGCTGGGGGGGATGGGCTGGACTGCCAAGTGCCCAACTCTCAGCCAGCCACTCCAGGTAATGCCCTAAGATTTGGTGTTAATTGACAGCAGCTCCATGGGGGCCAGAAGAGTAGCAGCGAAGGGTTAAAGGAGCTCACTTGGTTTGTCTTTTTGTCTTCGCATTCTTAAGCATGGCTGCAAAAATGCACTGGGGTGATGGGCAATGGCTGCAGTGGGCCAGTCAGAACCCTCACTCACTCTCAGCTGTTCAGAGAGCCTCAGGCTCCTGTGCTCCAGCTCTCACCCAAGGGTTCTTCTCCCTTAGGCTCCAATTAAAGGTATTTTAGTTTTCTCCTTCCCTAGAGTGTATTCGTTCTGACTTGGGCTGCCGCTGGCTAGGGACAGCTCGGCCTATTTTTCCCCATTTGTGCTGGGAGGTGCGGTACTGAGCATCACAGTGATTTGCCTCTGGGGACGGGGGTGGGTTTGGACTCTAGGGAAAGAAGGAAGAAGGACCCTAGGAAACCTTAGTGAGGAAAGGTTTATTCATAAATGATAACCAGACTCTTTTGCCTGTGCCAGAAGCAGAGTTATTGCTGTGAGGATTGTATGCAGCTTTGATTCTAGCAGCTGAAATCCAGTGATCATCTCTGGGACACTGCTATTCTTTTCCTGTAATGCCTATAAAGTCCTGCATGTAGGGGCTCTGTAAGTAAATATTACAAGCAGGAGACCTTTCTCAGTGATGCAGTGGATGGAATGGGGGTACTCTGATGCGCTGCCAATATTTTAACAAAAGGCATCAACATATATGTAATCTGTGGTAAGCCTCATGTCCCAGGTTGCAATTGCTGCAAGGCTGAGGCAAGGGAAGGGGATGGAAGTATCTATTTGTTTATTTACCTGTTTTTAAAAAAATTCACTGTTTTGAAACTACCAGCAAGAGGGAGAGGCTGCACCTTGAGACAAACCCAATGTAACAGGGTGGCTCACCTCTTACAGGCTGAAAGGCCTGGGGCTAGGCAACCCTGAGGACTAAGGAGGCACACCTCTGTTGGGTCAGGTGCTTCTACTATGACAGCAGCAGGAAGTTGCAGTAGGGGTTTGTTGAGTGGGTTTTTTTGGTTTGGTTTTTGTTTTTGAGAGAGATCACACTGCTGAGTCTGTCAAGGAGAGAAGATGTGGCTGAAAGCTCTGGAAGAGAGACCCCTGAGGGCAGAAGTTAAGGCCTAGTTCGGCATGACAATGCTGTTGTTTTGGGAAAAGGAGAAGTGAATAAAAAGCTGGACAGAGGGTCACAGATCAATTGTCTGGTCAGAGGGAGCCTGCTTTGCTGTGGGTGTAGTTGAAGAGCCCTGAGGAATGGGGAGCTTGTCATGTTGGTATAGCTGTGTCACTCCGGTGTGTGGATTTTTCACACCCTCGACTGAGGTAGTTATACTGATGTAAGTTTGTAGTGTGGACCTGGCCTGTGTCAATCACCAGACAGTAGAAATGCACTAACTAGTGTGGAGTGCTTGTCTCCAATAAAAGATGTTACGTACTCCCCAGTAGGAAAAGTCCATCAACACTAGTTAGACTACTGTGAGCCATTAAAATAGACAAAAGACTTTGTTGTTCAGCTATTCCCCACCATGAAGATGAATCATGCAAGTGGATTCCTCCCATCAGCTGAGTTTCCAGCTCAGAGCACAGGAGTGGAAGGGAATAAAACCTCCGAACGAGAAGGAACTGTATCTCTGTGCTGTGTGGACTTGAGGGGCAATGTTTTCTAGGCATGAGCAGGAGAACCCCAGTGCTTTGCCTGGGTTAGCCGTGAAGAACATACAGAGCTCACTCAGCATAAAAGCTTTTATTAGCTTTTGAAACTTATGATTGTAAGTCATTTGTGTATGTATGTTTACCTGCTTTAACCTTGTAAATACACCTCTACCTCGATATAACGCGACCTGATATAACACGAATTCGGATATAACACGGTAAAGCAGTGCTCCGGGGGGCTGCGCACTCCAGTGGATTAAAGCAAGTTCGATATAACACGGTTTCACCTATAACGTGGTAAGATTTTTTTGGCTCCCGAGAACAGTGTTATATCGGGGTAGAGGTGTAACTCTCTTATTTCCTCTTCCTATTATTAAATGTTTAGATAGTTTTTGTAATAGGATTGGCTGCGGGCATTGTCTTTGGTGTGAGATCTAAGGTACAGTTGACCTGGGGTGACTGGTCCTTTGGGACTAGGAGTAACCTGAATAGTGCTGTGATTTTTGGTGTAAGGGACTGTCTATCACAAAGGTAGGTTAACCTGGGTGGTGAGACAGATCGTAATACCCAAGCAGACTGTGTGTGACTCTGTGCTCCATGTTAAGGCTGTTCTAGTGTCTGAGGAATTTACACTTAATAATTGGTTGATGTAATCTAAGTATAGAACTAAAAACCAGTTTGGAGTTTGTGCCCTGAGGTTGATACTCACACTCTTTAGCCACTGCAGGGCAGTTTGACACTGGCATAGTCAGCAGGATTCACATTCCACAGGTCAATTAAGTTTATAGATCATAACCCCAGTGCTGTTAAGAGTTTGATATTGATATGGAGAGCTTTAAAAGTTAAAGAATAGACACAGGAATTGAACCACAGTTGTATGATGGTCTTGTGAAAAAAGACCTTGAATGTTTATGCTTGCAGAGGGGAATATCCTGTAAAAAGAAAACTGCAGTTCAGGAGCGGAGAGCATTGCTCTTAAGTTTTGACTAGGTGCCCAGGGAAGATGATGTGGTGGAGCCCAAGGATCCTCCTTCCCCAAATTTCACAGAGACCACCTTAAGGGAACTGGCCCAACTGCAGCACCTGAGAGCCCAGGAGGAACACGGGCACCAGAGACTGATGGTGGAATTGCAGATCAGGGAGACTCTTCAACTGCCTCAGTTGCTTCTGAGAGTCCACCAGAGGCTAATGGAAGCTCAAGCTATTCAGCTGAAAATACCAGTGCAGCAAAAGCTTCTCCAGCAAGTGAGTACACCCACCCACCCCACACACACACAACACAATGGAGTGGGGAAAAAGTCCAATTTATAAAGAAACTATGTAGAAGAGTTCCTGTCCCCCTTTGAGACACGATGTGGGATGCACAGTAATCCAGTGGATAAACAGATGCCTATCCTCTTAACCAGATTAACTGGGAAAACCAGACAAGTTTTAATAACATGGGGGAGGGTGATGCTAAGATATACAAAAAATGTAAAGAAAATGTCTTGAAAAGATTTAAGATTATCCTGAGACCTATCAATTGAAATATTGAAATCTCAGAATGTTTGACAATGTCACTCATGTTGAATATGTACCTAAAATGTGTAATTTTATGAGAAAATGGATAATGGAGGGGCTGAAGGTGATTATGGAAAACTATTTGATCTGATTGCCCAGGAGCAACTGTTATGGGTAGTTACAGAGGAGGTAAATGCAGCTATTTGTGACAAAAAAACCTTGCACAGTTTGAGGCTGTAGAAATTTCTGATGATCATACCTTGCCCACACTCCACCCAGAGTCCAGGCTCCCTCCTCCTGTGGTTCCCTTCCCAGAGCGCTCTGCCTTGGCTGGCTGGGGCTGGCTGGCCTGCCTCCTGCAGGGAGTCAGGGCATCTGGTGCTGGGACTGTGCCACCTGGCACCCTGGGGCCAGGAGCGCTGCCGCCTCACTCTCTGGGGCTGGCTGTGCCGACCAGAGCACTGGGACTGGGCCCTCGCTTCCTGGCCGCCCAGGCCAGGGGCCACGGTGGGGGTGCTCTGGGCTCCTGCAGGGGGAGAAGGGTAGAAGGGGGGGCAGATGGGGAGGGGCTGGGCCTTGGGCGCAAGGGCAGGGGCTGGGGGCTAGCCTCCCCCAACAGCCGGGTCACCGGCCATCCAAGTTTACTGCCCCTTTAATTGATTTGGTCAGGAAGGGTAAGGAAGAGACTCCTCTGGAGAGCATTGAGATTTGGGAGGGCTTGAGCCCAACCCACAAGCAGGAGATGTTGGCCCTCTTGAAACATCACAGGCTGGTATTTTCCAACCTGCCGGTCTAACTAACAAAATAGTGCATTCCATTGAAACCGCAGGGCCCTGCTCTGCTCCTAGCAGAGTACACTGTGCTAAAGGAGAAATGCAAAGACAGATTCAGGAGGCGGTGGAGGTGATTCTGAAATACAAAAGCCCCTGGGTGTCTTCTATTGTGATGGTACCTAAAAGGGCTAAAACCATGATATTTTGCGTGGATTTTAGAAGGTTAAATACCATTACCCAACTTGATCCTTACCCAACACCCCAGATAGAGGATCTACTGGATCTATTGGGGTGTGTGTGCAAAATTCAGAAGTACTACTGAAGATTTGACTTGGGGGTATTGGCAAATTCTCTTAGATGTTGCTGCCCAGGAAAAGTCAGCTTTCATAATGGAATGTGTCCTCTATGAGTTTAAGGTTATGCCTTTTGGATTAATTAATGGAGGGGTTACCTTTCAGAGGCCTGTCAATGAGGTACTGTAGGGTTTACAGACCTTTTCCAGAGCCTGTGTAAACCTGAACCATGTGGGAATAGTATTGCAGAGGCTTAGAGAAGCCAACCTCACTGTCAAGGTGTCCCAATGTAAAGTGGGGTCCACCGAGATACCTTATTTAGGACACATAGTGGGTTTGTTCACCGTGACTCTTTACAAGTAGAAGCCATTCAGAATTGGCCTGCCTGATGAACCAAGAGGCAGATCCAATCCCTTATTGGTATGGCCAATTAGTATTGGAGGTTTGTAAAGGGGTTTAGCAACATTGTGGCTCCCCTAACAAACAAACAAGGAGAAGCCAGACCTGGTGATGAGTACTGAGGCCTGTGAGAAAGGCTTCAAGGACAGAAAAGAGGCTTTGTCTACCGAGCCAGCTTTAGTCAGCCCCAATTTCAGCAAACCCTTTGTGCTGTGCGCTGATGCTTCTAACACTGGGATAGGCTCAGTGCCAATGCAGGCTGGGATGGGGCACAAGAGGCACAACATGGCCTTCTTAAGAAAAAACTGACCTTCACTGACCAGAAGTATGCTGTCATTGAGAGGGGATGTTATGCCAAAGTTTGGTCTATTAACGTAAGCCTTATCTGTATAAGCATAGGCGTCGACTTCCCCTCTGCCCGGTGTGTACTCGACCCACCCCCCCCACAACCGCCCCTGCTCTGCCTCTTCCCGCCCCTGCACCACCCTCATCCCACCCCCATTCTACCCCTTCCCTCAAGTCCCTGCCCCTGCCCTGCCTCTTCTCCACCTGCCCCCCTGAGCACGCCGCATCCCTGCTCCTCCCCCTCCCTCCCAGAAAGTCCTAAGCACTGCCAAACAGCTGTGAGGTGGCGAGGGGGGTGGGGGATGGGAAGCACTGGGAGGGAGGGGGAAGGAGCGGGGATGCGGCATGCTCGGGGTGGGGGAAGGAGCCAAGGAGGGGGAGCTTGGCTGCCAGTGGGTGCGGAGCACCTGCTAATTTTTCCCCGTGGGTTCTCCAGCCCCGGAGCACCCACGGAGTCAGCGCCTATGTGTATAAGAGAAAATTTTAAGGTTTTGATGGACAACTCACCACCAATATGATTGCACCAGCCCTTGAGGAATATGACATGGAAATAGTCCACATCAAGGGAAAAGAAAATATAGTGGCAGATAGCTTAGCAAGACTAGGGGGATCCTGAGGCATATTCAGGAGCAACAGTGACACCCCTTCCTACACCATTTTTCAGTGGGGGATGACGCTGGCAGACCAGGTGCCAGCTCATGCCAAGGTCCCCCTGTCTCCACTGAATACTGACAAATACATATCTGGATCTGTCTGGCTCACCTGTATGTTAGTATTGTTAAAATTGGTATTAGAATGATAAGAATGTGTTTGGTGTTTATGGAATGTTTGAGAGTTGCTGCATGCGGGTAATATTTGAGTGTTTGTATTGTAAGTCTCTATGACTATGTCAGTCATCAGAGAGGAGAGAGAGAGACTAACTAGTGAGGAGTGCTGGTCTCCAACAGAATGTGTTATGTCCTTCCCAACAGGAAATGGTCTTGTTTCCTTTTCCTATTACTAAATGTTTAGATAGCTTATTATAGGATTGGCTACAAGTGCTGTCCTTGGTGTGAGATCTAAGGTACAATAGACCTGGAGTAAGTGACTGGTCCTTTGGGACTGGGAATAACCTGAATATTGCTGTGATGCTTGATGTAAGGGACCATCTATCACAAAGGTAGATTTACCTGGGTGGTGAGGCAGATTGGCATGCCTAGGGGGACTGTCTGTGACTCCACATAAGGCTGTTCTTGTACCTGAGGAGTTTACACTCAATAATTGGTTGGTAAAATCTAAGTATAGAACTCACAACCAATTTGGGGTTGCTATCCTGGTTCTTAACTGTCTGCTCTGCAGTTGGTACTCATGCTCTTGAGCCGCTGCAGGACAGCTTGACAGTCTGCACTACTGTAAAATGCTGCATGACATTGCACAGGAATGGTACAGCTAACTAAGCTGTAAATCAGCTGGAAAAATGAGCTGCAATGGGCCCCATCCATGCGCCATAGTTCCATAACTCATCCCCCTCACAGCTTCAGCCTTGTTTCCGTGTGGTCCCATCAGAGGCAGTAGAATGTGGATGTTGACAAATTTATCCTCACATCACTCCTGTGAGGTAGGGAAGTGTTGGCTTTCCATTTGTAAAATGGCAATAATGAGGCACAGAGAGACTAAGCGACTTGCTCAAGGTCACACAGGAAGTCCGTGGCAGAGCAGAGAATCAAAGCTGGATCTCTTGAGCCCCAGTGAAGAGCCTTAACCTCAAGATTGTCCTTCCCTGCTGGTGTAACTGAGATTAGACTCTGACGCATGGATTAGAAAAAAGTACAGTGCAAAAGTATATGTGTTGGGGGGAATGGGGCCAATTTCTTGTCTTGTGTTTTGTTCAGAGAATAAGGACATTTTCAGAATTTACTCTGAGATTGAGGAAATGGGAAAGCAACATACAAGCTACTCACAAGGCTAAGAAACCTCACTTCAGCATCCTGTATATGATAAAGATATCCCTACAGGCCTCTTCTGTTACACAGTCTGCATGTCCAAAGGGAGGGTATGTCTACACAGCAGCTGGCAAGGTGCTGTCCCAGCATGGGTAGACAGACATACTAGCTCTGCTCGAGCAGCATGCTAAAAATTACAGTGTGAACACAGCAGCACAGGGAGCGGCTCAGGCTACCTCCCCGAGAATGCGCCCAGGCAGGTGGGCAGGATTGTACTCGGATACCTAGCCCATGCCAGTGTGTCCACGCTGCTATTCTGAGATGGGGGCTAACTCTGCTCGTGCTGTCTACTTGCTTTGGGAAGGACTCTCCCTTTATTAACGCTGAGTCTTTAAATGTACAGAAGTCAGGAATTACAGATGTGTAGTTCCCCCTGCACCCGTAACGTGGCCCCTGTGTGTGATGTAAGACTTTATGTATTGCTCTAGATGGTGTTACAGTAATGGTTTAATATGTACATAGCTCCTTCTTCCTCTTCTTACGCTCCATGCAAACGTCACTCCTAATTGTGCACTTTTGTAAATCTGTGTCCTCTTTGCAGCTTTTTTGCTGCTCCCTGTGCATAGATCTAGTCCTGTTCTGGTGTGCATCACAATTTTCTTTGTATTCCTCCTTTAAACATTTCTATTGTGAAGTTTTCCAATAAGGGTCTAACTAAGGCATCTGTCCTACCTCACCACTGAGCTGCCCTGTGCTGTTGTACATGTGACTGCACTGTTTTGTTAACAGTTGAACTGTATGGTAAGGTTCCAGGACACACCGAGGTCTTTAATGTTTGCACAGTACCACACATACCAGTAAAACTATAATAATAATAACAGATTAAATGTGGCGGTCCTTACTCAAGCAAACTCACCTCGATTACAATGAAAGTTTTGCTTGAGTAAGGACTTCAGGATTTGGTCCATTTACAAAGGTGGCAGATCTTCTACATCAGGCCTACTATCCGTCTGCAGTTTAGGTCCCTGCACTGCTTCTCTAAGAGCCTTTCCTTTTTGTAGCCAGTCTGAGTCAAGAACAGTGTTACAGGATGATTGGCCCCTTTAAGAGTGTGTGGGGTGGGTGTCCAGTGCACCTGAGACTAGTTACCGGCTGCCTAGTTAAGTTTAAGGGAAGGCATGTGGTCCTTAAAAGGGGGGAGACAGCAGCTGTGGAAGCTGGTGTGAGCGCTGCTGAAAGGGTTGCTGAAGGGAGCTGCTGGAGGAGCAGCAGCTGAGAGTCCAGAAGCACAGACTGGAGGAGGAGGTGGCGTATGCAACCCCCCGACTGTAAAGGGCAGAGGTTGCAGGCTGGGAATGTAAGTGCCAAGGGACAGCTGAGGGGAGAGACTGACCAGAGCTTGGAGGGCTGAAAATTGAGCCTGCTGGAGAGGCTTGAAGCCCGATGGACCTCAGGGAGGATGGGCTGTGCCTGGGTGTGGGGCAAGGGATGGAAGAGACTTTGCTTTGGATTTGACTGTACTTTGGTTTATCTGATAGCAAATCAGCCCCCCCCCCAAAGGGTTTGCTATTGGATATAAGCCTCTGGATCATTACAGGGAACCTGTGAAGGGGAAATCAAGGCTGGGTGCTGCAGAACCATGCTTGGCCAGCAGGGAGTGCTACAGGGCAGGAACATCCTTTGACAGTGTTCACTTCTCAAGAACGTGGAATGTAAACAACGTGGCTGTTAGTATATAGGCCTGTTTGTTAGTCTGGGATAGAATTTTGGGTCTGACTTTGATATTTTTACTAATATGTGTGAACAAAGATACTGTGTGTTACATCTACCCAGAAGCAAATGGGTTGATAAGAGCTGGAACTAAAGCGTTACAGGGTATGGTGGGACTGAAAGGCTGCCCAGTTCTTTTCTCAAGCCAAGGTCGAGCAACCAGTTAGGAAGGGCAAGGGGGTCGACAGGGGAAGCATGAGACACACTAAAAGCCAAAGAAAGGCCTGGCCTTGGCCAGAGCACAACTTCACTCCTGACCCCTTCCATGGAATACAAAAGAGGTGGGACAAAGATCCCAGACTTACAACCCTCTAAAACACAACATGACCTTAAGTTGTAAGGGGTGTGACTAGAGGCTTGCACTGCAGGTACATTTTGGCCTGCTGAGGAGGAGGAGGTGGGAATGGGGAACAGGGACACAGGCAAGGCTCTGCAGTGTCAGAGCTGGGAATGGAGCACTGTGAAACAGACTCTGCCGGCGCGTAGAGCTATGAATATGCTCGCTTGAAACTAACCCCAATAAACATCGCACTGCCTGCACTTTTGACTTCTGGTCTTCTGCTTTCTGTCTGTGTGACAAGAACCAGGGGAGGGGGTGAAGGGAAAGCCCTCTAGCAATGGCCAATCAGAAAAAAGGGCTAGAGGGGCTGGATTTTCTCCTGAAGGGAGGATGAGCTACACCAGTCCTCATTCTATCCGTGCGTTGCTATATATGTGGCACTCAGGCTTTTTTCTTCATGCTCCCAATTAGCCATAGCTGAAGTCCACTGCAGCAGCACTTTTTTTGCTGGAGGGTTTTCTTTCTACAAGGCAGCAATAGTCCTAGACCTCACAGGAGGCAGAAGGTACTGGAGAGTGGGTGTGATTCAGAGAGGTGGCGCTAACTGTCAAAGTGCTGGGATAGGATAACTAAAAATTCTCTCTTGTACCCCTGTAACCAATCACTAATGGTACTAGGGTTGGTTCACTTGTCTTTCCTATGTTGACGGGAATCCTGTCTCCCAGACACACAAATTACAGCTGCCCACATTGCAAACTAATACTACGATTGGCATTTGTGTTGGCCAGTCTCAGTAAGTGATTTCCACAGTCCACACCGCATATACTGCCCTTTTTAGCTTTCAGGTGCTCTAAGTCAAAGGGTGGAGGGCCATTGGTTGATCTGGAAGAAACATTGTACTGCTTCTGCCTGTGTCTGTGCTGTGGAGAATGGACTTTAAGCAGCTGTCTCACTCTGGTTCCTACCAGTGCTAAAACCACAAGTGAATGCATCCATACACAGCCAATTAATGGACAGTCATCTTGAAGCCATTTAGGATTCAAAATACCCCCTGGCAGTTGGCTTCCTTTCAGATATTAGGGGGAGAAAATACCTTGTTGTAGGGGAATGGAAGTTATTGCTAAACAACCGATGGTCTGACTGTCGTCCGTTCTGAGCATCCACAAGTCTCATTAAAGTCAATTGGAGCTGCTGGTTCTCAGCCCCTCTGAATAGCAGGCTACAGGAAAGCTGTTCTTGCTGTTGCTGTATGCTGCTAGATGTGTGGATGAAAAGTACTGCATCAGAACTAAACATTATTATTATTTCTGAGATAAGAAAGTGAGGAGCCACCCCTCTCCATTGCTGTAGAATGGCAGTAGATAAACATTCACCAATTGCCATGAGTTGGTAAGATTTGAGGTTGAAGTATTGCTGTCCCATTGCTTGCAAAAGGTGTACTTTGTGTTCGTGTCTGCTGTGCTTCATCAGATAGGTCTTGGCCCTTTAGGAAGATGCTCAGGTGTCTGGCCAGGCCATATGTACAAGGTCTACGTGAAGGACAGAAAGAAGCAGACGGTAGAGGCACTGGATGACTATCCAGTCCCTTCTTTATTATTCTAGCTGTATCCAATGGCATCTCCAAACCTGAAGGGTTAAAGATTATCTCTTTTCTGCACTGACTGTTCCCTATTCACTGATGGCCTTCTAACCACCTTCTATGTTGAGGGCATCATTCCAAGCTACCAATCAGCAATGTCCCTGAAAACAAAGCAATGTCCCTTCATCTTCATCCTGGCCTCTCTGGGGCAGTATTGGAGGGAAATGAAACATGTTTCCTATTAGGAGAAATAGTACTGTAAAGCGAGAAGCCAAAGTAAATGTACAATAAAGGGACATAGGAGGGTGTCCGAGAGAGACAGTTCTTAGCCCTGTTAGTAGCACCAGGGGATTTCACTTTGCGTTTCTATAGGTCATTTTTGTAGCTGAGACCATACTTCCTCCTGGAATTCATGTGTGCTTCACATAGTATACAAATGGAACAAGATCTATCACCAGGAGATCTCAGAGCCAGGGATGAATAGTGCAGACTTCATCCCCTGCCAGTGAAAGGCAGGGTCGTTGGAGTGGGATATGGCTGTTCTTTAATCGTATACCACAAGGCTTCACAGGAGGAAGAGAAGACAAGTCCCATGTCTAGTGAAAATTTCAAGGGCATTGTGATGGTCTGGAGGTCACCTGGTCACATCTCCTTTTGGTCAGGCATGGCACTGCAGGTGGGCCCTGCCTCAGTTTCCCTTCTCAGGAAGTCAATAAGCCATTTCAGTCCGTCTTAACTCAATAATTCCATCTACAACAAGAATCCCAAATAAACAAATGGTTCTTCTGGCTTCCAGGGTTCCTCTGAAGCTCACATCTGGGCTCTCTTCTTAGTCCCTTCAGGATTACCTCAGCCTCTTCTAATTGGAGCCCCCAGCCCTCCCCCTGGAGCTGGCTTGTAATTTAGCCCTGCTGTAGGGCCTGAGCCAGTTTCTCTCTCAGCTGGCCCCTTCATCTCTAATTAGTGCTCAGGTTCAGCAGGCCCATCATCTCCTGCTCGTGTTTGCCCTGCTGTGAGATGTCAGGCAGCTTTTATGCTGGTCCCCTTATCCCAATTTATCCCCAATTAGCTAAGGGGAGGGGGAGGTGCCTTGCCCTACCCTCTCTGCAAGCCTCCAGCCCCCAGGCTCTTAAAGAAACAGTAATGGGATTTTCTCCCAAACACTTCTTACTCCCTGACTTCTTCTTCTCTCCCAATATCTCCCAGGTTCTTGTATATATCATTAGACCTTAAAAACCCTTAAAGGTTCATTCCATGTGGTGGTGTGGGTTGGCCACAAGGTACTACTGCCTTAAGGGGCAGACTACCTCATTACAAGCATGTTGTGGAGACAGAATGCAATCCAACTTGGAACTTAGCCAAGACTCCGGGTTGAACAAATATGTTGTTTATCTCTTAACCATCCTGACGGTTTCTAAGATGGAAGGTAAGAGCTGAGAAACCGAATGTGGTTCATAAACTTTTCTATATTGCTGGTCCCTGTGATATCAGAGCCTTACAAACATGAATGAATTTAGCCTAACATCAACCCCATGAGGCAGGATAATATGTTCTCAACTGCCCTTTCATCCTTAGATGTGGTCCCTGGAAGACAAGGGTTCTCAACCTTTTTCTTTTTGAGCCCCCCCCCCCCCCAGCATGCTATAAAAACTCCACGGCTCACCTGTGCCACAACAACTGTTTTCTGCATATAAAAGCCAGGGCCGGCATTAGGGGGTAACAACTTGCATGGGGTCCCATGCCACCGGGCCTCCATGAAGCTGAGCTGCTCAGGGTTCTGCTTTGGCCCCGGGCTTAAGCTTTCTGTCCTGGGCCCCAGCAAGTCTAAAACTGGTCCCGCTTGGCAGACCCCCTGAAACCTGCTAGCAGCCCGCTAGGGGGCCCAGACCCCTGGTTGAGAACCACTGCTGTAGGAGGTGCCATGCCAGGGAAGCTAGAACTTCTCTTTGCTCTGAGAGTGGCAGATTTAGTTGCTATTCATTTACATTTTCAACAAGGAAAGGGCAGGAATATCCAGTTTTAGAGATCCTGAGTAATTTTAGTGAGTCCCAAAAAGTGGGCTGGCTCAAGTGCAGTTCTTACTCCTTTCACTCTTCAGGAGCACGGGGGTCACATCACAGCGAGAGAGCGGCCAGCCTTGGTCTGTCTTACAACAAAAATTATTTGTTAACAGCCATCAGCTGGTTTGGTCTCTTCTCTTCCTGATCACCACTCGATGCCCTGCTGAGATAGACTCCTCCGTCCTCTCAGCCTCCCCTCTCTGTGTCTATAGGTTGTTCCTCCTAAGCTGTACTAAACCTTGCTCTTGTTTTGGGATGGGGAAGATACAGGTGCTTCTTTCCATGCTCCCCCTGCCAATCATCCGAGGGCTGCTGCACAGCCTCTTTGGGCACGTACTGCTGACCCTGACCCTTGTGATGATCTAGAAATCTGCCTGGTTGGGGCTTCTGCCTGAAATCAGGAAGAAAAGGCAACAGATGAGTTGGGAATCTCTGAATCCCCCAAAATTCTACTTAATTTAAAAGCGTGATTGGCAATTTATTCCTCCTGTGTCTCCCTTTTATGGAAAGTGATGGTCAGTAAAGATGTGACTACAGCTGTACTTTAATGTGCACATGGCTGATGTGTTTCACAATAGGCTTTTATATCACAGAATCATAGAAATGTGGGGCTGGAAAGGACCTCAAGAACTCACCAATTTCAGCCCCCTGAGTTGATGCAGGGCCAAGTAAACCTAGACTATCCCTGACAGGTGTTTGTCCAACCTGTTCTTAAAAACCTCCAATGATTGGGATTCCAGAACCTCCCTTGGAAGCTTATTCCAGTGCTTAACTATCCTTATAGCTAGAAAACTTCCCCTAATACCTAACCTAAATCTCTCTTGCTGCAGATTAAGCTCATTACTACTTGTCCTACCTTCAGTGGACACGGAGAACAATTGATTACTGTCCTCTTTGTAACAGCCCTTAACATATTTGAAGACTTGTCAGGTCCCCCATCAATCTTCTTTTCTCAAGATTAGACATGCCCAGTTTTTTTAACCTTTCATCACTTTTGTGGCTCTTCTCTGGATTCTCTCCAATTTGTCCCCATCTTTCCTAAAGTTTGATACCCAGAATTGTACACAGTACTCCAGCTGAGGCCTCACCAGTGCTGAGTAGAGCAGCATACAACACTCCTGTTAATATACCCCAGAATAATATTAGCCTTTTTTGCAATTGCTTCAGGTTGTTGACTCATTCAGTTTGTGATCCACTGTGACCCCCAGATTCTTTTCAGCAGTACAATCACCTAGCCAGTTATTCCCCATTTTGTAGTTGCACATTTGATTTTTTCCTTAAGTGCAAAGTACTTCACTTGTCTTTATTTAATTTAAACTTGTCGATTTCAGACCAATTCTCCAATGTGTCAAAGTTGTTTTGAATTCTAATTCTATCCTCCAAAGTGCTTGCAACCCCTCCTACCTTGGTGTCATCTGCACATTTTATAAACATACTTTCCACTCCATTATTCAAACCATTAACAGAAAATATTGAATAGACCCAGGACTGAGCTCTGCAGGACCCCCACTAGATACACTCTTCTAGTTTGTCAGTGAATCATTGATAACTACTCTTTAAGTATGGTCTTTCAACCAGCTGTGTACCCAAAAGCTTTGCTCCTTAGACATGCTCTGGCATAGGATTCTCTCACCGTGAGTTAACCAGCATGGAATGAAATCTTGAGAGGTCACAGATCAATTGTCTTGATCTGTTTTTCTCAGAACTAACAGGTCCGCATAGTCAGTGGATCTGGGCTGGGAAGCTCTATCGAAAATAGAATCTATACTCATGGCTCAGGTCTCTCCACTGAAAGAATACAATGACACACTGCAGAGTTATTTGCAATATCTCTGCGATGCAGCCCAGACAGCGCATAATGTGGAGTAAATGTTGTTTGGTTACAGAAAGAACACTGATAAATGTCTGGTCATTAAGGTCAGACCATGGAAAATGGAAACAAGAAACTGCTCTGAAGTGGGGAGGGGGGGTGGGAGGAAAAGAAAAAGCTTAAAATTCAGTACCATGGACAGGAGCACTTGCATTCTGTTATAATGCAGTCTGGGCAAAGAGCTTACTTCAGTGTTACATGCTGAAGCAAAATAATACACAGGTTATTTTAAGCCTCTTGGCACAAAGAGTTTACAAAAGCACCAAGTGGTTGCCACACACCCACCTGTTTTGAAGTGAGTTGGGGAAAATATTTCAAGTCCTTTACAAGAGCACTCAGCAAAATGGCAGATTTAATCATCTGCACTAACACTGACAGTACTTTTCATCCAAGGGTCACAAGGCACTCTATATAACAACTAATGAAGGGAGCTTCACAATCCAACCCTCCCCCTTATGAGATAGGTAAACTTCATTATTCTTCCCCCTTTACAGGTGGAGAAACTGAGACGCAGAGTTGCAGAGCATCAGGAACAGAATTGGGAACAGAACCAAAGAGTCCTGACATTCAGTAGACTTCTTTAGGTCCTAGAAAACACTCCTGAGGTTTCCACCTCCTAAACCTCAGCGTACTATTGCTTTGGGACTTTAAAAAAAATTTCTTCACCTAAACAACCACCATCAGAACCATTGATGTAACTGATCTAGAGCGACAAGTTTTCAGAGGAGGATTTCACAGCTAGTAGTATAGCCCTGCAAGGCAGAAATTCTGAGCTCTGGCCCTTCTCCCACTCTTGAAATTTATATGAGAGAGTTGTTGCTCTTCTATATCAAGGCAGCTTAGTGCCTGTGTGGTTCTGGGTTTATTCCTTTTATTCTTGAAAAGTGTTATTTACAACAACAAAACCCATCGCTGCTTAAAATATATATTAATATTTTTTGCACTTTTCTACTCGATTGTCAGGCATATCCCATGTTGTTTTGTAGCTCCCCAGACAGGTGGAGACAGAGCAGTTAGGCACTGATGAGTTCTGTCTGGTAAGATGGCTGTTGATTGACTGATTAGCTTCTCTGTATGGCAAGTGTTTCTCTCTGCTCCATCATTAAAGATGCATCATAACCCCTTCCAGGAACTTCTTTTTGAAAGAAGGAGCAATTTTGAGTGCTTCACAGTAGGGAGGCTCTCGTTAACATGGGCGGCATTTAGAGAGGTGAAGTATATTCAGAAGCCTGGTATCAGAAGCTGCCGAACAGCCAGTGACACAACCTGGAAAGATTGGTGTGTACATATTTGTTACTTTTAAAAAATCCCAATTCTGTTAACCACCCTCTAGTTTATTAATCAGATTTTTCACATACACACCCCTATTTATTAGAGGTCCCCAGAACCCCTTCCCAAATGTATGCTAATTAATCCTTGAACACATCTGGGAAGCAGGTGAGTATTACCTTAATTTTGCATATGGAGGAAAGGAGGCCCAGAGAGGTGAAGTGTTGTACTGACAAGGTCTCACAGTGAGAGATCCTGACCAAACTGGTATTGGAACCCTGGATTCCTGGTGCTCAGTCACCTCATCTCACCACTAAACCATGCTCTTCTTCCACAGCTATAGAAATAGAGCCCAGAAGTCCTGACCCAGTCCTCTGTCATAACTACTCACTGATGCTGCTTCCTTTCACTTATAATCCATTCCCCATCACTACTGATTTGATTAGCAAGATCTTTGTGTAAGAGCTTGCCTACATGGGAAAGTTCTATCAGCAGTAGTTGTTTTATTGTAGCCATGTTGGTCTCAGGATATTAGCGAGGTGAGGTGGGTGAGGTGATTTTATTGGACCAACTTCTGTTGGTGAGAGAGACACAAGTTTGTCCAAAAAAAAAAAGATATTACCTTGCCTAACTTGTCTCTCTAACATCAGTATAAGGGAAGATGTGAATGTAAACCAATATAGTTATACTTTGGTGTAACTCCACATGTGGACACTTATTATTTCAGCATAAGAGGATCTTTTTTTAGTTCGTTTATGTTTCTTTGGAAGGGATTTAAGCTAAACCAAAAATAGTCACTCTTACTCCAGAATAAGAGTGTCTACTTGGGGAGTCATATTCGTATAGCTAGATTGGTTTAACTAGATTTGGTATAGTTATATTGGTATAACAGTTAAAGATTTCCCATGTAGACAAGCCCTAAAATAATCATTCCCCTGTGCAGCCAGCACTCTCTCCTTGATCCTTGCCACAATTTAGTGATGCCACATCAGCTTTTGTGGTGATGGATTATGGTGCCACAGACATTGATTGTGCTATTGCTATGCTCGGAGAGTGGTGAAGCACTGGAATGGGTTACCTAGGGAGGTGATGGAATCTCCTTCCTTAGAGGTTTTTAAGGTCAGGCTTGACATAGCCCTGGCTGGGATGATTTAGTTGGGAATTGGACCTGCTTTGAGCAGGGGGTTGGACTAGATGACCTCCTGAGGTCCCTTCCCCTGATATTCCATGATTCTATGTGAATTGGGTAGGCGGAAAGGGACCAGGAAGGGAGAGGCTGCTGTCCACACACCAACATCTTGGCAAGCAGCAGTGGTGGGGAAAGGGAATGCAGGAAACATACTAGCTGGCTGGGGTTACGCTGGAGTGTTCTGTTGTTAAGAAGCTTGCCTTTGCATGGAGGGGTATGACACAGACAGCTTTATGTGATCACTAAGTCTTTGTGAAAGGCATCAGGATCAATCTGTTCAGGACACTGCAGTTTAGCTCTGACTGACACTTGCCCCCAGCTGAGTTCTGGTTGTAATTGTCCCCTTGACTTAATCCTTGGAGATTCTTGCTGAGATGCCTGCGTGGCTAGACAAAACTTCATTAATTAGAACCATTTGGAAGCCTTTCATTTTACCTTGAATGGTGATAGAAAATATAGCAATCAGAGACCATATGGGTCTTTTGGCTCTTTTTCTGCTCCCCAATAGCCCAATAATTTCCCAGAGGTGATTCTGACTTTTCCTTTACAAGGGACCCATGCTGAGAGGCATCATAGCATCATTTAATCAGCTACATACTAGACACTTGTAATGTTTTGTTACCATGCATGCTCTTGATTCAAAGAGTATGGAGGGTCAGCCTTTCATAGTAGTCTTTCTAGGGATCCCGTCACTGGGTTCTCTGCCCAGGGTGCCCCCTGGACCAGGCCCCATCACTCACTTAGGGTTCTGCTTTGTGGTGTCTAGGTGTTCTACCACACTGGTCCACTCATAAGAGACTGAGTCCTCCGGCTGAGCCATAGATAGTCCGCCCCTTCCAGAGATCCTTGGAATAACCACAAACTGTCCCCCAAGTGTGGTAAAGCTCTCTTCCTTTAAAGTGCTTCTGTTGAGTTGTGGCCCCTGCTAGGCTCACTGGCTAGTTGTACTTTCATCCAGTCCTTATTCTAAGAGCTGAGGACTGGAGGCCTGTTCCCACTGTTTCGCCATCAACTGTGCTGTGGTTCTTCCTTGTAAGCGCCTGTTTCCAAATTTGACATCTCATGCAGGTGTGGCAGGGTGGGGACACCTCAGCCCACATTAGCTCATTAACCCTGTGTTTCCCACTGTGGGAGTTATATACCCCATCAGAGATCCATATGTCATTCTGTATGGTGGGAATCTATTCTTTATAGGGATCCATACGTCATTCTGTATGGCTGTGATGCACATGTCATTCTGCACGTTGGGGATCTAAGCATCATCACATTAGGGATCTGATGTCTATAGGGGCCTATCTTTCTTTCTGTTTGGAGGATATGCTCCCTCTCTCTAGAGATCCACATGTCATTATGTGTAGTGTGACTCCACTCTCTGTAGGGATCTACACATCATAATGATGTAGAGCCACTCTATAGGGATGTATGTATCATTCTGTATCATTGGAGAAGGGGATAGGAGGAAGAGACAGTTCAGATAATCTTAATGGTGGCTTTCTGGGCAATTCCAGATCAGAGTTGATCAGCACCTAAGAATGTTCCATCAAGGTGCCCTCAATCAGAGGAATGTTGGCTGTAGTGTAGTATCTCGAGGTTGTATTGGTAGTGGTGTGAGATCCCTGGGCTTTGCGCATTGTGGGAAGGCCATCCCAATCCTCAGGGTATAAAATAACACAAGGAATGACTGGATGGGCTTCCTGCTGTGAAATAACCTCTTTAACATCCACTTTCCTCCTTGAGCACCGCCCTTTGACACAACCAAAGCTCTTGTAGCCTTGCCCAAGAGTGTTCAGTGCAAAATTTCAGCCCCTTTAGAAATTCTGTTAATGTTGTAGATCTTGCTCTCCCCTTGAGCTGCACTGGTGCAGTGCCAGCCAATTTGCAGGGTTGGGGGGTGGGGAAGCAGACCTGCTAGCTGTAGCCTTTGCTTATTTACAGTGTATTTTTATCTCCCTTTCAATCTTTTCTCTTTTTTATTTAAATATTTGATGTCAGTTCATTTATTTTTATGACAAATGATTTTTTCATTCCAAAAACAGTAAGTGCTAGAGATGCCAGCATCACTGGGGCATCTGTTTCCTACTTTTAATTAGTCCCTTTTCCTACTCGCTTGCATCCCAAACACAGACATGCATGACTTTTTTTCTTTTAATCTACCTTTGGCACCATCCACTAAAGTGTGCCAGTCCTTCTGCATTCTGGGTGCTATGCTGAGACACACACCTCCTAGGGGGACTTCACTACCAGAGGCAGCTAACAAGGAAAGGCTCTGGTGCTTGGATATGGTTTACTTCCAGATGCCAGGCCCAGGAATAAGCATAATTTGCCCCAGGGACAGGTTGAAGCCTTCCCTCTCAGTTGTCAAGTGTTCATCATGTAGATTAAACCTGGTTCTTGGTGCCAAACAAATATCCAGTGCCAGGGTTGCCACATCACTTATCCAGCCCTTTCTTTGCTCTCCCTGGCCTCTGTGAAATGGCATGGTTCCATTTTTCCTCAACAATTTTTTTTTGTAAGGGGTGGGAAAATGTTGACAGTTTCTTGAGGAATTAGGACCAGATCTGCAAGGGGCCGGGCACCCTCAACTCCTATTGACTTCACACAATGTCGTCTCTTAGTGATTTCAAAGTGAATTGAGCATGCTTAGCATCTCACAGGACTGGTCAGTTAATGTCCTTTCTTCTGGATTTGGTGTGGGAACTCTGATCTTAATGTGACTTTCTGGGCAATTCCAGCTCAGAGTTGGTCAGCTCCTAAGAATATTTCATCAAGTTGCCCTCAGTCAGAGGAATGTTGGCTGCAGTGTAGTATCTCAAGGTTGTATTGGTGGTGGCATGAGATCCCTGAACTCTGCAAGTTGTGTGAAGGCCATCCCAATCCTCAGGGTATAAAATAACATTTTATTGGCCATTTCACAGAGGCCAGAACTCTCTGGACCCTCTCACATAGTAGCATAATGGAGGGCTGCATGGATGGCAGTCTTCTCACACCAGTAACAGATGGCGAAATGAGTCAGCACAGGCCTGCAGCCAGTTTGGTACAGGAATTTCACATTGCTGTACAAGGAGCAGAAGGGTGTAGGCCTCCACCAAAGAGAGGAAGTACTCAGGGTGGTGCAGTGAGTTATAACTAACTGGGAAGGATTAAACTGAGCAGGGGCATATTTTGACTTAATATCCATGAACTTACCCTACGGGTGAGATCTAGGAGGATATGGAATAGTATTGCAAGGGAAGGAGGGTGGAAGCCCCATCATTTGGGACATTTAAAATGAGACTGTAGATGGCACTAGAGCAGAGGTTCTCAAACTGTGGTACATGGACCACCAGTGGTCTGCGAGCTCCATTCAGGTGGTCTGCGGATAGTTCCTTCTAAGGTGCGCACCTGGGCGCTGCACACGAGAGAATGAAGGGCCACCCACCTAATTAGTGGAGCTGCACAGGCATGGCTCTGCTAATTAGGGGCCTGGACCCTATAGAAAATGCACACGTAAGGTGAGGTGGTGGCCTTGGGGGGAATAGGGAGTAGGTGGGAGGGGGCAGTGGGGTGAGAAGAGGGGGTGGGGGGAATTTGGCATGTGCAGGGCTTCGGCGGCCAGAGAAAGAGGCGACTTTCCCTAGCTCTAGGTCTGTGGATGCTGGGGAGAGACCCCCCCTTCCTTCGCAGCCCCAGCTCGGGGGCTGCCACAGCAGGTGAGACCCCCCTCCTTCCCAGTCCCAGCTTGGGGGCTCCTGCGGTGGGGGAGAGAGAGAAAGACCTTCCTCCTTCCCAGCCCCAGCTCCAGCTCAGGGGCTGCTGTGGTGGGGGGGAGAGGGAGAGACCCCCCTCCTTCCCAACCCCAGCTCAGGGGCTGCTGCGGCAGGAGAGAGAGGGAGAGACCCCCCTCCTTCCCAACCCCAGCTATATGATTTGTGTTCTTTTATTTGTAGAACAAAAAACATGAATTATTAGAATTTTTTTATATAGCACTTTTATCCAAAATGCTTTACAATAATTAGCTAACGATTCAAACAATGTTTGGAAAGATCATTAAGTGGTCCACTGAGACCCTCAGCAATTTTCAAGTGGTCCGTGAAAAAAAAAGTTTGAGAACCACTGCACTAGAGAATAGACTGAAGGGAATAACCCTGCGTTGGCCATGAGGGAGATGGGCAAGATGTGACCTAATTGATTTTTCCCATCTCAAATTACTATGGGGGTCTGATCCTTTGAAGTGCTGAGCATCCTTAATACCTATTGAACTCACTGAGAGGTAAGGGCACTGAGCCCTTTGAAAGTGATTCTATATATTGTTTCCATACACTTACAAACTTTCCTTTCTCTGAAATCTTCACGTTGTCTGAATGTTTAAGTGTACCACATGCCTTGCTCCACTCACTCCCTGCTTTACAAAGGCTGCATTAATTCTGTCCATGGATGCTTAGGAGATGCTATGGAAATGTATCTCTCGCCTTTAGCGACAGTGTTGGTCGGCCAATCAGATTGTTCTCCCAGCCCAACGTTCTGAGACCCATGGAGCTTGTGTTTGCTGGACTGTTCCATTTGAGGGAGGGAGGGGAACACATGTTCCATATTAATCTTCATTTCAATGAAGTTGTTTTAGTTCATGCTTTATTACAGCGCTTTGTAATGATGCATTTGTAACGGTAGCCCCTGGGGCAGCAATTGCATGTGGCAGGCTGAGTGCTTAAACTGCTCCTGAGACTGATTCTAGTCATACAGAATGAGGTACTCCCAGGCGCACCATCTGAATTTATAATACCAATTTATATGGTGCCCTGAAGCAAACTTTGTATTTGGTCTGGATGCAAGGGCCCAGCTGGAGATGGGGAACTGCCCTCCCTTTCTGCTCTCCTCTCCCTGACTATTTATTTAGATTTCCAACATGCCTGCCTTAACATCTAGCACAGCACAGAGAATATAAAAACACACCTTGGCTGACTACAGCATGCATCAATAAAGTGTCACCAATACAATTTGCATCTTAACAAGACTGAGCTCTTGGAAAACCCTTCTCATCTGCCAACATGGTCTCCATCATTAGCATGATCATAACCTTTCACTATTCTACCCCCACTCCAGGAAAATCCTGGCAGAGCAGATGAATTTTAAAGTGTGTCACCAAATCCACAGAGGGGTGGGTGATCTGGGAGTTCCAGATCACCCTGGTCCTAACCCCTCCTATTTATAGCATAAGTGAGTTTGTCAGCCCAAACTCCTTGGATGATCACTATAGTTGTGTCATTTGACAAGCAAGGTGGGTGTCTCATTAGATGGGATCTAGACCACTTAGAGCCAGATTTTCAATGGTAGATATGCACCTAAAGTTGCAAATTGGTGCCTAATGGGATTTTTAAAAGTGCATAAGCAGGCTAGGTGCCTAACTCTCATTATCTTTGAAAATCTGTCCCTTAGTACTTTAAAGGTCAGAATCAATGACTTAAACTTCACCTGGAAATCAGCTAGTGGTCAGTGCAGATTGTGGAGCACAGGGTAAAGGACCGTCTGCACAAAACACTGCTTAATACATGGGAAACTATGTCCTGTACTTTCCATCTGGTTAATGCTGTAGCCTGTGCCAAACACCTTCCAATAACCCAATCACAAGAGTAAAAGAGGATTCTTCTTTATAACAATGAGAAGGACATTTTTGTCCTCTTCCCTACTTTGAGTTCGGATAGATAGATTGGGGTTTCTCATCTATCTATCTCATCACTGCCTGTGGTCTTTTAGTATGAACACAGCTGTGGTTCTGGACTACCATACTTAAAAGGGGTTTATTCAGACTGGCTGTGACTGAGAAAACTCCCACCCATGGACAGAGGTACCTTTAGTGTCACTGGCATATGAAAGGTGAAAATAATGAATGGTTTCATTTTGTTTTCCTTTCCCTAACCTGAATGTATGATTTTAAAATGGGACAGTCCAACCATTTGAATACTGAACAGTCCAACAAACTGAATAGGGTTTGTTTCCTAGCATGAGGGGTCTGCTATAGACAAACTGATTATTTAAAGAGGTGCCAATGCCCCATGGCAAACTGTAAGGAACACCCTATTGAGAAAAAAACACTGCTAGGGTTGTTTAACACTAGTGGCTGTACATCGGAGCCACACTCAGTCATCAGATGAACAGGTTGAAGGGTGTTAGAGTTGCTGTGGTGACAGCTTGTCCCTGACAAGAAGTGGAAAGAGTGTCTCATCTTGTCCTTCACTGACACCCTTCCTCCTGTTGCCATTGCAGGGCTTAGGAGGGATTCCTCCTTGTGTGGAAGATGAGTGAGTCTGAACTGAGGACTTTAGATTGGGTACAAAGTGGTGGATACTGGAGAACTTACCAACAATACAAACAAAGATGCCAATCAGCTTGTATATCCCATCCTGTCTGTAAGAAGCATAGCCTAGAGGTTAGAGCAGGGGATTGATAGCTAGGATTCTTGAGTTCTGTTCCTAGCTGTACTACTCACTTGATGTGTGACCTTGGGCAAATCACTTAACCTCTGTGGCTCGGTTTCCCCATGAGTTAAAGGGGGATCATGCTACTGCCCTGCTTTTCAGGGAGGTTGTGAGACTACATTCAGCCAAGTTTCTGAGCTGTTTTGAACTCCTCAGCTGAACAGGGCTTGTGCCTGGGTGCACCAGCCTTGTGCTCTGGCTGGTCCTTAGAAAGAGACTTTCCTTTAACATGTGCTAGATCCACCATTCTTAAACACAGGCCCTTCCAGCTTTCACATGTTTTTCATGCTCTTTTTCTTCTTTGTAGTCAAAAAAGGAGTTCTTTCCCTCAGCCTTGTTTCCTGTCTTCTGTTCTTCCTTGAGCCTGCTGACTTTTTGACATCACATTTGTTTCCATGGCAGCACACTATGATGTCATCTGTGTAGGATCATGACTCTGCTGCAGGATTCAGCAAGAGGAGAAGGTAACATTCACATGGAAGGGGCTGTGTGCAGAACAGATTTTGTTGTTATAGAACTAGGGCAGGTGTCCTGCTTGTAGCCCAGCAAGTGGGGATTAACTCTCTGCTCAGCTGTCCAATGAGTGGACAAAGTGACATAGCAAAGCAGTGGTGGGGATTGAAGGTCCAATCAGAGGAAAGCCATGGAACTCTTTGGACCCCTGGTAATCAGAAAAGAGAGTGAGAGCTCTGAGGAGGGAGAGATCCACCCCAAGTTAGAACTGAAACTAGGCTCGTTCTGTTTATATAGAACCTTTTGGGGTTTGAATCTGGTGGGCCTTTCAAGAATCAAACTTTGGGGAGAGAAAACTTAATGGCTAAAAAGCTTATATTTTATAACTGGCCTGTTCCGCCAGTGTACAGAGCTGTACAAGTGCTAAGCGCTGTTCTTTCCTTCTCCTCCGACTGAAGGGTAATTGAATTACATCAGGACCTTTGCTACTTTCAGTGTTTTCTGCTGCTTCTCCCTACCCATCTGACATGATCATACAGACACACAGGATGGTATTATCAGGTGAGGAGCAAACATCAGGAACTAGCAAATCTCCAAAGATCTCATTTCCAAGACAACAAACATCCTTAGTAACAAAGCAGGATCGAGAGTTAAGTAGTGCATGTGGGGGTGACACTTAACTCGAGCACATGGGCATAGTCCTACTGGATTTTCCAGTAGGCATCAGTGGCTTCTCAAGAATGGTCCTGTTTGACTGGCTGGGTGCCCTTCAGTGTGCTGGAGTCTCAGGGCAAGAGCCTGAGTTCTGGAGGAAAACAAAATGAACAAGTGTTGAGGTAAAAACAACATCCAGTCCATGTGCGAGCAGCTACTGTTGGGAGCATCTCCTTCCAGTGAGGCTCTGTTTAAGCCTCTCTGGGTAAGTAATGCAGTTTGAGAGTGATACTATCCATCTAAAAGTGGAACCACCCAGGACAAGCCATCCCAGATACTGCAGATTCACTCTCTGGATTTGGTCCTTCTCAGCTTCAGCCATTCCATTTGCTGCTATGAATCTGTTGGACTGTACAAGCAAAGCAGGACTGATCCTGGTTAATTTTTATAGGGGAGCTCTAGGGAGCCCTTTGGAAGTGATTGAAGGTGGATCTATTTTTCCTCCGAGCCAGTGCCACAGTGTGGTGCCGGGGGATGCTAGGCTGCTGGGAGTGGCATGGTGACTCTGTAGAGATTGGGTTTCCTTCTGAGTCAGTGCTAGGGGGCAATGTGTGTCTTTGGGTGAGATGAGAAACTGTCTTCCACATGGCAGCGGAGAGCACTAGGCCTTAGTGATGGCCTTCAAATATCTTTTCTTAAATTGCAAACTGTAAAACATGTGCATTCACAACCTACATGTCACAATCACACTTACTCATATAAACATGCACACACAATATGCCCTCACACATACTGACATCAGTCTTATCGTTTCTAAGTCACTCATGTATACGCTGTCTTGCACACCACTAATGCTTATATGCTCTTACACATTCATTCTCTTAGGCATGCAAGTTGTCTCACTCTCACATGCTCACACTCATCCACTCAAGCTCCCATGTCAGACTTATAGGCCTACATTCTCACATTCACACTCTCTCTTGCACACAGACACATATTTATGCACTTGCTGTCCCACACTCTCACACCCCTACCCCAAAATGTTGCATTATAAAATAGCGTCATTCACACGATGTAAGGTGTCTATATAGCTATTAAGCAAATGCACTTCAGCACACTTGGAGGAGGTGGAAATGGATTGCAAATCAGGAGTTGAGATACAATCCTGTGACTTGGCCAGAATAATTTCTGCGCTTGGACCTCCTGCTGAAGTGAAAAATGACGTTTACAGGAGAAAGGCTTAGAACTAATCCCCTGAAATGATGGTAATGTGAATTCTTTCCAGGCTCTGCTAAGATTGCTCTTTCCCTGACTCTGTTATTCCTTATTATTGTAATGAGTTCTGCTCTCCAACGTGAGATAAGGTCACCATCCAGATAAGATCAGATCTGTTTGGCACAACTGAGAGGATTTGATCACAGTTGGGACTGCGGCTTCTTAGTTCACCTTGGATGCAGAAAAGACACTAAAAGTGCTAAGCTAGCTTATATATATATATATAAGAGCAAGCGTGATAAATTCCACTGTTACCTTTGTTACACAGCCTTCTCTGCCATGGTCTCAGTGGCAACTTTCCCTTGGACCCCATCTCCATTAAACTCAGGGTAATGACCCTGTCACACAGACATTTGACTTCAGTGTTAATCTTATGTCAAAGAATCAATGGATGCCATTCAGAGAACCTAAGGGAAAAGCCCTAACATATGGTAGGGGACAATCCTGCATTGTGACCCCATAAGGGATTAGGTGGGACATGACAGATCTTCTCCATCCCTTGTTTTACATGACTACGATGTATTCAATTATTTTCTAAAGTCAGTTTTGTGGTGGTGAAAGATAACAGATCTGGAGTCTCATGCTCTCTGTACTGAGAACAGGTATAGCACAGTGACAGGCAAACTTCCTATATCCCTTCTAAGCAACACAATAGCAAACGTGGCTCATCCCTGCCCTGAAGGAACCAGCACCTGGTTAGAGGGAAGGTTTCTCTCCGTGGCACAGACAATCCTGGCTGCTTTGTTTAGACAGCTAACAAAGGGCACAGTGACAATGCAGACCATTCATTACTGAAAATTAGTCTAAGGCCCCCAAATCATTTCACCCAGGCCACCTAACGGCCAGCAGATGAAAACAATGTAGTCACTGCCAGTTGGAACTGGCTTGGAACTAGTGCCTAGAAATGACAGGCTCTGTAGCTCATTCCCTGGTCCAGCCACTGCCTCCCGCCTTGGGTCAGAGTGGAACCCATTCCCTGATCCTAGGGCTTCTATGTATTGGGTGTGGATCTCACACATTTCCTACCCCCATTCCTGCAGCCCTGCTGGACTCTGACATCCCTACTAAAGCTGCAGGAGTGGAGCTGAGCCCGCACTGCAGTGATTCCTCTGGGCCACCGGGGATTGCTGTGGTACAGTCTCCCTTCCCCTGGTCTCGGTGCTCCCGCTGCTGGCTGAGCTGCCAGGCATCCTGGGGCTCGCACTGGCAGAGGGGAGGCTGAGTGCACCAGGGCTGTGCGGGAAGGCAGGTGAGAGGCTGCAGAGAAGTTGCTGTACTAGGCCCCTCCCATCTTGCCCCGCCCTCCAGCCTGCCTCAGGGCCTCCTGCCCCCAACAAGCTGCCGTGACTCCCAGGTTTGCAGGGGCTTCCTAGGGTTGCCAGGTGTCTGGTTTTCAACTGGAATGCCCGGTCGAAAAGTGACACTGGTGGCTCGGGTCAGCACCCCTGACCAGGCCTTTCAAAGTCCGGTCGGCAGGCTCCCTGCCTGTCCTGGCTCCACCCGGCTTCTGGAAGCAGTGGCATGGCCCCGCTCCAGCTCTTATGCGGGAACTGCGGCCAGTGGGAGGTGCGGGGTGGCACTTGGGGTGGGGGACAGCGTGCAAAGCCCCCTGGCTGCCCCTACACATAGGAGCAAGAGGGGGGACATGCTGCTGCTTCTGGGAGCTGCTTGAGGTGAGTGTTGCCCGGAGCCTGCACCCCTGACCCCCTCCCTTGTCCCAGCACTGGTCCCCCTCCCTCCCTCCGAACCCCTTGGTCCCAGCCCGGAGCACCCTCCGACACACCAAACCCCTCAGCCCTACCCCAGGACCTGCACCCCCAGCTCGAGCCCTCATTCCCGCTGTACCCATACCCCCAGCCCTAGCCCTCACCCCCCTGCACCCCAACTCCATGACCCAGCCCAGAGCCCCCTCCTGCACCCTGAACCCCTCATTTCTGGCCCCACTGCGGAACCTGCACCCGCAGGCCAGAACCCTTACCCCCTTCCACACCCCAACCCCCTGCCTCAGCCCAGAGCCCCTTCCCATACTCCAAACCCCTCGGCTCAACCCCCCAGCCCAGAGCCCCCTCCTGCACCCCAAACCCCTCATCCCTGGTCCCACCCCAGAGCCCACACCCCCTCCTGCACCCCAACCCCTGAGCCAGCCCAGGGAAAATGAGCAAGTGAGTGAGTGTGGGGAGAGCAAGTGACTGAGGGAGGGGGGATGGAGTGAGCGGATAAGGGGCAGGGCCTCAGAGGAGACATGGGGCAGGGGGCGGGGGAAGGTGTTTGGTTTTGTGCCAGTAGAAAGTTGGCAACCCTAGGGCTTCCCCTGGCTCTGGGAACATCCTCCATCTCGTTGTGCAGAGTGCCAGGCTTAGAGCCCGGCCCCGCCCTGTGCCTGCCTCCCTGCCTGCAAGAGGCTCTAAGGGGGAAACCAGTGATTGTTTCTCACCCAGACAATGCCACACATGGATCTGCACCAGACTTGGCAGCTCTGCAGACCTCCTTGAGCAGGCTGGTCCCTCCAACCCAGAGTGAGCTGGAGGCTCTGCCTGGGGGTGAAGGGCCCCGTTTCCCATTCCCCAGTGCCCCTGAGCCAGCTGGCCTGTCCCACCCACCCCCAACATGGGGCTGAATAGCAACTGGCCCTAGAGATGAATAACCCCATTCCCAAGGTTGACCCAATCAGCTCCACAAAATCTTTTTTCACTGAGAGAGGTATGGGAACTGAAGTAATCCCCTCAACCGTGCATCTGTACAGTAACTAGAGGTGTAATTCCCAGCTTGGGTAGGTGTACAGGCGCTAGCTGTGGTTGAGCTAGTGTGCTAAAATTAGCAATGCAGCCACAGCTACAGGGTGGTGGTTTGGGCTAGTCATCTGTATACAATACTGCTCAGTCCCTGGGTGTGTATTTGGGTAGCTAGCCGGAGCCACCAACTGGGTTGTACGACCACAGTGCTATTTGTTGATACAGCTATCCAAACTGGGAGTTACACATCCCAATTGCTATGCAGGCATACCCTTAATGTGTGCTCCCTGAGAACCAGACACCAGGAAGGCTGTATATTGATAAATAGCATCATTGTGACACACCTCATGTGGTCTTTATTTCTCTACATTTGAAGTGTTGATTATTTTTGTCTGTCCCCACATCTCCGCTTAAACCCTGCGTCCCATGGCCCAGCCCGTGTTTCCGAATTCTAAGCCATGCCCCTGCATTTCCAAATATACCTCTGCCTCGCAAGTTGTGCTCATGCACCCCAAGATGTGTCCCATGCTTTCACACAGAATCCATATTTTAAGGGATGCCCATATCTCAAGCTTTACATATGTGCTCCAAGTTGTACTTACACATCCCAAGCTGTGTCTCTGCTTCCGAAGTTGTAATTCATTGGGCTAAGTTTGACCCCAATTGACCGATGTGACCCCACATGCCAGCAATTCTCTAAGGGTACGCCTACATTGCAATTAAAAACCTGTGGCTGGTCCATGCCAGCTGACTCTGGCTCATGGGGCTCAGGGTAAGGGACTGTTTAATTGTCGTGGAGATGTTCAGGCTCGGGCTGCAGCCCAGGCTCTAGGACCCTGTGAGGTGGGAGGGTCCCAGAGCTCTGGTTCTCTCCTGAACCTGAATGTCTACACCACAATTAAACAGCCTCTTAGCCTGAGCCCCATGAGCCTGAGTCAGCTGTCACGGGTCAGCCGCAAGTGTCTATTTGCAGTGTAGACATATCCTATGGGGTCCCAGGAGCTAAGAGCTGGCATGTTGCTCACAGGAAGTAAGATTTCCAGCACTTTATGCCAACGTGAGTGGCTGACCAGCACATGTTGCTGGAACTGGAATAAAATGATGCATCAGGAGAAAGAATGAAATAAAAGGTTAAAGGAAATTAATCTGGAAAGGGAGAAGGAGACATGACAAGAGAAGAGTGACTCAGTGGTCTATGCTTAGTCCTTTCTGCCGGCTTTATTTACAAGGTTTGCCACTTTATGTTTGAGATCCTGGTGGTTGAAGGGGAGAATGCAGGGGCTGTGTCAGGATGGAAGGATCCCTGGGCGGGTGAGCAGGAGTGTCTGTGTTGTTGATGAGCTGGAAGGGACTTGTGTAAGTTCCCTGTTTATGAAGCCACCACTGGGCCTCACGGAAATGCATCTCAGCTTTAATATAAAAATAATCTTTCTTGCCCTTTTAATCATGAAGAACTTTGAAAATGTAGCTGATGCCAGCTGATTATTTGACAGATTTGGAGGAGGTGGACAGAGCATTTTATCAAGGGCATGTCACGTGATCTGCCCACTGAGACAGAATTTTTTTGAGGGAACCCTTGTGAAAATGTTGGCAGCAAGTGGGTGCTTTGTATCGGGGAGTGTAACAACAAGAGAGGAGCCTCACTAAGGAATGGTCTCACCCCTTTCACATGAATGGTTTGTAAACTCCATGGCTGGTGCTGGGGTTGACCGTATGAGAAGCAAGGAGTTAGAGGGGAACAGGCTACGTAAAAAGCACTATCGAAGTCAGTACAAATTAAAATTTCTTTCAGACAATGACATGCTTATACTGTTGTATACACTATATACTGAAATGTAAGTACAATATTTATATTCCAATTGATTGATTTATTTTATAATTATGTAAACAGGGTCTGAATGAACTCTCTTCTGACAGCTAGTTGGGGGAGGGGATGAGACTTCAGGAGCAAACTGTATTTATATCAACACACCTACTCTGCGTAGGTATCCAACAGATAGAGCAGTGTTGCTCAAAGTGATCAACTTTGCCTGGTGTTGGGTTATAAATGACTTTAGTGCTGAAATCAGGGGTAGTGAGATGTTGTTATCAATGTTGTCTTTATTGTATGAATAAAGGGGAGCAGAACTGTGCTTAACCTGTCCCAAATGAGAGGGTCACCCTCAGCTGAAAGGACCTTGTTAAGCCAGGGACTTGAATGCCAGAGCCCTGCAAGAGTAAGAGGGATGGGGATAGGGTGTCCCTAAGGGTCCTAGGTCTGGTTTAACCTATTCCTCCCCACTGTTCAAAGACAGAGATAATCAGGCTTCATTAGGAGCCTTTTGTTATTTCAAGTACTCAATACGAGTTGAAATCACTTGTGGTGGGGCAGTGTTTCTGCCCAGCCTGCTGAGAGCTAAAAATCACAAAGAGCCTGACCTTCAGAGGTCACAGCAGAGAGAAAGGTGGCAGCAGAAGGTAACTGATGGGTGGCCAGCAAAAGTGGCAAACAGTCGGCCGGCAGGAGTGGTTGGCAGGGCAGCCAGGCAGCGAGGAGCTAGGGTGACCAGACAGCAAATGTGAAAAATTGGGACAGGGGGTGGGGGTAATAGGAGCCTATATAAGAAAAAGACCCAAAAATCGGGACTGTCCCTATAAAATCGGGACATCTGGTCACCCTACGAGGAACAGCAGCTGATGGGGTGGCTGGCCAAAGCAAGTGCTCAGATGGTGGAGCAAGCAAGGTGCCTTCATCCCCGAGTGGGAGGTGACTCACACAGATGCACCTCTGAACCCTGGGTTCTCACTGACCAAGGACAAGCACTGTGAATGGGGTATGGTGAGGGAACGGAGGGGGGAGCACAGAAAAGGAACTTTTGGTTGTAGAGCTCAAGACTATGAGACAGAAGACTCTGCCCCACGCACTCTGGGGTCAGTGTCCTGCTCACAATTTTATGTGTATGAATCCTGCTTGTGGCATTTTCCCTAATTAATGTTGGGTGACTTCTCTCCTTTCATTAAAAGTTGCTTTTCTACACTCAGACTCTGTGCTTGTGAGTGGGGAAGTATTGCCTTTCGGGGGGGCGCCCGGGGTGGTGTGTACTTTTCCCAGGTTACTGGGTGGGGGCTTGAGCTGGTTCTGTGTCGTATTGTTGAACCTGGCCCTGGTTGCTGCTGGCTCCACCTGGCAGAAGGGTTACAATTATATGGTAAAAATGAGAAAGTAAGCAATTTTTCAGTAATAGCGTGCTGACACTTTCGTATTTTTATGTTTGGTTTTATAAGCAAGTAGTTTTTGAATGAGGTGAAACCTGGAGGTACACAAGACAAGTCAGACTACTGAAAGGGGTACAGTAGTCTGGAAAGGTTGAGAGCCACTGGTATAGTGAACTCTTGCATCCTTAGTGAAATTCCTTATAGGAATGAGAGATGTCAAGACCCTATAAAGTGATCATGTCCATCTCCTGGGAGACAGTGGTAGGATTGTTCATTGCACTGTTTATTTTTGTATTTTATCCAGTTCAGTTTTAAATGACTCAGAGAGTGGGGCTTCCACCATAGTCCACTGGAGACTGTTCCACAATCAGGATCTCACTTTGTCCCTGGCTTACTAACCTGGCTTCAGACTATGAATGCTGGGTACTAGTTTCTTTTTCAGCTTGGGCGCATACAGATCTATGTCTAGCAGGTTCAAGGATTTTGAGATCTTTAACAATTGGGACTTTGCTATTGCTATTAATTTTACATGGAAGGCACTCAGTTATTGTGCGGATGGATGGCAGCATAAAACCTCGAAGATAGTGTGAAGTACCGATGAGTGTGTTACAGGTACCAATCTGCAGCAGCTATGAGTTGTTACAGTCCCTATCTAGAAAGTTTTGGCTCTTTAATTCAAGCTGTAGCAGCACATGCTTTTTGCTCTGGAGGGTGTTGGTTCAATCGCTGGTGTGTTGGCCAAGAGGGTAGACATCACAGTTGGTAGGTAGCTACATGGTGCTGGAAGTGCTGAGGTATTTGGAACTCCAGAACATTACCTCAATAGACATTTCTGGGAGGTGCTGGTTCATCAAGACTATGAGCTAGAGAGGATAAAGAAAAGGACCATGAGTCAGATTTTGTTCCACTTATGCAAGTCTAAATCTGTAGTAACCTCACTGAAGTGAATGAAGTTACTCCTGATTTACTTCAATGTAGCTGAGACCAGAATTTGGCCCCATGCCCCCATTAGGGGACTGATAGATTGCACTGCACTTATGTGGTCCACATAAAACAGAAGGCTGAAGGGCATCCTGTTTTTGCACAGATCTCATTGCTCTTATGCTTTCCCTATAAAGCAAAAGGCTGAAGGGCATATTGTTTTTGCACAGACTTCTTCTGGGACACAGTCTTGCTCTAAGCACTATGCTCTTGATGCAGGAAAACCATTGTCACCTTGTTGAAATTGTCTACATCTGGCCCCCAAGACATCTGATTTTGTTAGGAGATGTGCAGAACTGGTGAAAGCTATGCAGCCATTTCACTTTCTTACGTGATTAAGTCAACAGTGAAGTTCTTTTGTGTTTTCCAGATATACCATCCCTGGGGATTCCTAATACTACTTTGGACTATTTAATGCTGCTGCATGGCTGTTATACACCTCAGAGGCAGCTGCATTTCTGCACTGGGCAAAGTGATCAATATGCTCTGTAAGTAATAATAATTATTTATTATTTATTGAGCACTGTGAGTCGGCTCAGTGCTGTGCAAACATAGAGAAAGACAGAGGCCTTGATTCTTTTCTAGGATGTGAAAGAGAAGGAAGGGCAGGTACCTTTCCAATCTGTCCACAGGGTAAATGCATTTCTAAGTGCCTGTCCTCTAGGCACAATACACACACTATACAGCACTATAGGATCTGTCTAGAAGGGTTCTTAGATTGCAAAATCTAATAGAATAAAAATGTTTGTTTTGTTTTTATTTTAAATGTCTGTGACTAGTGTTCTGGGCCAAAGCTTGTTTCCTTTTACTTATGCAAGTAGTCCTTGTTCACCCGATTAATTTTGTTGAATTCAATGAATTATACATGTGGGGAGACTCTATCCTTTTAAAAAAAAATCAAACATTCTCCAACTATGTTGTAAACGAAAATGTAGCAGCAGAATTAGGCTAGTTCATGAGACCCAGGAAGTGAAACTGGCTAGAAAGGGGGGTGAAACCAACCAGTCTAATTTCTCAAGCTTGTGAAGGGTCAAAAATAAACAAACAGCAGCAGTTGGAAAAGTTGAGACTCTTAAGTCTTTCAGTTGTTATATTCCGATACCTCCGGGCTGAGTGTGGAATGAATAAAAGATAGATAGGTAGACAGAGGAAAAGATATGCTATTTGTAACACATACTTCTTTAGAGATATGTTGTTTATCTTGACAGTATCCTTTTATAATTTTCCATGCAGTGTCAAAGACTCACATTGCTGTGAGTTTATTCCTGTCAAGGCAGTTGTGAATTGCGGACAGAGTATCATCTGAACTCAGTGTTGCCTGCCTTTCACCGGCCAGTCTTACCATCTTCTGCTTATTTAACTCTGGTGTTGTTTGTAGTGAATATGAATGTAAAATACAGGCAGAGGTGTATACATTCATGAGTGTGCATGTCCCTTATAGGAAAGTCCTATAGAATTTAACAGAGTGACTATCTTTCTGTAGCCCTTTTAAGACAAACTATAGAATCCTACAGCAGGAAGAACCCAAATAGAATAGAAATAATTCTCTGTTAAATTCAGTAGGATGATTTAATAATTCTGTAGGAAGGAGATCATTCTCTATCATGTGCTGTAGGTTTTCAGAGTCATTTAAATATATCCCTGCTTAATTTCTATAGAACCCTATTAGTTTCATCCCTATTAAATTCTACAGGACTTTCCCAGGAGGGGAGTGTGTGTGTTATCTCCCCGTTCCAGTTTGAGTAAGAATCCTTTGCAGTGTGGGAAAGCTGGGCTCCCAAGCACCTGCCTCTTAGTCATCCAGGGCTTGAGGATGTCCCCAGATTACATCTTGTCAGCTGTTTGCAAAACAGCCCTGGGAGGAGGAGGTGAAACCCTGAGCCACACAGCCTGGCTGTCTCTTTAAATGCTGGGGTCTGTGTGCTGGAGAGGGAGGGATCGGCTCTGGAGTGCGTGAAATTCCTGGGCTCCTCTGACAGTCTCAGGCAGAGAGCTCAGCTCTACACATCTCCTCTTGCATGCAACTCAAAGAGAGGGAGAGGCAAGTCAAACCTCCCCTTTCTGCCTGCATCCCAAGCCATCAAGGACCCGTTTTAGCATCTCCAATACCCCCACCCTTCCCCACCAGTCCTTCCTAGAGAGAGACCCTGGATTCTTACATCCCCAAAGAGGAAACAAACAAAGAGTTGATAAAACAGCCAAAACCTCTTCTCAACTGCAAAGGTAAGACTTTGGGGGAAGGATGGATGGCAGGATGGAAGAAAGACCCAAAATGAACAGATATTTCTGTGTATCCAGTAGAAAGTCTTTCAGTTTAAAAGGTAGTGGGTGCTTTCACTTGAGAGTTCCAAGGGTGATTGTTTTTTTTTTTTAATTTTTGATCACAAATAGCTTGGAGATTTGTTATTTTTCGGTCTCTTCCTGCGAGTTTTTATCAACCTGCCCCTGCCCTCCTTTCCTTCCCCCTCTCACCTCCCTGTTATGAAAAGTCAGAAAGATTTTTGGAAACGGCACACCTAGTGGGATGATCTGTTTTCAGGTGACAAGCACAAACTCTCCTCTCTAACCAATACTTTTATTTTTGCTTTTTTTTGTTCTTATTATTTTATTTTTTAAATTACTATTTTGGAGGGGCTGGTTTTTAAAACTAGAGAATGGGGGTGTTTTTGTGAGGAGACAAGATGCTGCTACATTGAATTATAACAGGGACCTGCTTAGGAATCAAACTATTTGACTAGCGGCTGAAGGATTTCTTTTTTTCTTTTGCAAAATTTTTACTAATGAGGAAGAAAGGGGGAAATGAAGAAAGTTTTCTTTTTTTCCTTCGTCTTTGGATCTATTACAGAAGAACCTTCCCTCCCCGCCTTCCATTTGTTTATATTAATGATTTAGTAGCCGTCTTGCCTGAAAACTTCCACTGTGAGCGACTGCTGTGCATTTTCAGGCAGCGAGTGACCTTAAAGGTTGGTTCGATCCTTTCTTCGTGCAAGATGCATGCAAAATACCCATGATTGTCTTTTTAAAAAAATTCAAACTACGGCACTTTATAATTTAAAAGAAAAACATCATCCACTCCAGGGCAGTGATGTAATTCCCCTACTTATGGGCACTGACTCTGGTGCTTTGCACGTGACTTGTCTTTTGCTTACTCCCTTAATTTTAATTTAATTGCAGTATAGGTAAGAACTACTTTTATTAACCACCGTTCTTTAAGGACACATTTCATTATAATTGAAATCTCTTTTTTTAAAAAAATTCTTTTCCATTCCACACCGCTCCCCCCAAAAAAATTAGAGAGAGAAAAGCGAAAGGATCAGAGAGGCAGAACCAAAGCTAAAAAATGGAATAATTTTTAAAAGACCACTTTCGCTTATCCAAGCCCCCATTCCCACCTCCTCTTGGCGCAGCTATTCAAAGCTTTGTTGAAAATAGTTTTAAAAAAATAATACTAATTTTTGTTCTTGTTTCTTTCTTGCACGTGATTGTTCTGTGTTAAGCACACAGCCCTCCTAAAGAGATGAATATTGACATGATCGCTCACTAACAATATATTTTGAGTGACTGTTTTTTAAGGGGGTGAACTCTTAACTAGTCTAGTGAAAAGTCAGAGAGTGATGTTGGGTGTGTGAGAAAAAAATCGAACCAAAAAGGATTTGCCTGCTAACTGGGTGTAGTCAGTTATTAATTGTAGCGTGAGGCTGAAGCGTGTTGTATTTCTAGCCAGGTAAGGTAAAGCAGGCTATAGTGTTAAGTTGGGCAAGTTTATCTAAGGGCTAGTCATGTTTACGGAGGAGGAGGTTCGGGAGGGAGCTGAGATTATTGCCTTTGGTGTTGTGGATGGACATACTTCATCTGCTGGAGGAGTTGAGGTATTATATTTTGATAATTTTATATTCCTGTTGATGTTTTTTGTTTTGGTCATTGGCAGTTTCCTAAATGTCCGTCTTTCTCCTGTAAAACATATTGTTTTCTGGAAGGGGCGAAGGGAGTTGTATCTGGGGACACTGGAAGTTTGGGGATCACGCGAGCAACAGGGCTGTATTTATTTATTAAAAAAAAAAGCAAAGTCGGGAGGTGAAAATTCCCTTTCTGGAGTATTCGGGCACCTTCTGATGGGGTGTGTATCTGTGTGGTTTTCATTATTTATTTTATTTTTGTTCTTTTTTTAAAAAAAAAGGAAAGATAAAAGAGTTAAGTAAATAAATAAATAAAAGCCCCGTATTCGATGTCATAATTCCAGTGATGATGGCTTCTCGGCAGAACCGATATCTGCCGATATCATCCTGTTCCATGGCTGTAGCCTGGCCTCATTTTACGCTGCGTTTCTACTGAACATGTTGACGTGCTGCTGCTTATATAAGGGAAAGAACAAATTCAAGCGGATTAGTGCTTGGGATTTTGAGATCGGTTACCCAGATCATGTTGTGGGGTTTTTTTCGTTGGTGGGGGGGAAGGATGGAGAGATGTGGGAGGGGGCGAAATTGGGGAACATGGTGGGGGAGATGGAGGTGATGCGGGGAGCAGCTTGTTCGCATAATGTCTGCGCAGCGTCCTTTTTTTCTTTTTCTTTTTTTTAAAAAAAAGCCCATTATCTCAAAAAAACACATTATTCTTCAGACCAGTATAAAAACAATGTGGGAGGGGTTATTTTAGTGAGGGGGTTTGGTCTGGGAGTCATTAGACCCACTGCTGCAAAACCAAGATACAGAAATCCATCTGCACCAACATTTCGGGAGGAGGAGGGAGTGCGGAGGGGGGGGAGGGATGGATTGTCGCTTTTGGATTAGCAGCATAGGGCTTTGTATTCTTCATTTCCCCCCACCATTTCTGCCATTCCCCCTCACCCCACATCTGCACACCCTCTCTCCTCCTCCCAACCCCCCCGAAGGCATCTCATCTCTTGACGAGAAAATTCCGTGTTACATCCTGATGGCTCTGCGGCTTTTTTTTTTTAGTGCATCACAACAGTGGCACGATGACCTTTGCTTCATGCCACACAGATGCAGGCTCCTGATATGAGTGTGACCACGGCTTGCCCGCACAAACACATGCACTCATACCCAAGTTGGGCCATGATTTTAATTCATTTTCTTTTCTTTTGGGTCAGAGGCTGGATAGACATTGTTAGGGGGGTGGGAAATGCAGCAAATGCCAAAGGCACGTCCATCCATTTCTCCGCCCCATCTTGCTGTTCGGTTTTCCAGGATGCTGTGTCGCACATCATGAGATTTGAATGTTGTGTGTGTGTGTGAAGAGCAGCGGCTTGGGGGAGGGAGGGAGCATGTGTGTGTATTTGGGGGGATGGATGAACCTGGCGACATTAATAACATTTTTTTGGTCAAATGAACGCCTGGTGATAATGATTCAGTTTAACCATCTGTGAAATACATGCTTGCAATGCACTGGAATAAAGGTTACTCCAGGGAGCTTGAGCTGAGCTTGGCGGGCTCTGGGGAGCGTGATGTCCACACTCGGGGGAGACAAACACACACATGCACCCAACAGACCCCTCCCCTCACAAAGCCCACTTGTGTATCCGAGCTAGAGGGCATAGAGAGAGGGCGTGGGCTGTATTGGAGCCTGGACCAAACAAAGCCTTTCTTGGCTTGTCTTCCTCTGCCATCCCTCCTCTTCCTCCATGAGCCTGTCCGTGCCTTTGATCAGACATCACGGGCATATCAACATTTCCACGCAGTTCTGTGCCAGAGGCTGTGTGTGAGAGACTCCAGGGTGGTGAACAAAAAGGGGAAAAATCTACTTGCCTTTCTCTGGTAGGATGTGCAGAAGAGGCACGGCTTTTCTAGTGTGAGCAGCGAGAGGGAGAAAATCCCCCCCTCCCTCCCCAACCCTACCAAGCGAGCCCTGGAGAGGTTGTGTGGGTGATTGTAGATGGGTAGTGGGTGGACAGTGTGTGTGCAGGACAAGGCAGCAATGGGGAGGTTGTTAACAGAGTGTAGAACACGGCTGGCTAGCTTGTCCATTTGGAACCCTGCCCAATGACTGGCAAAACCTGTAATCCCCCTCCTCTCCCTGGATCCAAAGTCCTCCCTACACTTCAGTGAACATTCGTTGTTCAGTCATGGTCTGGCTGGTCTCTTGCAGGGCTCTGAGAGGAGCTGGCAGAGAGAAAGGATCTCTAATGGCTTCCGCCTTCCTGTCGGCCAATTCCCCTTGTCTCCTGCATGTGGCTAAATTTCACTGCACCCTTCTAAGTCCCTGTGTTTCTGGATCTTTCTGCTTCACAAGTGATAACAAATGGGAAATAGATACATTCCGGGCCATCTTTATGTGCCTTTCGCTTTCCTCATCTCTCTTTTTTGGAGCTGACCTTCAGAAACAGTGGCAAATTATAGCCAAAGGGGTGGGGTGGAGGCTTTTCAGTGGGTCAGACACCTGCTGTCTGCATGGGTGATGCACAGAAAAATGAAGGCTCCTTTATTCAGCTGCTTTGTCCTCTCAGGTTTGATCCCATTTGAGCCTCAGCTGGCCCGTTTCAGTCCCAAATTGTTTCTTTTTGGGCCCTTTCTACCCCTTCCTCCCTCCCAAACCGCTTAGTAAATGGCTGTTGTGCTGCAGCTCCAGCACCTGAGAGCCAGCCATGGCTGCTGTAGAGATGACAATGCAGTGGCTGGCTGAGCAACAGGCCGAAGGTGCTGCAGGTCCCAGGTAGTTGCTCTGACCCTAAGAATGACTTTTCTGTACGGTGAAGGTAGGCACTGATCTTATGGTTCCTTCATTCTCCCAGTGACGGAGTTATTGATACATCCCAATGGCACATCCAGCGCCCACCCAAATGAGAGGGAATTTCTGTTTAATAATTAGGAAGATGGGAAAAAAAAGATTCTTCTAGATAAACTGTAATGGTTTGAAAGTGAGTTGTGTGCAGGTGGAAAGTACTAGATCCACAGTCTCACAGGTTGACATTCTGTTTATTCCTAGGGCAGCACAGTCCAGACAGCAGATGGGCAAGTCTCCCTTGCCAATGTTCTGCACCCTTAGCCTGGAGTGACTCCACTTCTGGGAGTGAGAGGGGAGTTCGGTCCGCACAACCCATGTAGTTGTTGGCCTTTCTGCTGAGGGTGGGGCAGTTAGTGCCAACAGTGATGGTGGATTATATGATTGAGACACCTTTCCCACTAGGAAATGGACTGAAACCACCACTGATTCATTTCTTATAAGCTGCCCAACAGCAGTGGTCAGATGGGGATGACATTTAAACTTCACCAGTGTGGACTGGATTTAAACCAGCACCCTAGAGGTAAACGTTTCCATATTCCATTCCTGATTTTCCAAGCCACAAATGAGCCCTCTTGGTCTCTGGGCATTGCATTCTAGGGAAGCAAGAAATCACTCTTCCCCACCTTTCTCATTGCTCCAGCAGCAGCATTTCAGTGGATCTAGTGATCTCTTTGCTTCTTGTTTGTGACTCCTGGGGCCTCCTTCAGGGCTCCACAGTCCAACAGCATCTCTTCCTGTCTTCTTATCTCTCTCTGGGCGGGGGAGAAAACAGTTACTTTTCCTCCTCAATTCTTCCACTTCTGTTCTCTGGTGAGAGACTCTGCACATCCTGCTGCACTTTGGGGTGTGTGCAGGTGGAAATATGGGTGCTGGCAGAGCCGTATTATGCTACAATGGGGTAAAGACAGATGGGGTCTCTGGGAATGAAGTAAGAAGTGACCAGAAACTTTGTCCTAAACTCCAGCCAAAGTCAAAGATGAACCTTCCTGGAGATTCATGAGAAGTTTGGTTAAATTAAAAAAAAAAACCAAAAAAATAAAAAAATAAAAATTAACTTTATTCTCAAGCCCCCATGTGCTTAATAGATTCATCCAGGAGGAAAAGGGCACAAAACTTATTCTGGGACTATTCTCACTGTAGCTGGACCCACAAGTCAGCCACATTGCATTTAAGCCCTATATATTCCTCTCCTTATGCAAAGAACAAGTGGCATGGAATAGGCTTTACTGGTTAGAGCATAGGCAGGCAGAACTCTTGGGTTCTAGTCACCAACATGCTGTTTGACTTTGGGGTTGAGTCACTGCCTAGCTCTTTGCCTCAGTTTCCCTGCATGATGAATGGAATGTGAGGATTAACATGTATAAAGGGCTTTGAGCATCTTGGATTACATTTATTAGCCCTCTTGACAGCAGTCTCAGCAGATAGACTGAGACACACTAATCAAAGGTTAGCATAGAGGAAGTATGCTCTTACCACTGCTGTATGGGCAGAGAATGGCAGTCTCCAGCACTGTTGATCTTCTGGCACCTTTTGCCAGGACTTTGGGCTGGGCTGATTTGAACTAGACTTTCATAGCCCCCCCGGTGGTGTGGTTGAAATGTTAAGTGTCTGGAAATGGGGAGGGAAAGCGTGGGTTGGTTTTTTTTAAGGGTAGGTGGGGGTGCTTGCTGCCCTTCTCAGAAAACACTTGCCTGTGAGACTCCATAGCAGTCTCATACCAGAGCAGTTCAGCTGTCTGACCCTTGTGGCACATGTTCCTGCAGAACCACAAGCTGTGTGTAAGCAGCATGTCGTGGCTGTGAACTTATAGGCTGTTCTGTTCTAAGAGCGGAATGGGAAGGGTGTGGTGGACAGGGAACAGGAAGAGGCATTTACAGAGTATCTCAGGCATAGCTGAAATGAATTTTTCAGCTTATCTGAAGGAGCATCCTCTACTGGCAGAGAGGATTAGCCATTCTTCCACCTCTCCCCCTACTGTCTCTTGGAGCTCCCTTGTCATCTGCCATATCCCAATGGTAGATCAGTCTCCTTCTCCCCTACTCCCTCTGCCCACTTCTTGTCTCTTGGTGGCTGGGGATAGAGATGTGGGGGGCTCTGAGAGCTTATCTGCCATGTCCCAGTGGTGGTGTGGCTCAACTCCTGTCGTTTCCACAGCCCTTTCCTGTGCCCTTGATGATGAAGGACAGCTCATTTCGGAGCACAATCTGCCTGTGTCACTCTTGGCCCTGCTGCTGTCATCCATCATATTACAGCAAGTAATTAACACCAGGAGCCTCAGATCCCCGGAATGAAGTGCTGGGGTAGTTGGATTTCTCAACTATCCTGATTTCTTTTTTCATAACTGGCACAGTCTGATCTAGGAGATCATGAAATCAGGGGTAATCTCTCTTGACTGCTGCACCAACCCTGGGAGGTGGGGATGCCTGTGTATTTGGCAGAGAGGGATATTTGAGGCTTAGATCCCTCCTCAAAATGCCCTTGATGCTACTGCAGCATTCCCTGTACCCAAGCAAGTCCCAGCAACAGGAAGAAAGCTGAAGAGTGGGCTGGATTAATAACTGATAAGGATAGAAGAGGGTGGATGATTTGAGGTGTGATTTAAGCCTTCAAAGCTGGCAGTAGGCTTCCATCTGCCATCAGAAAGTATAGCAACAAGTGATCCCAGCATCCATTCACTGGACTGACCCTGGGAATGTATTTTGCTCACGGCAGTGGAGAGCATCCTGTCTCTGCAGTCTCACCCCCTTCTACTGCTGTGGTGATGGGAGCCTCATCAGGTGGAATGAGGGCTATAGTGAGGACCAGTGAGTGTAGCAAAAATTTAGCAAAAATATGGGTGGGGGCAGAATTCCCAAGGCTGTTAGGACAGGTTCAAAGATCCCCCCCTAAGTGGAATGGGGCAGGGGGAAGATTTCCCCTTGGAATGTTGCACGGCTGTACCAATGTCACATAACATCTGGGAAGCATTTGTTTCTTTCTGCAGTACTATCGTATCTTCCCTGGCCAAGTGTTTATTTCTGGGGGTGAGCATTTTGAGGAGGGGAAGAATCCGTGGCAATGGAAAAGGGGGTAACTATCTGAATGGATGAGCCTTAATGTCAGCAAAGGAAGGACATGGGGTGGGTGGGGAGGAACAATTCTCCAGTGGGGTAACCATCCAATAAGACCTGGTGTGTCTGCAGAGCAGGGACTTGTTGGCTTCATTTCAGTGTGTGTTACAGCCCAATTTTTTTCCAATAATGTGTTAATTAAACATTGATTTCAGGGGAAAAGGGAATCTGCATGAATTGCAAAAACTAACTGGTGTGAGGAGGAGTGGGATCTGGTAAGAAATGTGTGGAGGGACCTGCTGTCAGCTGCTTCCATGACGGATTGTGGAGGGAGAAGAGGAAAGGGCTGGGGACAAATCTGTCCACCCACCGTTTAGAGACATTCACTCCTTCTAAAGAGGAGCCTCCCTCCTTCCAGAAAAGTGGGATCTTTGGCATGTTGCACACTGAAGAATTGCCACACAGCCACTTGAATGTCCCCAACTTTATTTTCATAGGGGAAATTTTTTTTTCAAGGAGTGATAGAGATCAAGGCAGCCTTCTGACCAGCTCCGAGCCCAATACACTCCGTACTTGCTGCCCTTCTACAAAGTGGAGTCGCGGATTAATTAAACAAAGGTGCAAATTAAAACATCAGTTGTAACAGTGTGCCAGAAGAGCCAGAAACAGTAATTCACCTGGACTTCATGTGCAGGAGATGATTACTGAACATGAATATAACATTGAGTGAGGCACATATTTAACATGCCCTCTCCTGGAATTCAGCATATTGGAAGGTATGATGGGATGACATGACATCCCCTCCCTCCCCCACTCCAGTGCACTCTGCTCCCTACATCGGAGAGCAGGAAACCTTTTTTCTCACCTGGGGAGGAGGCATAGGGCAGGTGGTAGGAGTTCTAGGTTTATTATGGCTTCTTGTTTGGAAAATCTCCCCCCTCCCCATTTATTTAGGAAATACTTTAAAGATTGAACAGCTTCTGTTTTTCCTTTTGTTTCCAATCTGGGGTGGTGCTGGGTAAATTAAAAATAATGGGGTGAGGGAAGAATCTATCTGACCTTTTTTTGAACCTCTGAAAAAGTGAGATTCAAATTCTGGGCAAAGATTTCAAGTAGTTCTTAGTTTATTTGAAATGGTTCCCCTCTCCTGGAGAGAACCTAACTGGCTGCTGCCTTCCTATCTGGTTCACAGGCACCAGACTAGAAGTTGCAAAAATCTGGCCGCAGGAACCTACTGCAGCTTCAAGACAAACCTAAAAGGGAACTGGCTAGCCATGGAAGAGCAGTTCTTCAGGAAGATAAACACATGGTGTGCCAAATTCTGTACCTGCAGATCTCCTGTGCAACCCCACTGAAGTCAGTAAAGTTGTATGGAGGGCAAGTAGTGGAGGCAGCAAAGCCTTGTGGTTAAATAATAAGATCGGGAGGCAAGAAGAGCGCATTTTTCACCTATGGCTTCCCAGTTAAAATCTAGCCCAGATTTGTGTAGTGAATGACAATTACCCTGAGATTATTATTTTGTGGCCTATGTGAAATGTGGGGATGCACGAAGGGGGTTGCAAACCCTTTGGGGCCACAGAGGAGGTCCTTATGCTCATGATACCCCCATATCCCAGTTTCCCCAATAAAGGGAAGTGGTCTAAGTGAGATATTATGTGGGAGGGCTCTAGGACCCAAGGGAGTTGAGAAGGAACACCTGGAAGCTGAGTCACTAAAGGCAGGTGCTCGTCATAGCTAATGATGGAGTTTATGGCAGTTCTGAAGAGGTTGCTAAGGGAATTGCTTTTCATTTCTCATAGAAGTTCAGGAAAGCCACTTGGGAAGTTACTGAAAAGTGAGTTCAGATACTGTGTGTGACTGTTTATTTTTTTGTCTGACTAGTAGTTGGGTTTGTATAAGTAGCCAACCCAAGGGCACTGTGGTGGCCTTACAGTCAATTCCTTGGTAGTGCTCGCCTTGAGGCCTTTATAAGAAAGAGGTTTTCCTGTTTGGTTCAGAGGAACCTCTGGAAACATGTGCATGTGGGATCAGAGCTAGGTTTGGGGTCTGGCTGTGAGGTGTCTGGATGGTTCCTAATGATTCCATCCTACCCTCCCCTCCCCCCTGCCCCAAATAAACTTGCCTAGTACAAAAGCAGCCTCTTGTTGTTAGTCTTCAGAGAGGACCAGGACTGAATGGAGTATGGAGATTTAACCTGCCTTGCACCATTTAGAGGCAAGTTGTGATTGAAGCACATTGGTCAGAAGCAGCAAGCGTTTGTGTTGGAAGTATATGTCACCACTCGATGGGGCATTGTATCTGTTTGAGGGTTATGTAGAGGATGTTAGTCTCCTGGTGGTGTTACTCTAGCATCTTCCTCTGGAGCTAAATTCATACACCCATCAAATGTAGTTGGAGCATATGGAAAGCTCAGCCTATTCAGTCCTCAAGAGATTATTTTTAGTGAAATGGTCAAAGCTAGGTTGTGCTGTGATTATTTGTTTATGAGGCGCCATATCATATTAAGGAATAGCCCTTCATGAACACTGCTGTAAGGTAAGGAAGGAGGCTCTGTAACCTAAAGCGATATTAAGATATAACCTGATTATTATTTATTGATATTGTGGGAACACTTAGGAGCCCTAGTTGTGGACCAGGACCCCATTGTGCTAGGTGCTGTACAAACAGAGAACAAAAAAATCAGGCTCTGCCCCAAGAAGCTTACAAGACAAGAGACCACAGATGAATACAGACAGATGGGAGTACAAGGAGACAATGAGTCAGTTTTGGTCAGCATGATCGGCAGTGGTCTCAGCACACCAACAGCTGAACTGCTGTTAAGCTTTTTGTTGGCATGATGGCAAAGGATTACAGTAGAAATTCAAGCTGCAGCTCTTGCTTGAGTGTTTTGTGCATGCATCTTCCGTCTGTTTTGTTTAAATACATTCTCTTCCATTTGATGAGATTTACTGTCTCAAAACTTCCCACTGGATCCAGCAATGAGGTGTGCACTGCAGAGGTCAGAAGGGGAGTGAGGTGCTGAACACAGGGTTTTGTTATTGAGAGTTTGAGGATGTTGGGGGCTGGGAAGAGAGGAGAGAAGGGTCTTAGGATTGGGGAGTGGAGAAGTATATGAGTTGGAGTGATGTGGTGTCAGTGAGAAAAGGGGGCAGGGTGTAGTGTCTGAGAAGAAGTCTATCCATTGCCATGCATGAGTGAAAATGTTGGATGTGTTGAAATTGGTAATTCTGGGGTGCTCTCTCTTGTGAGTCGTACTGACTTCACTGTGCTGCAGGGAATGGTGGAGGTGATTCAGTAGGGATTGTGTTTCCCTCTGTTTGAGCTACCACAGTGCTCACACATAAAGTTACATGGATGTTGTGAGGAGCTCTCTTGCATGCAACATGAAATGAAATTATCTTGGGAGATGTTACAGAGCTCTTGTCACTTCAAAAATTGTTGTTAATCTGATTAAATTCCATTGTGGATAATAGTTACCCCTACCATTTAAATTAGTTGTTACAATCTTCATTTGCTGCCTTAAACTTGTTGTGTAGTGCCGTTGTGCGCTGTTAAATAGCTGCCATGTTCAACCTTAGAAGTGACTGCATTTCCACAATGTGTGTGTGCGCGCGCACATGTGTAAAATACTTCAGGATTCCTTGGAATGAGAGGAGTTGTGTAAGTGCCAGAGTTAGCTTCTCTCTGTAATGTACTGGCTCTTGAGGAATTGCCATACTGGATCAGACCTGAGGTCCATCCAGGCAGGTATCCTCCCTCTGACAGTGGCTGGTACCACATGTTTGAGAGGAATGTTGGAGAACCCCGCAGCAGGCACATGTGGGATAATTTGCTCCCTCCCCATTAAGTCTTATCCTGATCTCTAATAGTTAGAGAGTGGCTTGAGTCCTAATCTATGAATTCAATATCCCTTTCAGAATTTTTGCTAGAATTAACTATGACAACTCCTATATTCTTTGTATTCGGGTGATGTTGCCCTCTAGTGGCTGACCTTCAGGAAGGATAAGGGATTATTACTACCATAGGGAGATCATCATCTTTAGTTCGAGTGACAGAGGCCTGTGCTTTTTGGAGTTGAAGGACTTAGGATTCTACTCTGCAGCACATGAATATGTCTGGGGATAAGTTGTTGTGTAATCACAACAGCTGATATGATTGGGGCATGCTAGACCACTAGTCAAGGTGTCAGGAGATCATCTTGGCTAGTGCCTAGTTGGATGACATTCCAGCTGAATACTGAATAACTTGTTTCTTCTGGGGTTCCTTGTAACTCAGTGAGAGAACCTAGAGTCTGTGGACACTGCCGACTATATCAATGCCTTTGCAGCCTGAAACACTCTCCCTCCCTTCCCAAGCCTTGGTGTCAGCACCTTTTTGAAGCTGGGTCTAGAATCCACTTGCTTTTGGAAGGAAGGTCTTCATGATGGGATGGTGGCTAGATTTCTGTGTTATCCACTTCATTTAATACTTGTGGTGTATTTATGTTCAGGTGCCTAAAAGGATGTCTCTCCTGTGTACTCAAGGAACATTATTATTTCCTGAAGGATCAAATGATTTTGGAATTGTTCTGTTGGTTTCTGGTTGTATTTGAACACCCCTCTCTGGGCAGTGCTATACTTTATACTGTGTTCCATGTTTATAAAGTTAATTTGTATTTTTACCTGTGTCACCAATAAATTCTCTTGTTCTTCAATTGTTCTTCCATGGGTCATTGTTGGAAAAGTGTTTTGACTGGCAATACCAAGCTTCTTATTTATACTCCCCCTGTCACTTGTGATTTAGCTAATATCACATGGTCATGTTACCTGCCGACCACAGTCATGATAGGAAAGTGCTTGTTGTTAACCCCTATGTTACTGTTCACAGCCTTCCTCTTATTTACATGTGCTGTGCCACTGACATCTTTTAGCAGCCCAGTGGGGATTGAGGGAATGCTAAGGCATACCGTGTATGTTCAGTAGCATGGTACCGCTGGTAGTTAAAATGATCTAAAACTTACAGCACAAGCTGTAAGACTAAGACCCTGTTTTATGGGGCACCCACTTAGGTAATCTTTTGTGGGTAGAGTGGCTGTCCAGAATCCTCTACTCCAGAGGACCCCAATTAATGTCATTATCGGACCTTTAGTGCTAAAAGGGGCTTAAAGAGAGGCCTCTAGAAATGGGAATTGGGAATCTTGGGATCTAATCTTGGTTCTACCACAGACTTGTTGTGTGCCCTTGGGGACAGGTCACTAAAGGCACTTGGTATTTTTGTGGTCTTGGGCCATTCATGTCCCTCTGAGCTTCAGTTTTCCCATTTGTAAAATGAAGGGGACAAATAGGTAGTGTTGCTCAGTGTTTTTTTTCCCTCTTCTTAGTCTCTGATCTTGGTGGATTGTCCCTAATAGATGCTCAGAAAATCATTTCTTAGAGCTGCCTAGTGATTCTGATCTCTCCAAAGTCACACTGGGAAAATGCCTCTGTTCTTGATCTCACTTATTTACTATTTCAAGTTTGTTTGTTCTCTTTAATTTTTGTTTCTGTCCATGTTAAATCCATTATTCTGGTAACAAGAACAACTTCTCCCTTTCTGCTGTAAAGCCTCTTTTCTCTTGTACCTGTCCAGATATTTTCATGCAGCTATGTTCAAGCATTTGTTCTTCCTGAAGTCTCCATCCCTCCCCCACCTCCCCACGCACTCCCAGGCTGGGCTGAGAAGGAAGGCAATATAGTCAAGTGGATAGGGAAGGAGACACAAGCTTTTCTTCTAGCTCTGCCACCGACTTGCTGTGTGACTGGAGGCAGGTCACTAGCTTGGTTTCTCCATCTCTAAAATGGGTCCCAAAATTCAGGAGAAGAGGGTTACATTCTTCTCCTGAGGGATCATAGATATTAGACTGAATTTACTCACCTCTAGTTTATATTCTTCACTTTGGGGCTCAGTGCAAGATTGTTTCCCTACACTCTGTTCTCTAGTGCTTTATCCAATCCTGTTCCGAGTATCACAAGCAATAGGGCTGCCACTGCTTCCCTTCAGGAGACCCTGCCATAGTCTAATGCAAAGTGTAAGGCAAACAGTGTAATTGTTCCAAAGCTATGGTCTTAGCTGCAGAATATGGAGACAGGCTCATGAAATGAAAGAAACTCAGCACTGAGGGAGTCTGCCAGGCTCCATGGAAAAACATACTGCTTTGTAAAAGGACCCGATAGACATGTGGAGAGGAGAGGTGCTTCTAGCAACTGTCCTTAGAGCCAAGTGTAGCAAACCACTTCTCCAAAACCTGCCCCCAACTGGTCCCTGGTAGAGACAGTTTTCTGTTACTGAATCCAGCCCACCCCAGACCTCCCTGCAGATACTGTATTCTGTTGGAGCAGATGAGTGGGACACAGATTTGTAGGTGGACTAACAATCTGGGGTTCCAGCACAGTCTTTATATGATACCCAGTTTGGTTCTGTCTCCAGAATTCAGACATGTAGGTTTTCATTTAGGCCCATCTCTAGTTCAGAAGTGGCCCAGGCTTGGCTGTCCCTTCAGATCATGTGTATTCTGGGATGCCCCTGGTGGCAGGGGATTGTGGGGAAGGCCTCTCATTGAATGAGGGTGAGATGTGAAGGCAGTGGCTGGATGAATAGGATGCATGAGATTCAGAGCATTGGCAAAGGGCAGGGCACCTGGCTAGGACCCTTCTTTCTTCATCATATACATAGGGTTGCATTTCCCACACTGTGACAGACTGGCTAGCTGTGTTAGGGGTGCAGTAGTGGTGTATGATGGACCCAACGGCTGTAGGTCTCTGGGATCTAGTCCAGACAGTACGTGTGCTGGAGTTCATGGGTGGGGGAGGGCAGACAGCCTTTGCTCTTGATTTCTGCTGAAGTCAAGCTCTTGGTACTTATTCTAATGCCGTTTGTGTTGTCTAATCTAAAACGTGTGCAGACATAGGGACGGGTAAATTGATGACCTTGCTGTCTGCCCATCTTTCTCCCCTGATAACCAGATGGCTGAGAGGCACAGGCAGTGATAAAGCTGGGCCAATGCATAGAGTTCAACTTTTGGGTGGCCAGTGGTAGTTAATGCCCCGGCCTTCTTCTCTGAAGACCTAGGATCAAATCTTGGTAAAATCACAAGTGAAAGGAGTTTGAAGGTCTCGGCTTAAGTTTGAAGGTCTCTAATGTGTGTTGGTCTGTGTTGCAGAAACCACCATGTAATCTAGTGCATCTGGAGCATAACTGGCTCAGGAAAAGCACATTAGCATAATATTGTTGGGGAAGAGTGGGGGACTGTAGGCCAGGACCTGAGGGCTTCAGCAGAGCTGTGTTGGTGTGGGGGCGTACTTGTCAGGACAGGAATAGCAGAAGGGCTGCAGATCAGGACTGAAGGGTTTTGGTAGAGCTGTGCATATGTGGCCCTGTGCATGTCAAGGGGATAGTGTTTGGAGGGACATTTGTGAAACTTTGTGGAGAAAGACAGTTCACACACTGCCCAGCCAACAGCCCACATTTTCACGAGGACCAAATGAACAGACACACTGTCACATGCACACATAATCCCTAATGTTGGAACATTAGTGCATACACTCATTCTGGGTGTTCCTTTGTCCCACCAGCCAATTGGGCAGACAAAGCACCTGTTGCCTTCCTGCTCTGAGAATGTGTCCTGGCTGCTTCCTGTAACATATGCAAGTGAGGCCCCTGGTAGCACTGAGGCACGTGCTGGCTGTCACTGTGTTTGCCTAAGTCTTAAACTTCTATTCTCCACCTCATTCCTTTGAACTCTGCCCACTGCTCTGTGAATACTAACACCAACATATAAATTATCCAGCAGGGCTCTGGCACTGTAGCAGCCTGTGTTTTCAGTGGCGTGCATACATAATCAATCCCGAAGGCTGCCTCAGCTTTTAACTCGGGCGTTTGCAGAGACCTTAGGCTTTCAGAGCTCTGAACCGCAGGCTGCCTGTATGTCCTCCCCTTCCTCCTCCCCCCCCCCACACCCTTGTGTCTGGCTGGGTAACACATCACATTACAGATCTGCCTAGAGGTGGCAACTCTGGGAGCTTCTTACAGTGAGATGTGGGAGAATAGGTTACTCAAACTTCAGTAGAGAGTCACGGTCTTGTGCCAGACTCTTGATCCCTCCCTCCCTGTCATATAGGAGTCTTTGTCCCTGGTGGTGCACTAACTCTATGCCCAGCAAAAAACAACAGGTGCAGCTGACTTATTCCTTTTGTTTTCTCTGGGATGTGATGGCTGTAAAGGCTGCCCACGTGAAGGACCACGTTGCCATTTAGAGGATTTCCTTACACAGGAAGTGCATGGGGTTCGAGATGTAAATAGCCCCTCTATGGTTTGATTGCTGATAAAAGCTGTGAGATTGGCTGTCTCTTCCAGGGGAAGTGAAGTACATCCTCGCTCGGCTTCTCCAAGAAATCTCAGCTGAATCTTTCACCTCTTACGTCATTAGTAGGGATGAGTGAACTGGTTTGCTCAAAATAACCAACTGCAACCTTTTATCTAAGCCTCACACTAAGGCTACTTTGACCACCAAAGCTTCATTCAGTTCTTCTGACTAATTCTCAGTGAGAAGGCATGTTGCTATAGGAAGGCCATAGGGTGCTGCTGCAAAAGGGAGGAGGTGGCCCCCCCCCTATGTAAGCAGGGAGCTCTGAGCTCCAGTTGCTCTGTCTCCCTTGAGCTGCTGCTCAATATCACCCAGCTGGTTGCCTCACAGTGTACGAGAAGAGTGAGAGGCTGAGTATAGATTGGAGGAAGAGTGGTTCAGATGATGGGGGCACAAAATGTACTAGGGGCTCAGTGAAGGGCAGAGGAGGGAAATGAATAGGGAGTCTGGGCAGCCTGAGGATTTGCTCAAGGGCTTGAGAATTCACTGAGGAGGCTTGGGTGATGGGGTTAGATACAGGATGGATGGGTGGGGCTGAGGGTGCAGAGGATACACTGGGGCAAAGGATAGGTTGATGGGGGAAAGAGTAGACTCTAAGAGGCAAAAAGCTGAGGGATGCTGGGAAGTGCTGGGTGAGAGAACAGACTGTGGAAAGGGGTTAGGAGCAGGAGATGGAAAAAGGCCTGGAGTGAAGAGAACAACATAGAGTGAATGAGGAACAGAGCAGAATAGTAGCTTCTACAGTTGTGTCCATCTCAACAGCTTTACATGCTCACCTTGGGAGGTACTTTGTCGCCTGGTGCTGGGTGTCTCATAAGAGTCTAGACAGGCAGCAAAGGGAAATAGGCAGTACAACATGCAAGGGTGAGGACAGAGCTAGGAGTCAGGACTTGGAGGTGAGGGCTGGAAAGGGGAGTAGGAGAGGAGAGAAGGGAATAGTTTGCTAGGGGAGGAGGGAAAAGACATATCGAGCAGAGACCAAAAAGGAAAGAGTTGAGCAAAGAGGTTTTTTGAGAAGAAACCAAAAACAAAGGAGACACGGTAAGTTTCAGGTTTTTTATTAACTGTTTAACATAAAAATTAGCCTAAAATATTCTAAAACCCGACACTTATGTTTCTGGAACCTTTGTGTGAGAGGAGTGGGGGCGGGGTTGGAAGATTGAGAGCTGGTCATGGAAGTGTGAGGTATTAGAGAGAGTATGGAGAAGGGGAGCACCTACTTTATTGGAAAATGAGAGAACACAACCAATATTGACAATGTAGAATGTGTAATATGTTTCTAGTCTCTTGCATCCGACGAAGTGGGCATTCACCCACGAAAGCTCATGCTGCAAAACGTCTGTTAGTCTATAAGGTGCCACAGGATTCTTTGCTGCTTTTACAGAACCAGACTAACACGGCTACCTCTCTGATACTTGATATGTTTCTGTGTCTAATGGGTAATACATATGTATTTGAGGCCCAGGAATATCAGTGCATGTCTCTTGTTTTAGGAACTACCATCAGGTTCAATTTAGTCAGTTTAAAAAAAAAAATTACTGCCTCTGGTTCTCATCTGCCAATTCTGTGGTTTTTCAGTCACATTTTAAAAATATGAGAATATGTTTTTCTCTTGTATTATATTGGTCTTATACACAGCAAATAACAGTGAAAACTTGATTGACTGTACTGGGAAAATGGTGAAACTAACTATACACAAAGTGCTGTCAAATACACGCAGTAAACAAGTGGGAGGGGGGGAAGGCATTTTCCCCCGTCTTTCAGTTCTAGTAATCGTAAGTGTTGCTTGTAACAATAGTAGGTAATTTTTTTTAAAATAAAAGTGTGGTCTTTTTTAAGTTGGCGGTGTCCCTTTAATAGAACATAATTTGCTACTGAGAACTAATTTTAGAATTCAAGACAAATAGCAAGTAGACTTCCTGGTTTGGTTTGGTTTTCTAAATGTATATTTGGTGTTTTTGCTTCATCTGCCTGAAATCTTAATATTAAGATCTGCTGAAATTCAGGAACTTGCTCTTAGTACTTCCAAACTTGCCAGGGAAGAACCCTGAGATACCTTCTCTCTACTCAGTTACTACAAATTGTCTTGTCCCCACACATCCTTTCTATGGCTGTACACCGAACTATGAGCCTCTGATAAAGACTTTAAAGAGAAACATTATGCATTTTATTGGTGAGTGAATGGGCTAAAACTAATGTATGATCTTGTGACTGGAGCAAGGGACTAGGAGTCAGGAGTCCTGGGTTTTGATGATTCCTCTGTGATCATGGGCGAGCAAGTCAATTAACTTCCCTACCTCAGTTTCCTCTTCTGTAAAATGGTGATAATGTACCTCACAAGGAGGCTTTGAGGACTGATTCATTGATGTAAAATGCTTATGAGTGCCTTGGTTGGAAATTTCTATAATTAAGGCCTAGTGTAAATCATGATTTCATAGAGTGCGTGGAAATTGTGAAATTAGCCCAATACCATGATGTTTCTGACAGTGAGGAGGTGGAAACAGGCATCCGTGGTTCTGCCTCCCTGCTGAGGCTTAGCAACTGCTCTTGGGGGTGGGGAGGGTTAGCAGGCAGGTCCCATCCCAGAGGTGTGGGGGAGGTGGCAGGCTGGTCCTATTCTGGGGAGAGGTAGGGTGTGTGGGTGGGGATGGGCTGGGGGAGCAGGGTGTCCCATTACATGGCACCAGCTGACCTGGCCCAGCCTGGTCTGGGGAAGGGATTGGGGCCTGGCTCACTCCGCTCTCAGCTTTCGCCTAGGCTGCCTGCGGAGAGTGGGTGGCACTGACAACACTGCGATTAGGAACCATGGCCCTGCCCACCCCACAGCAGCCCCTGGCAGGCCCGGGGCAGACACTGCAAGAGCTGAGATGGGAATGTGAGCAGGTGTGTGAGGGTGGCCCTGTCCCAGTGGGGAGACTGGGGTGGCGGAGATGGAGTCTAGTCTCAGCGCCTCGCCAGACAGCACTACAGTGTTGGTTCAGGCCTTCTGGCGGCTGCTGGGGGTAGGTCAGGCTGAGGCTCTTCATTACCATGTTGTCAGCGCCGCTCTGTCTCCCTGCCATCCGGACTGGAAGCAGCAGCAGCGATGGCCTGGGCTGGAGCTGAGTGCAGAGTGTGCTGGGCCCCAATCCCTGCTGCACTGGCCAGCACCATGAGGTGAGACTCTTTCCCAAGATTAGGACTGGAATGCCACCTCCTTGCCCTCCTCTGGGATGAGATTGGCCCACTAGCCCCCATGAGCAGCCGTGGCCTCAGCAGGGTGGCAGAAGTGGGGATGCCTGCTTCTGCCTCCCCGCTGTTGGAAAAATCGCAGCAGTTCGGGGGGAACTCAGCGACTGTGCATAGCCCCTGAAATTCCAACTTTCAACCCTGATGCTGCTGTGAAATTTTTTTAACAAAAAATTGTGATTTCCCCCCCACCCCCCACAGGGCCTTATCTATAATAACAGACAGATTAATAATAAATGCATGGTGGGGATTGGGGCCTGAGTGATCTATGAATAGGATGTGTGCAGCATTGTAAGATGCATACATTAGTCCTTTGTTTATTTTTGAATTACATGGGTTTTTTTTTTACCTCAAGCCTTACATGTGACAATTGGGACCTATGGGGAACGCAATCTGGGGGTAAACTCTGTGACCCAGCAAACTAGGGATGTCCCTAGGGTGAAGGCTGAGAGTGTGCAATCGTATCATTGAGTTCAAGTGTTTGGTAAAAGCTACAGGTCAGTGCTCTGCTCTGCGCCAGGATTATCTATCCCCTTTGCTCCTCCCAACTTCTACACACTCTGGAAGCCCAGCTTTTCACAAAGGGGCAAACTGAAGCATAAAGAAGTGGGATGGCCTTACATGTGTTACTTTGAGAGAATCAAACTGGGAATAGAACCCAGGAATCTTGACTCCCAGTCCTTTGCCATGAGTACTATACTGCTCAGCTGCCCCCCTACTTGGATAGGAGTTGTAAGGACATGGGATGAACATGCAAGTTTGTGTGGGATAAGGGAGAACATTCTTTCCTGCTGCTGATCTTCCCTCCATCTAACTCAGAGGTAGGCAACCTATTGCACGCATGCCAGAGGCAGCACATGAGCTGATTTTCAGTGGCACTCACACTGCCCGGGTCCTGGCCATTGGTCCGGGGGGCTCTGCGTTTTAATTTAATTTTAAATGAACCTTCTTAAACATTTAAAAAACCTTATTTACTTTACATACAACTATAGTTTAGTTATATATTATAAACTTATAGAAAGAGACCTTCTAAAAATGTTAAAATGTATTACTGGCACACGAAACCTTAAATGACAGTGAATAAATGAAGACTCGGCACACCACTTCTGAAAGATTGCCAACCCCTGATCTAACTTAATGGTCTAACCAGTCCTTGCAATTCTAGCAGGGACCCAGCCTGCAGCAGTGGGATGGGGAGACAGAGGGTGGATGCTAAGTGGTGACTTCATTGGGTCAGCCAGAAACAGAGACCAGATAGTGTTCTTATTACCAGGGCCACCTGGGGGGGGTGGGGAAGAAGGGCAATTTGCCCCGGGCCCCACAGGGGCCCCCACGAGAGTTTTTTGGGGCCCCTGGAGCGGGGTCCTTCACTCGCTCCGGGGGGGCCGGAAAACTCTTGCGGGGCCGGGCCCAGGAGCTTCTTCCGCTCCCGGTCTTCGCCGGCGGGGGGTCCTTCCGCTCCGGGGCGGAAGGACCCCCCCGCCGGCGAATTACCGCCGAAGTGGGACCCGCCGCCGAAGTTCAGCTCGGTCTTCGGCGGTAATTCGGCGGTGGGGGGCCCTTCCGTTCCAGGACCCGCCGCCGAAGTGCCCCGAAGACCCGCAGTGGGGGCCCCCCGCCGCCGAAGACCGGGCTGCACTTCGGCAGTGGGTCCCGCTTCGGCGGTAATTTGGCGGCGGGGGGGCCCCCGCCGCGGGTCTTCGGGGCACTTCGGCGGCGGGTCCCGGAATGGAAGGGACCCCCGCTGCCGAAGACCCCAGGCCCCCGGAATCCTCTGGGCGGCCCTGCTTATTACTTCACTCTCTCTCCTCCTACTGTGGGGCTCTGCAGCAGGCTTCTGTGATATTTTTTTCTTCTCCCCTTGGGCTGGCTGCACATGCTCTTCCTTCTCTCCTCCCTAGGGGAGCCATAGTCAGTGTGGGGACTCCCAATGACTCCTCTCACTACCATTCTGGATTCATATGGCTCGTTTACCTCTTTCTAATTCCGTTTGAGTCCCTAATTGCTCTTAACTGGATAAGGGGGGAAGGATACCCAAAGCATTTTTTAAAATGACCAGCCTGGGGCTAGAATTTGTAATTATATGGCCACATCCTTTCCTCCCTTCTCTCTGCAATGAGGGAGTAGTTCTTGCTCAGAAGAGCTTTTCTTTCTTAGTTTGATGTGACACTGGCAACTCTCTCAGTGACTCGGCACTTGCTGCAAGTTACTAACGCATGTTGACTCTGGTGAAGAGGTGGAGATGGGGGTGGTAGAGGCTTTCTTGTTCTAGTCTGAGGCACTGGACTAGGAGTGGGAAATGAAATCTCCTTCCCAGCCTGGAAACTGGAATACAGGGCAAAGAGAATCCAGATGACTGTGTGGGTTGTGCGTGTTGCTCTGTGCATAATTTGGGCATAGGAAAAACAAATGGGAGGAGGACTCTTTCCTTAAAAAAAATACTTTAATTGTAACAGGCCTATTTAAAACCACATTGCTCTGGCCATCTGCTCTCCTCCTTATCTGAGCAGCTCAAGGGACTTTACGTACTTGAATAACTTAAACCACACAGTCCTCTCTGGGGAGTTAGGTAAGTGTTGTTACACATTCAGGAAAGTGAGGCCTAGAAAGGCAAAGAAATTTGCCCAGAGGCACACGGGGAGTCAGCAGCATGGCTGGGCATAGAACTCATGAGTCCTGAGTTCCAGTCCCTGCCTATCTAACCACTGGATCACATTACTGCTCATATTGCAATGCAAGGTTATCGGCAGACCTGAACAAAATTCAGAATTTCCATCCCCAGGGAAATTCTGACATTTCAGCATTTTTTTGTCCTGAATCAGGATGAAAAGTGAAATATCAAATTTTTTTGCAGAACTAAATATTCGGAAACATTTTGATTGGAAATGTTGGAACATCTCATTTTGACATTTTTGATCAAAATGAAATACTGAAGTGTTTTTAATGGAAAGTTTATTTGTCGAACTGACCCAAATGCTTCATTTAGAGTCATTTCAACTTTAAAGTGCACTTCACTATTGCGACACAATGCCTTATGGATTTTGTAGTTTAGAAGCCTGTGCCTTCATTCTCCCCTATGAGTGAGGCTTCCTGGCCAGATTACATTTTGCATGATTAAGCTCTTCGTTTTCAGTTTAAACGAATTTTTACAAAAAATTTCCCAGGTTTTACAAAAGGTATTATTCATTCTCCCCCCCAAAATTTTCACCCTAATTTTGTATCATTCAATTATATAAAAAAAGAACTTAGGAAAATACAATACATTGCATGAGATATATGTATTACAATAATACATTAATCTGTGTGTGTATATGCAAAGCTGCCTCTTGAAGTAAGGCTATGTATTAGTCTAGAAGATACACACAATAAACTAACAGGCATGCACGCAAACTCTGAAGTGTGTGCGCATCCGAATGTATTGATGAATCTCATACCCACCATGTACACATTTCAGGCTGTTAGCAGATAACAGTTTAAAGATTTGACACACTAAAATGGGAAGAAAATGAAAATCCGTATCAGAATGTTTCAGAACACAAGGAAGCATTCGAAAGTTTTAAAAAAACACACTCAACTTCATCCTTTTCTCCTATTTATGTGCTGCAAATGAAGTGGTATTAAATGTAAATATTTATAGGCTAATAGTTCTAAGTCTACAACAGTAAACTGTTTATTCAAATGAAAAGTTTTATTTGGGGATTAGAGATATATTATTTTCTTAAACTTAGAGGTGGTCTTATGTTTTGAGTTCTGTTTTAGTCCTGCAGCAAACCACACTAATGAATGAAATTCAGAGCATTAATCTACGGAATACTTCCCCGCCCGTCTTTCTGTCCACCAAAATAAACCCCGATATTGACCCAGAAAAATTATTAGTAGTTTTTTGCACTGATTTTCACCCGTTTTTGTTGTTGTGGTAATAAACACTGATAAATTCCCGGGGAAAATTAAGTATTGAAAAATCATTTGGATGGAAAACTCCAGTTTTCAGTTTGATAGAGTCCTTTTTAATTTTGGGGCCAGGGAATATCCTGTGGAGATCCTCATCTTCACCTCCCACCAGGGGTGACCTGGGTGACCAGCTACAAAGGATGGGGTGAGACTCCCCTTCAGGAATGCAGCTCCTCAGCACTGCTCCAGCCTCCTTGTCAGACAGGGGTGTTGCAGTTGCTGCTGTTTATGAGAAATGTTCACCTGTGTAATGCCTCACTTTAGATGCTGAGGCTGGGAGGATGGATGCCATTTCCAGTTGCTCCCATTCCAAGAGGTCTCGGTCATTCATGGTGGTTTTGTTGGCTAAGTCTTGCTGGTGTGATCATGGGTGTAGAGTAGTAAGTGGGGCTACCCAGGGCACCTTTGACAATCTAGATCCATGGAGAATGGAAATGACGATTATCACCTTCTCCACTGATTTTTTTGATTCTCCTATTTAGCCGATTTGGTTTGATTTTCCCCCTTCTTCTCTTCCCCCTCTGCCTCCCACTTTCTTGCATTTCTACCCAAGCAGAAACCAGCACGATTGTGGCAGGAATGTGTAGGTTTCTAGCGCTCATTGTGGCTCAGCAGGGAGAGCTCACATACTGTTTTTCTAGTTGACGCATCAAGATGGCAGCTTTTTGTTTTAAATAAACATTGGACAAAAGATGGGAGAAGGAGTGTATCTCCATCACCAAATCAGGTATTTTCATTTTGTTAATTGCTGGTGAAGGTTGAAGCTGGGCCGCAGGTAAGTGTTTTTCTTTTTGTTTGAGAAGCTTTTGGAAGACTGGATTTATCTTAACTCTTCTGGATGTCCACACTGTAACATCTGCTTGCGTATGGTGTGGGTTAAGATGTCTAAAGGAAGGCTGAGCTAGGAGCTTTTGGTCATGTTGTTCTTTGGTCACTGTGTTTCTCCCTTAAGCTAAATGGATTCTATATGGAGGTGCTTGTAGCACTGTCTTCTTCTCTCCTGGGAACCCCTGACACCCCGCTCTCTAGGCATAAAGCAAAGGCAAGAAGGACCCTCTGCTGCATTGAGGTGCTCTCTTCCCAGGGCTCAGCCAATTGGCACTTGATGGGAGTAGAGAGGTCAGGCTGCCTGGGAGGACAACCTATGATTGTGCTTGCAGTTCCTGGAGATACAGCATATGGAGAGTCAAGGGGAGAAGCCAGTGGAATGGTCACAGGCATCACTACACCAGATTCCCAGCAGCTAGGGAATACTGGTCCAAAAAAGGACACAGGAAACCCTCCAAATGCTGGGGCTTCTCCTTCTCCTGAGTGGTGTTTGCAGTGCTTGATCTGTTCCAGCAGCTAAAGCCAATTTCCTTCTGCTGATCTTTGTCATTTGGTTAAAGCTCTAAAGGACTCATTTGATTTGTGCACATCTTGTCCCCTCTGAAGACTTGGGTTAAAGTTGAGCCACAGTCCCAAGCAGAATAAGCTTTCTGATCTTAAGCTAGGCCCTTGTTGGCTTCCCCCCACCATCACAAGGCATCTCACCGTTTAGTTTGACTGGTGGTCTCTGCTCAGGAGAGGTGAATGGACTGGAATAGAAAGGAATGTTGTGGGTCAGGACTGAGGTGCTTTGGTGGAATTGGGTGGGGAGCCCTACAATGGAATAGAACCAGGGGATGGGGGCTGCAGATGAGGTTTGGGGTGCATCACGTAGCCAGGTACGTAGAGTCTCCAATCAACACAAACAAGCCAACATGTCTTATTTTGGACCAGAGAACTTGACCTTTGCACGGCTCTGCTGCTGTTTTGCTCACACAGTCCTAGCCAGGGGTATACTGGTTAAGACCCCATCGCTGCTAACATCTTTCTCCTCTTGCCCCATCTGCTTTTGGTGGGTTTCCCTAGATTCCCAGAGCCTTTCATCTCCTGGAAGACACTCTCCTCCCTCAGACTGACCTACCACATCAGTATCTATAGATTAAAAAGTTAATAGATGTAGGGCAGTACACCCTAACTTTCAAAAGGAGGAGGGGAGGAGAGGAACCTCTTTTCTCTCTTCTCCCTCCTTCCCAGTTATGACATTCTGGGGTGCAATCCAGACAAGTGAGGGGCTGTGTCACCACTTGCCCAGCAACCTGGGGCACCTCCCAAACTGGGCTCCTCACAGACAGCATGCAGGTCCCACCTTGAGTGTCTGTGTGTAGCCACACAGCCCTGGTCCAGCAATTCTGACCCCAGCATCCTGTCAGCAAGCACCAGACACCCTCTGGCTTCCACCAGCCTTGGTTACTACTTGCAGGGTGACCCCAACACACTCCCAGTCCCGGATTTCCCCTCCCCACATGGGTGTTCTTCATTGACCAGCCTCTCCTGGGCACTCCAGGCATACTAGGTCATTTGCTCCACCAGGGGAACAATATACAACTTTTAAATGAGGTTACCCAAACAATTCACAACACTAGATTAGTTTTAATTAAATAATAAAACAAGTTGATTTATCTACAAAGAGAGAGATTTTAATTGAGTACAAGTATAAGGCACTGAAGTCAGAAATGGTTACAAGAGAAATAAAGGTAAAATGCTTCCTAAACTTAACAAACTAAACTTGGTTCATGGTGAAATTCTTACCACATGCTCCCAGCAACAGGGTTGATCAAATTTCAAGTCAGGATCTGCTCCCAAAGTCCATTGGCTTTTTCTTTTGTCATCTTAGGTGAAAAAGAGAGAGATGGATGGGGAGAGACCCTTGGGGTGTTTTTGCCCCTCACTTTTATATTTCAGTTACCCTCTGAAATGCATTTTCCTGTGGGTCACCTCTTAGATAAAGTTCCTTCCAGCTGTGAGGATGGAGACAAGGGGTCTAGTTGTGAAAGAGGCTTCATGCGGTTGTTTGCTAAAATGCAGATTTGCCTTGTCTCACTCTTGCTGTTTCAAGGACCTTGTTTACTACTTGTATGTAAATTGAAGTAAACAAATATTCCTTTGTTTAAGACCTGCTTGACTAGGTCTGCCTAATCGGGGCTATGTGGATTTGAACATGTGCCACCAACATCATTCAGGGTAATTCATAACTTTATGTATAATGTTGCTACACATGTTTCATCATGATTAGGCCCCTACCAAATTCACATCCATGAAAAACGTGTCACAGCCTGTGAAATCTGCCCCCCCCCCCGGTGTGCTTTTACCCCATACTATACAGATTTCATAGGGGAGACCAGCGTATCTCAAATTGGGGGTCCTGACCCAAAAGGAAGTTGCAGGGTGGTCACAAGGTTATTTTGGTGGGGGGGTGTCATGGTATTGCCATCCTTACTTCTGGGCTGCCTTCAGAGCTGGACGTCTGGACAACAGCATCTAGTGGCCAGGCACCCAGCTCTGAAGGCAGCACCCCTCCCGCAGCAGCACAGAAGTAAGGGTGGCAATACCATACCATGCCACCCTTATTTCTGCACTGCTGCCTTCAGAGCTGGGACCATGAAATTGACCAAAATGGACCATGAATTTGGTAGGGCCCTAATCATGATGTTGTTGACCAGTGAGTTATTAGTTTTCAAATAGTACCTTAACAAGGCATATTTTGTACAAAGATATTACAGTGGTATGTAGGGTATGAATATAGGGGTGCACTCCATCATACTACTCCTCACTGCTTCCTTGAAACACCTCTGTTGTGTGTCCTCCTTTAATCCTTGAGCTGTAAAGATTAATGCTGCAGCTGTGTATGAGGGGAGGGGTCTTTGCCAGCACAAGAGAAGGACCATTTAATAGAAGAGTAATTATTGATCAGTGGCTCCCATCTGCCAAAGGTCTCGTATCGACCCATCTCCCATTGTCGGAGCTATTAATAAGTTAATTCTCAGATAAACATCTCTGCAAGGGGACTTCAGTCTGCAGATGAGAAAATAGGCAATATAGTTGGAAAAGCCTGCAAAGTTCTCATGGGAATGCTTCTCTGGATGTATCTGTGATGCCTCTGGGGAAAAAGCAGCTCTTCATGATCCGAGAAACATCCTTATTGTAAAAGTGCCCCCGATTAACGCTAATTGTTCCCCAAGTTTGTTATCTCTGAGAACCCAAGAACTGCATAGGTCGTGGAGACAGAACTTCCTTTTTGCCTGCATAGGAGATCCCTGCAGGGCAGAGGTCAGATATGCTGACAGGATGATATGGAGAAGATAGGGCACTTGCAAGGCTTTAATTTCTCTTTGTGCCCTATTTGGTTTGAAAGAGTAAGGGAAAATACGAGAGAAGACCCTAACTGCAATAGAGAATGCCTGTCAGGCACTGCTCTTACTCTCCTGTCCTGCAACATGGGAGTGAGGGGCCAAACAATGCAATGTAAAGGCACCATGTCTTAAAATGGATACATTGAAACAGAAATTCAGCATATAATCAGCTGATTGCAGCAGCATAGGGTTAACCATCCACCAGCATTGTCAGTGTAATATCCTGTTGAAAATGCTCTGAAATGGCAAGAGGTCTATGACTCCAACTAGCTATGGTGCCCAATCAGGAGATTTTTGGCACCACCTTCTCCCTGAAAATCCTCCCCAGGTGTCAGGATGCCAGTGTCTACCATTCCTGGTTGTGGATGCACCACCTCTCTCAGGAATCTCCTTTCTTTATACAGTATGATAACATACACAACCCATATTTATACAGCACCTTTTTATAACCATATTAAAAGTGGCATAAAACATATAGGACTTCAATTTATCCTTTGCTGAAGGTGCCATTGGATGCAGTGCTCCTAATAACCCACAGGCGGAGCATATAGGCAAGTTGGATGGCTCTGAAAAGGAGGTAACCTGTGGAATGGTGTTAGCATTGATCCCAGATAGAATGGATGGAGGGTGCAAGAGGCACAAAAACCATATGGGACTGGGCACAAATTGACAGCAGCCAGAACTGAGATGAAATTCCCCTGCACAGAATAGTATTAGAGAGCTAGCAGAATTACTGGGACTTTGTGCTTTGTCTAAAGGAACCAGCATCAGACTCTGTCTGAGAAGGACGTCTCCAGCTGGACAGTTGTTCTGCACTAGCCTAGCCAGGAGGCAGGAAGGTGGACTGGATGGATGGAAAATCTATCCTGGTATGGTAATTCTTATGCTGTTGCTCTAGAATAGCATAGACAATCCAGGTGCTCTATCCATTTGAGCAAAATCTCTGCAGGATTAGTGAGGGCGTTAGAACATCTTTGAGAAATGCTAATTTGCCAGCAGAACAAGAGCTGTGTAAAATCCTGCCTTTAGGGTACAATAGTGATCTTGATTGTAAAGTACCCTCCGCTTCAGGGCACCTAATAAAAATCTAAGGTAAAATCCTGGCTCCATTGAAGTTGAAAACTCCCATTGTCTTCATTGGAGCCAGGACTTTGCCCCTTTTTCATGATTCTTTGGTCATCTTTTACCTATCTTGTCCTCTAGCCAAGGCAGTAAATCCTCCACGTGAGAATCAGATATGTCTTTGGAGGAGGAGGATCGTTCAGGGAAACTCCACCATTCACTACAGCAAAGCCTGTGAACATCATTGCAGACTTTGGTGGAAAAACTTCTGGTTGCTGACAAAATATAAGCTGTTAAACCTAAGGCTGGCTTGCCAACTCACGTTTCAGTGGCTAAACTGGGAACCTGGCAGCATGAGCCCCAAAGTGCCATGTAACCATCGAGAATTTCCCCAACAACTTGTCCCAGGAAAATGGCCTTTGAAGTGTGTTTGAGTCTGGCCATGACTAAGTACAAGGTGGCTGTCCATTGTACACAGTTGTCTTTTATATTTTGCATTGGGTCAAGTGAGGGTCACTCTAATGGTGTGCTACTTATAATCTATTGATAATCTATCACAGTAACCAAGTCTTCAGACATCTGTTAATAGGTAGTGGGTGCCTGTTGTGTTTGACAAACAGATCCCAGAGTGATAGCAAGGCTATAAAGTCTGTCTCTCTCTCTAGGGGTTCCATCGGGAGCCACAGGAGCTATTAATGAATAGCAGCAGGGCCCTGCAAGGAAATGTCTGTGTGGTTGCTCCAAGGCTGTGTCTAATTATATGGGACATGGAGTCACTTCTAAACATTTGACTTGGAAGAAAGTAGCATTGTGTTCTTGAGAGAAAATATTAACTTAAAAAAAGAACCACGTGTCTTACTCCTGCGTGGGTGTCACTTCTGCTGGTATTTATAATCTGTTCTCTGCTGTGTTTCGCCCAGGACTACACTGGTAATTATGCAGTATGTATTCAGGGAGCGTGAGTCTACACCAGGCCCCTCTCTAGGTATATCATTTCCACTGGTTATTGATGATCTTGTAACTCACAAATGGCAGACTGGAGCAGAGCCCTGAGTGAGTTATGAAAGGTCATCAATAACCAGGGGAAATAATGTACCCAGACTCGGCCCAGATTATGTTCTGTTAAGTGCAACACCTATTTTTAGTCTGCATTGATGGGGATTAAAAAAATGCAGGAATGAACATGGTCTGATGGCTGCAACTATGTACCACCTGTAGGGACAGAGGAATGGGGAGAGACTTAGGAGTGGAAAAACATGGACTACACCAGCAATTGGAGATGGGGGAAGGGAGAGAGGAGAAGAATGGATGCTGTGGCACACACCCTAGTTGGGGACAGAAGCATGTACATAAAGGATTGGCCTGAGACATTTACTCTTATTTTATTACTTGCTTTTTACCTGCCATGATCCAAATCCAGGACTCGGTATCTTCCCCTGGTGACAGTAGTTGACATCCTTCCTCATAGCATCTAACGTGGGCCAAGGAGCTGTGTGCATGAGGTTGCCTTGGTTGTTAATGATGCCCTCAGCGGTTGCCAGGGAAATGCGGAATTCTGAATGGGGGTCTTGGCAGATGTGTGAAGGAGGAACCAGTTGTCAAATCGTGAACAGAGTGGTGGCCTCCTAATAATTGAACAGTGTGGCTAATGTGTCCAATGGCAACTTCACTGTGTCAGTGGGGATGGAACTCAGTTCTCTAGTTTTAAAAGTGCAGGCTCCTGCCACTTGAGCTAAAGGAGAATCTCTATTTTCTGCTAGCAGTATAGGACCTACAGTACACAGTTAAGCAGTGCGGTACTTGATGGAACGAAGGCAGTGGTGACATAGACCCCAGCCAGTTTATTACAAAATGTATTTGTAACCTTTAGGCTGATAAATAGTGCATGCTGTCAGTAATGTAACCTAACAATGTTTTTGTATTTCTTTCTTTTTTTTTTTAAAAGCATGTTCATTGGCCTTTACGTCAAACTGACTGGTTTGGCACTGGTAAATTGGAACTCAGGATTCCTGGATTCTGTTTCTAGCCTCTACCAATGACTCACTGTGTTGCCTTGGGCAAGTTACTGAAGGTAACATTTTCCAAGGTTTCTAAATGATTTAGCCACTTGGGTACCTAAGGCTTCTATGTCACTGTTGAAAATAGGATTTTAATTCCTAAGTCACTTAGGTGCTTTTTGAAAATGTGTGCCTTAACCTCTATGTGCGTCAGTTCCCTTTCTATAAAATAGGGCTAATATTGAAATCCTGCCTTTCAGGGTGTCGAGACATGGGGTATGTCTACACTGCATACTTCTTTTGGCAGTACGTAGTGTACGTACACACATAGCTGGTATGTATAAATAGCAGTGTAGACTGTGAGGCACGGCTTAAGTGAGTAAAGATGTGCCTGAAGTGTATGGGTATGTACCTGAGTCTATACCCTACATGGTTCTCTGCTTCCCCATCTACACTGCTGTTTTTAGCAGTGCAGTGTACTGCTGCATCCTTGCTGGGGGGGCCTTTCCCCGCCACAGGAAAAGACTGGCAGTGGGGAAAGGCCCTGTTGGCGCCCTGCTCCTGGAACCTTTCCCTGCCACAGGGAGAGGTTCCAGCAGTGAGGAAAGACTCTGCCAGTTCCCCATTGCTGGAGCCTTTCCCTGTAGCAGGAAAAGGCTCTGGCGGAGGGGAAGCAGCGGAGAAAGGCTGTCTTGCCCCAATGCATCTCCCCAGCAAGAGCCTTTCACTGAACTGTGTAGCTACACACTGCAGTGTGGACGCAACCTGCTTTCTGCTGCGATGTGTAGCTGCATGTAAGCTATACACCGCTGCTAGTGGTGTGTTGTATAGATGTAGCCTCAGTGTGTGGGTAGTGCCAGAACTTGTGGCTGTGGGTGGTTTCAAAAGGCAACAGTAATTAATAAGTATCAGAGGGGTAGCCGTGTTAGTCTGGATCTGTAAAAGCAGCAAAGAGTCCTGTGGCACCTATAGACTAACAGACGTATTGGAGCATGAGCTTTCGTGGGTGAATACCCACTTTGTTGGATGCATGGCATAATAAAGCACCTGAAGATCCTTGGATGAAAGAGGCTATAGTCACTTGGTGGCATTTCATGGGACACAAGTGGGTCTGATCGCAGCCACCTTCACTCAGTTGAGGCCTGTAATTCCTGTATCCAGGACTCTTCCTCATCTTGTAGTAAATGGCTTCTGCATCAGAGACAGACCATGTACAAACAAGCTATGACTGACCTTTAAACCAAACAAATTTGCATGTATCCAACATGAAGAGACAGCAGACAAGCCTCTGGCTTGAGGGAGAAGATTGAGAGAAGAAAGGCAAAGATAAATATCAGAACAGCAGGAATAAAGAACATGGCCTTGCAATACAGAGCAGGGAGAAAAACAAACCTCTACTTGTTTTGTCAGTATGTTTGACATGTTTGTTGCAATACTCTTTGTAGCAGGAGCATCTCCTGCATGGAAGGTAGGGAAGAGAGGCCTCTGTGTTTTATTTATAGAATATAAATTTAGTTACTATGGCTTTTAAATAATACCACCTAAAAGTGCCCCAAGCCTTTCTGAGATCTCTGCCTCCATTCTGATTTGCACACCTGCTTCCATTCTGATTTGCACACCTATAACAGAAATACATCTGCTGCCCTCTTTCGGGAGGGAATGTCTGAAATTCATCGGGAAGCTCTCAGAGGAGCTGCTGTGAAGGTGCTCTGAATAGGTGTATCATCTGGGTGCTTTGGCCCAGCACTTTGTGCAGTGGAGTCACTGTGTCTCTGTGATGAGGGGTTCATCCCACACCAGCTATGAAGGGGCTGCAGTGTGGAGGTCTGCAGTCACTGTCCAGGGCCTAGTGAGGAGAGAAGGAGAAAATGCAAGGGCAGCAAAAGCCCTGGGATCCTCACCCGGAGGGAAGGGGTTTACCCAGAAGGGTGGTAGAGGAGAGAGCCTACAGAGGGTGGGGTAGAAGGAAGCCCAGGGAAATGGCAGCAAAGAATTGAGATGGTGTAGGCCTTGGCTGCTGATTGTACTGCCACTGGGCTGGAACCCAGAGTAGTGGGCAGGCCCAGGCTCTCCTTCCTGCCGCTGGAAAAGTGGCACAATCTTTACTCGGAGGACTGCCTGAACTAACACCTGGACAACTGGTCCATTGGGACTTTTATACCTCGTAAGGGGAAGACTCTTTAGTGTCCAGGCCCGAGGGCCATAGCACGAAGAGGAAGCACTGTGACTCCTAGAGAGCAAGAGGGGCTGCGGTGTGAGTGGCTGAAAGAAGGGGGGCATCAGACTGTGTAGAGCTAATCCCCAGGTGCAGTCACAAGGGGGCACCACCTCGTTAGTCACCCACCCCACTCCAGGAGGATTATTAAGTGGAAGCTGAACAATGAATGTGGTCATGTATGTTGAGGACTCCATTACTTGCCTTCTGGGCTGCCACCACAGTGTATAAGTTTGACAAGAAGTGAAAGAGTGCATGCCAACTGAATCTGCAGAGGGGACTTAACAAAACTATGTGGTTACTGGAGGCGGAATTTGGCTAGGACACAGGGTTTAGCTCTCCAACTGCCGTGAAAAGCGCTAGAAGTTCTTTAATTGTAAGTGGTTATGTTCTTGGCGTTTGAAGTTATCTGAAAGACTGAACCTTGAACAGCACACAGAGCCTAGCACTGTCTGTATTCATGCTTCCTGAGCATAAACTTCTTCTTTACTTAGCCATGTGATAAACTGCATTTGTTTTGTACCTCTGACTTCCAATGGTGTCCCTCTAATCACTAATCCAACATGACCAATATCCCCACCATTTTGAAAAAAGGCAAATAGAAAAACAACTGTTACACAGTTATTTGTCATTTCCCCCAAATGCAGATCAGGTGAAATTATGGACTGCAAATCACCCTGGTCTGAGGCCCAGCACAGGCTACATTCAGTGCTGCCCCAATAACATGTTCAAGATATGATTCATCTGGCAAACCGGCAGGGCTGTGAGCATCGGCTGTGGGTCAGTGAAGAGCTAAAATTCCAGGCTTTGCAGTGATACATGTAGCATTTATATCTCGCTGTAGTGGTTGTGAGTGAGCTGATTTATAAATAAGGCCCTACTTGAATTGGGGGATGATTGGCAAATAATTGCGGCTGAGTTGCGGACAAGACATGGAAAATTGCAGGAAAGTAATAATGGACCTTATTAATTGCCGTAATTTGGAAAAGCCAGAGAAGGCCTATTTGTTTAAGAAAAATTTGCTGGAACAATATAAACACTCAAGTACTATCCTATGCCTGCTAATTTTGTTGGTAACCAGACATTTTGCTGTAACTATATTGCAGTTATTAATGCCCAGGACTAACGGTGGGAGCCCCATCCGCTAGCTGCCCGAGGTTGACGTCAGGAGCCCAACTGTGCACGGGGCTGGCAGCGGGAGCCTTGGCAACCAACCGCCCAGGGCTGAGAGCAGGAGCCCTGGCCGGCTGGTGGCCCCACACGTGGCAGGGCTCCCGCTGTCAGCCTCTTGGCTGACAAAATTGCAGTGGAAGCCTAATATTGTAGGATCTTCAATTTCTGCAATATCGCGAATTAAGTAGGGCCTTATTTATAAAATGAATAGATTTTAAGGCCAGAAGGGGGACCATTATGATCTAGTCTGACCTGCATAACACAGGCCAGAAAATTTCATCCTGTAATTCCTGGGGAACTTCTGACTGAGCTAGAACATATTTCAATGTTACAAGAAGCTATTTCAAAGGCTTTAAACATTTTCATAGCTGTACCTGGCTCTACAAGTGGAGGGATATGGAAAATCTATTATGGTGACTGTTTCCCTCCATCACCCCCTAGCTCACTCCTGAATCCTTCCTTTGTCTGCCTTGTCTGTTTAGATTGTAAGTTCCTCCAAGCCTGAACTGTGCCTTCCTCTGTGTTTGTACAGAGCCCCCACAATCCTTGACCCACTACCATACAACTAATTATGAATACAAGTTTCTATGTTAATCCTGCCCATCCAGCTTTGGCACAGTACTTCTGTTTTAATTGCTGCTAAGGCAAATTCTCTTTTAACTCAAGTGGTTGAGGCCAGTGCTTAAGGAGTGGAGGTTGTGAGTTTGATTTCACAGTGATTGCACATGTGGGTATACTCTTCTTATGCACTCCTGAACTCCCAGGCTTTATGAAAAATGGGCCCTGTGAATATACCACAGTGTAGTACTTTACGTATGAGCCTGCATGTAGCTAGAAGCACAGATTATGTTTAAATGATTAGACATAATGCATTTTTAATGTCAGATTACACATATACATGCAAAATCATATTTGACTCTTCTGCTGAAATGGGCATTGATATCTGTCTCTCCTTTGGAGTCTCTCAAGAAGGGAAAAACAAGGAAATTCAGTACCAACAACTAAGTTAGTGCAACAACATGACTGAGAATTTAAATGCCCCAGAGTCAGGAAATTCAAAGTTACTGTTCCCACAGCACTGTTAACTCACCCCCCTTCTCCATACGGTGTACATATTAACTCACAGCTGTGAGAGCATCCACAACAAAACACAAAATCGTACATCTTTGCACACGGGCCAAGTTACAGTTGCAGAGGGAACTGAGAGTATGTAATTCCTGACTTTTGTACATTTAAATACTCAGTATTAATACAGGCTCTTCCATTGGGCATGTAGTATGTATAATAGAGGAGGCCTGTAGGGGACATCCTTATCATATACACAGGCTTGGCAAATTCTATTTTAAAATAATATTGATGGATAGTATTGTTTGTTTTAAGCTTTTAAAAAAAAAAAGATTATCAATTTTAATTTTCATAGTTGCAGGAAGCTGTTGGGGGTATGAGACAACCAGGGGGATTAGACAGAAATTATTTAATGTAAGTAGACACTGAGCTTCAAAAAGTTAAATCTTTATAACCTTTAAAACACAAATTGTCCACACCGCATGTCAAAATACACAAAATATCCTTAAACCACACTCTAATAAGTTCACCAACAGTGATTTTCTTTGACTGTCTCCAAATTTCGATAATATTTTTTTGGTTTGTGTGTATGGTGAAATTGACATTTACTGCTGTTTATGGGTAAAAAAATCTAATCCTTCCAAGCCTACATATACAGGATACTAAAATGGCATTTCTTATCCCTGTGAGCATCTCATATGCTACTTTTCCATTTCCTTGGTCTTGATTCTTTGATTTCTGAGTAAGTTTTGAAACTTTGTCTGGAAAACAAAGAAATAGCAAGAGACAAGAAGCTGAGCCCCTCCCCACCCACCTACCCACCAATGTGTACTTTTTGCATAGAGCCTTTCATCCACCGCCTTGTTTTGATCTCAGTTACATTAGAGAAAGGATGGTATTTGTGGATGAGACTCAGCAGATATGTGTTCAACGGCTGGTTTTGGCCACAGATTCCCTGTGTGATCTTGCACTTAATCTCGCTGAGCCTCAATTCTCTATCTGTAAAATGGGGATGATACTTTCTCAAACAGGTGATGAAAATAAATTCACTAGTGTGCGGAGGCCATCGGATGCTAGAGTGATATGACCATATAAGTCACAATAGTCTCTTCTAGTCTTGATATTTATGCATATCCAATGCAGATGTAAACTCTGAGATCTGGAGTTATTAAGAATTTCTGCCAGGACAAAGAGAGATGGAGTTGAATAGGAACTGTGCCTTTTGACTGTATATTGGCTACTTGTTCATGTGTGGTTTTTTTGCCAACATCTGATTGTTTTTCACATGTAGAGGCCAAATGAGAAGAGAACCTTGGCCAACACAGCTGCTCCTTGAGGCCCTCCATTACAGAAAAGATGTGGACAAATTAGAGAGTCCAGTGGAAGGCAATGGAAATGAGTAGGGGGCTGGGGCACATGGCTTACAAGGAGAGGTTGAGGGAACTGGACTTGTTTAGTCTGCAGAAGAGAAGAGTGAGGGGGGATTTGATAGCAGCCTTCAACTACCTGAAGGGGAGTTCCAAAGAAGTAGGCTGTTCTCAGTGGTGGCAGATGACAGAACAAGGAGCAATGGTCTCAAGTTGCAGTGGGGATGGTCTAGGTTGGATATTGGGGAAAAACTATTTCACTAGGAGGGTGGTGAAGCACTGGAATGGGTTACCTAGGGAGATGATGGAATCTCTATCCTTAGAGGTTTTTAAGGCCCGGCTTGACAAAGCCCTGGCTGGGATGATTTAGTTGAGGTTGGTCCTGCTTTGAGCAGGGGGTTGGACTAGATGATGTCCTGAGGTCTCTTCCAACCCTAATCTTCTATGATTCTATGATTCTTACATAACTCAGGCGTTGGCAAGTGAAGTGATATTTGTGGGACTCCAAGAAGGCACTGAGGACAGGAAAAAAAACCTCCTTCTGGCTGTGACTTGGTTTTTCATAAGTCACCTTTTTGGGATCTCGGGAACCTGGCAGTCCCAGCTGTACCCACTTTACTCTGCCTGTCTCCAAGAGATTCAGGCTCTCTAGTATCCCAGAAATTGGGCAACACCTCATTGTTCCATTACCCTTCTGTTGCCCTTCTTATGGGGCTAAGCCCAAATTGGGGATGAATGTCTACATGTAAGAGAAGGGGATAATGTGGTAAAACGGGATTAATAACCTATTGCCCATTTCTCTGATCTGGAACCTAGGTTCTCTTTACCTCTTCCTTGGGTCTGGGTCATCTGGGTGTGGGCTCTTGCCATCTCTTACTGGTAATCACTAAGATGTAGGATTCCGCTTTGTTCCCTCGCCTGCCTTCTTGATATATTGGGTAGGTTTCTTGGCCTCTTTTTCTCCTGGACAGCCCTGCTGCTACAGCTGCATTCTGTACAGCAAACCCATCCTGCAGATGCACACCATCAGCCTTTTAGAAGCTAATTTGATAAACCCCACTCCAGAACCCATAGAACGTGCCTGTAACGGCACTTAATTAAAGTGCAGGAAGTTTGAGGAGAGAGAAAGTTAAGTCTTAATGCAATAACAAAGTGACACTATTCTACTGTCTGCTTCCTTCAGGATGTTAATTACTTCCTTGTATTTGTTTGTTTGAATTTGGAAAAATATTTTAAAAAAGAGTAGAGCAGGGGGAATGGGAGAGGAATAGACGGGGTAACGATAGAAGGAATGTGGGGCAGGGGGAAGGAATGGACAGATGAAAGGGTGAGGGCACATGCTGGCCAGTGCTTAGCAGCAACCCTACAGTAACAAACCAGCATACATACTCCAGCAGCTGTGAATGGCCCACCAACAACCACCAATGTGTACAGAGCATGCCTCTGAGCAACTCTACAATAAAAGACCGAGACACTATGGGGGTGTGAGTGGGTGGGGATGCTTTGGTATAAGGAACAGATTTCTTGATGAAGTGTCCAAGTGGGGTGGTTATAAAGTGTGAGCCAGATTTTGATGATGTAATTCCTTTCCATGCACACCTGTGCTGTTTCTTATTCTGTCCATTCTGGCTGCTGCTGTTTTGTGTTTCCTACTCCAAAATAATAATCTAAGTGTCAGTGATGTGGAATATATGGTAACTAACCTTTCCCCTATCTCTCTTACTTCTGCTCCTTCCTCTCCTCCCTCCCCTTTGAACCACTAGCCTTCTGCATTAAGCTCGTCCTGGAAAGCCTTCTATTTTTTGCCAGCAGTTCCAGATAAAAGCTTTGTCTAATGATTGATAATTGTGTCAGCTTTAAGAGTAATGTCAGTAATTTTCTGACTAGATGACTGATAAAATAATATTAAAGAACACACCCTACCCCATGCTCCAAGGAAGCTTGCTCTGGCTGAAACTTGAGGGAAAGCAGCTTAGAAACTTTTAATTGAATTCTTCCAGCTTACCTTTGTCTTTTCTCTCTTTTTTCCCTTTCCTTTCCCCCCTTTTTAACCCTCCTGTGAGTTGAGTCTGATTTCCCAAGCAAGTTTAAAAGTAATTACAGTCTAACATAGCCTTTAAAAAGGGGAAGCAGCTAATTTTCTTTTCTGGGGCATTGGTATTGTGGCCAGATCTTGATAACCACACAGCCCAAGGCGGAAGTGCAAAATGGGGTATTGGAGTCATTGAAATAACAAAACGCTTAATGGCACGATGAATAAAAGTGTGTCTTTATTTTACAAGAGACTACAATTGATCCAGGTCATAGGCCTCTTGTTGTACACGTCTCATCTCTGGATTCCTTTTTACCACCACTCTGGCTTACCAATAATACATAAAAGCTTCTACCACTGGCCATCCCGAGCTTCCCTGTATCCCATGGAACTTTACTTTTCCTTTCCCACTTTTTTTTTACCATTGTGGTTTTGTTGGGTTTTTTTTTTTTTTTAATTATTTTTTGCAAATGTTCCTCCACTAATGCAAAGTGGTCCCTTTCCCCTGTGACAAAACTGCTCTGATCAAAGGGAAAAACTTTAACCTTTTTAAATCTTTAATCAGACAAAAGCCCTACTTTAGCCATCTTGAATGGAGTGATGAATATTTCCTTTGATAATTGTGGAATATGTGTGCACGTTCAATTACAGGTTCCTTCTCCACCCCACACTCCATCTGGCTTAGGAATGATTCATTGTAGCCTTTATACTGCGCTTGTGATTTCATGAGAGGCTCCACTGCCACAGGTTGTTATGTATTTCATTTGATAACTTTTATATCATGGGGCAGACAAATATATTGTGTTGTGAGGGCTTAGTCATGGGATGTGGGTAGAGCCTTTCACTTGTGGGTCTCTGATTCAAAGTTAACTAATAATGTTTCAAACATTAAAATTATAGCCAGTTTCTCCCCTGAGGAGAAGATGGGAGAAAGACCCACATAAGAACAGAACTTCAGAACATAAGAGCGGCCATACTGGATCAGACCAAAGATCCATCTAGCTCAGTATCCTGTCTTCTGACAGTGACCAATGCCAGGTGCCCCAGAGGAAATGAACAGAACAGGTAATCAACAAGTGATCAATACCCTGTCACCCATTCTCAGCCTCTGGGAAAACAGAGGCTAGGGACGTCAATCCTGGCTAATAGCCATTGATGGACCTATCCTCCATGAACTTTAGTTTTTTTTTTTAACCCTGTGATAGTCTTGGCCTTCCCAACATCCTCTGTCAAGGAGTTCCACAGATTCCCACAGTGGATGGATGCTATTGGATGCTAGTCACATCACTTAATGAACTATGGGAAGGCACTTGAAGGCATCACAGTGGTGTCTGCAGTAAAAGCACTTGAACAGAAGAGAACTTGGGTTGGTAGGGATGGCAAATTGCTGCAGTCTGTGGTTTTTTTTTTTCTTTAGTCATCCCCATCCATGTGCAAACTATATGTGAAATCTGATATACTTGCAACTAAACATCGTATGGCTATAGGTTTTACCTTGGTCATTCAGTGTGGAATCTGGCTGTGATTTTGTTGTTTGGCATGCACAGAAAGGCTGCTTGTCCTGAAAATTGCCAATGGGTTTTACTGATGCAACCCCAGGCTGCATGTGGTATTATTGATGCAATACCTGGCATAGAATCCAGACTGGAGAAGGAGAGTAAGGTACTGTCCCTTGGAGAAAGCAGAAATGTGGAAAGTGTGTTTGTGTGAGAGAGAAGTAGGGTGAAAGGGCATTGACCTCACCTGTTTTACTGACCATGGGAGACAGGATGATAGCTGCCTGCATGAGGCATTAATGCAGGAAAATTCAGCACAAGGCCAAAGGGTCTGACCACCGTAAAAAGGAGGGGACTTAAAGACCCCCTGGGATGAGACATCATTGCAGCAAATGACAGGCTTATTTGCCCTAGAGGAATTTCAAGGCCTTGTGTTTTGAGGCTGGAGAGACTGAATTGATTAGATGCCTAGTCTGTGCAGCTAATAGCATGAGGATGCTATGGTGGCTTATGAAGAGCCTCCCAGGGTTAAGTCTTCAGGCCGGTGTTGGTAGGGTACCTGTGCCTCTGGATAGGAAATAGGTGGGTTTTGGGGGAGCTGGGACTCTGGGTATTGACTGAGACAAAGAGTAAGAAGACATTGCTTCAGCATTCACGGATTTCTAGTGGATCTGGAGGTGTTTTTAGGGCAGTACCTCCTCTACAGAGATTTTTCTGACACTCTCCCCATCCCTGACTTAATAGTGAGTTTCTCTGCTGTGCACCATTATTGCATGCCCCACCCACCCCCATTCACAGATGTGTGCTCTTGTTTGCAATGGAGTTATTGTTCCAAACTCCAATTTTGCCATCAGAAGCAGCCTAGATTCTTGGAGATTAGAGCCGAGCAGTTATGTGGGAGGTGACAGGCAAAAGTGGATACGGTTGAAATCTTAGTCTGGCACAGTAGCAAGAAGAGTTTGTTGAGAATGGATTTTGTAAGGGATCTATTTGGAGATGTCTGTTTCTGGTAGTCTGGATGAAACATCTTTGTGATGGTGGAACTTTAGGTTTCCTGTGGGGGGCATTTGATAAAGAGCCAACAGTGAGATGCAGTCCAAGACAACAGACCAGCTCTGAGCAGTATGGTAACTGTACACCTATTGCCACCATGTATTTTTCAACAAGAATCTTATTCCTCAGCCTGCATTTGCTGGGCATTCAGAAGGCTGTGTTAGGCTGATGGTCTTTCCAAATTCTTGCCCTCTTTTTTTGTCTAATTAGACTCCTGTACTGGAGATTCTCTGAATACAATTGACAATGATTATATTTCTTACCTCTATTGGAGAATCACCATTTGTAACCAGAGAAGAAAGTTCTAGTTTTTGGGGTGGTGCTTACAACTCTTCACTTTCAGAATTTTGTTACAGTTAAAACCAACCAGCCCAATAACAACAAAAACTGCCCCCCCCCATAAATGTACATCTTCGGTTACATCTCTAGGCCAGAGTGTGTAGCCTTTATGTGGAAAAAAATGGATAAATGAGTTTGTATGACAGAGTGTCTCGTTGCCTTTGTTCTATGTTTTAAAAACTGATGGCTGTTCTGAAAGGAAATTTTCACTTTTTGACTGCATTTCTCAAAGGGTAGTGAACACTTGCACTTTGATTGTGTAAGTGACTCAAATGTTATATTTCTTCACAAGATGTGGAAATGAGCTTTATCTCTCTGTCACTAAGATTCTACAACTTTTCTACCTCTATTTAGATTTTAGATAACTATATAAGAGCACCCAAGAATATTCCCCTATTAGATGCGTGAGTGAGTCTCTTAAATGTGTCTTTGTTTTAACTATTTCTACCTTCTGAAAAGTGGAGGAGAATGCATGAATCTACATGGCAAGCTTAAATATTTATACATCATTGATCCTAAATGTTAGACAATAGTGTATACAAGAAGCCTGTTTGGTTTCATATTTTTGCTTTTCCTTCTCAGTGTACCTGCTTTTTAGATGACCACTGAGGGGAAAATGCAGTTCTGTTTACCCATTGTTCTTTTCCAAAACAGCTGATTGGTGGTGTTTGGGCCTCTGATCCCCAAAATAATCTCTGGGGTCCCTGGAAAGGATAGGTGGAGCTTCCAGCCCAATACAGAATTCTCATTAGACAAAAGGGGTGGAGATAAAGATTAGTGGTCTAATATGGCCTTCTGATTGCCCAGTGCGTAAGGGCTAGGGTGTCATTGGCAACCATCAATCTATACTATACTATACTCTGGCATAGGAATCTGTTTTAAAAACAATACATGATGGCAAAAGATATACAGCTACTTTTTTTGTTGCCATCAGAATTGGCAAAGGAATAATCACTCAGTTTTATAGACGCTTCCCTCTGAGTTTCAGGTGAGACTGGTAATGTCCTAACCACAGATAAACTCCTTTTTGGTATCTTCCCTTTTGAATTGCTTGAGCTAAAAGCACTTTACAATTACTAATTAAACTCTACTACTACAGCAGGTGTTGTAGTATGATCCCCATTTTATAGTCTGAAAAGCCACTTGCCCAAGGTCACACAGATAGTCAGTGAGACCTCATCTTCTGACTCTCGGACATGTATTGTAACCACCAGATCATGTACCATGTGTGCAGCGAATGAGTACTTACCAGCAAAATATTGTAAGCAGATACTGTAGACGCAAAGAGTTAAATTCATCAAATTCATTGACTTACTTGAAGTTACACCAGGAATGAATTTGTCCCAGAATCTGGCAATTGGCAGGTTACAGAAGCCATCTGCTTCTCCAGATACGAAATACCATTTTCCATTGTTATTCCTAAGCCTCTGTTACTCAACACAATTGGGGAACAAAAGTCCTGCCTGGTTATTACAAACGCTTCAAGTATCTTCCTCCCTCGCACTCGCTTGCAAAAAGCTTTTTAAAAACAAATTTCCTCTCCTCCCCCAAAGTTATTTTTGTGCTTGTGAAAGCTACCAGATCGGAGAATGAAGTGCTCTCTCTGCTCACAAAATGGGTGCAGCAGCAGTGCATGCTTTCCCCAGCAGCGTGTCTTAGCCTTACCTTGGAGAGAGTGCACGCTTATGTTTAAGAGGGAGTTAAGTCTTCATGGCCCATTCAGTCCTTGGCCACTGTACTGAAGTGGCTAACAACAGAACCAATCAGTGTTGGATCAAGTGGTGAGATTTGCAATGTGGATGCCTGGCCTAGAAACTGGACCTAGGCCCACCAACTAATTTTTCATAGACTGCCAAACTACTGCCAGCTGGCAAAAGCTTTCAGACACTACTCACCTGGGGGAAGCAGATTGGAATCTGTGCCCTGGAGAAGAATGGCTCTGTAGCCCATTACAAGTCTCCTGAGCTACCTACTGCCTGCTGACCTAGCATTCTTAAAACAATGGCCCAAGCAGAGTGCAGAGCTAGGAGTTAAAAAAAAATCAAGTAGGAGCTGTAGCTAGAGCTGAGCAAAATGTGTCTTGTCAAAAATGGCTTTTCAAACTAAACACTCATTTTAGTGAAACTTTTTATCATTAAAATTTTTCTGATTTCTCAATAAGAAAAAATATTTTAATTCATTTTGAAATAAGTCATTTCTATATAATTTGATTCAAAATTCAGGGAAAACTGTGGTTTTTATTTGTTGGGGTTTTTTGCTTTCTGGCTCCTCATTTTCTCTTGTCTAGTTTTTAAAAAAAAAAGTGAGTGGGGAGGGGAAGAGAGAGAAAATCAGGGAAAAGAAAATTTAAAATAGGAAAACAAATCTTCTCAGGCTGAATTTTTTTCTTTGAAGAAAAATCAGAAAATTCAGTGAAAAATTCTGAACTAAATGAAAATGGTTTTGTTTTCTTCAAAACATTTTCACGGAAAATAATTGCCATTTTTCTAACAGTAAGCACATCTGTATTTGGCGTGCCAAAGCATTAAGGATAGTATGTGCCACCTACACCCAGATGTTCAGTGGGTTACTGTTGCATCTGAAATTTTTACACTGAGAGGATATTTCTCTATGTAGCTGCAGTAATTCTAACACACACTCTCTCTCTCTCTCTCGTCTCCCCGCCACCCCATTTACAACATGCAAGTTTGGCTCTTGGTTTGAGCTGGCTGAGTTGGGATTTTGAATTCACAGCCCAGTCATTCAGAATGTCAATCGTCTTCCAGGGCACTGCACTGTGTCTCAGGGCTGAAAATGCTTTAAAAGATCATCTGACTTTTAAAGGGGCACTGCCAAGATAAAATCTCTCTCAGGTATTTCTAAATATATCTGAGCACCATTAATACATTAACATGTAACAAGTAATGTTTAAGTCAGGGGGAAATGTCTTCCTGTGTGGCATTACAACCCTCAATTATTAAGACTGAAATTTAAAACATCCTACTGATTTTTTCACCAGTGGTGCTGTTTTTGTTTCATTGGGCTCTTCTGGAAGCTGAAGCTGATCAACTGGTTTCATTTTCTGAATCCATTGCCCTAGCACAAAGTTGTTGCATTTGGGTTTCCAACAATGAGTCATAGAAGCTAGGGACAGAAGACCTACCGCTGTGGAATGCCATGCACGTCATCTCCTGGCTAGTGTACAGTTATTCCCTATTAAACATTTTACGAGTGCTTTTGTCCAAGTTTAGTGTTAAGTATATCAAGCCACAGGGTTTGCACCCCCTCCCCTGGGAGACTCCTCTACATTTTAACACCTTGCTGCCAGGGTGGTTCTCTCAGGAACAATTACTTTTATTTAGACTCCCAACCCCTTTGTGGCACCCTAAACACTTCTACTTCCTTGGTATTCATACCCTTCACATACTTGTTGACTTGCCATATCTCCCCTGCCAGGGCAAATTTAATTACCCCACTAGCGGCTGTTTTTATTGAAATAAAACTAATTAATGACAATCTTTCTCTGCGTATTAGGGGTTTTTAAATCTCTTACTTTACAAAGCCTGAATTTTGCTCCTATATTTCTCAGCAGTGAGTCTCTAAGGGAAAGAGATGACTAAGTGGAAAGAAATTATAAGATGATATAAAACGAGAGGCACAGAAATGGTTTGCAGTCCAATAAAATGCATCGGGGGTAAAAGTAAGCCCCTTCTTGCAAATAACTCCCTGTTTTCTCAGCTGTTGGGGTCCCATAGCTCTTAAGCTAAAATTTGTTTCATTCAACATACTTTCTTTTAAAAGAGACATTTTATACGTATCATATTTCTTCTTCCTTGTGCGGGTCCCCAGGGCTCGTTAACATCCTTTTACCAAAGAGATGCACTCAGTCCCTGCTTTATATGGCTATTGTTGATCTAGAACATCAGGTTGATATGCCTATATAACCAGCCACCAGGCAACCTAGATAGTGATCACGGCACACTTGCTGGGTCATAGTTCAGTGTGCAATGCTGCAAGCCACAGGCCACGGTGGAAATGCCACCTCACTTGTGTCATAGCAGGGGCATTCTGATTGTGTAGCCACTGAAGATCCACAAAAGGGGAATGGGGGAGTGAGCATTCAAAGCCTTTTAAAATGGAGGTGTGACATTCCCCAGGGTACAGCCTGGACTGTTGAGCAGCTGTGTCCCCTCAATTCTCCAAGCTACGGTGCCTTTTACACAGCTTCTCTGTGAGAACAGCCACTCCTGGTCTGTTCACACACAGCCTCAATCATGTAAATTACTCCCAGCTGTGCTATAGGGGTGCTCTGGCCAGCCACCCACACATTATATTGCAGAGCGATACCAGCAAATTCTTAGTCCCAGACTTGTTCCCAGAAATGTGCGTCTTGTATTGCCCAGCTCCTTCCTTCTGGACAATACAAGCTCATAAAAGGTCTGTCATTTTATTAATAGCAAATGATATGCGGAAACCCTGTTATCGCAAATGGAGGTTCCCAGTCATTTCAGCCAAACACACTTGTTTAGATAAACACTAAAACAAGTTATAAGCCATAAAAGTCAGAATTGGTTACAAAGAAATACAAGGTAAAACTGCAACTAGCATCTAATTTAACATGCTAAATGAATTCAAAGCAAAGGTTTGTCTCACCACATGCTTTTGCAGTCTTGCTGGCTGGAATCCTTTTTGGCCAGGACCCCACCCCCAATTCAGTGTTAAGTTCCTAATCCTTCAGATGGTGTTGAGGCCAGAAGCAGAGAGAAGTGGAGGAAGAGTACCTTTGGGGCATTTTCCTCCTCTTCTTATAACCCCATCTCTTGCGCAAAAGTCATCTCCAGCTGCTGTTGCACAAGAACCATCTCCAACTGGGGTTCAGTAGACAGAAAGTCTGAGTAGGGGAACTCCCACCTGTTTCTTTGTCAAGATGCAGATTTTTGCGCACACCCTTCTTCCTGCTAAAGAATGGCTGCTCAATTAGGTGATAGTCCACTTGATTTTGTTGGCATCTGGCTGAGGTGTCAGTTTGCCTTTGCCTCTAAGGAACTGGTTTGTGCTTGTTTTTCTAAAATAGTAATATGTAATACACGAGAATCTTATAACTTTACATAAAATGTTGCCACACATATTTTACTAGGATAATAATCAGCGGTTTATGAGCTTCCAGGTGATACCTCACAAGGCATATTTTGTACAAAATTTATTATAGTCTTGAAAAAATAGTGAACATAAGGATACAGACTGTCACAGGAGGGAATGGGATGCAATTGTCAGTCCCAGCTAGGCTTGGATGCTCTGCGTGTAAGGTGTAAATTCTATTCCCAACAATCCAAACTTTTATCCTCTCCTGTTTGGGAGTGTCAGTAATTGGAGGGGCAGGAGGAAGCCAGGTCTGCATGAGTATTACCGTGTCCACCTCTGTTCCACAGTTTAGTTGAATGCCCTGAGATTCGTACCCAGTTAGTACTCAAATATAGTGTGTGCTATTTAAGGTGCTTAGGAGCTAAACTGAAGGCTCCTGGGCCACAGCCGGCTTATCTCCATTTGCTAGGTTTGCACATTGTTGTTGTGTTTATGGGAAGCTTAGTACAAATATAGCATGAGATTATCAAGTTACGTTAAAAAATATGGAGAGATGGCTATAAGTTACATAATGGGAAAAACCATTGCTGGGCTTCTGGTGTCAAATGACCCTTTATTTCCTTGCTAAGCAGACTCTACTTGCTTTCCTTTGAGCCAGTGGGGCCCAGACTGCATGGTGTGACCCCAAATGAGCAGCTGGCATTTTGGGAGATTGGGAGGGTGCTACCCAGCTCCTACTCTCTGTCTGAGCATATCCATTTAATCAGAAATCCACATTGATTCCGTCTTGCTCCCCACTTGGGCCTAACCCATTGTGCCTCTTCCTGCTGTGCTTGCTTTGAAGCAGTACAAAGATCAACTGGTCTGAACAGACCATCCCACAGGACTTGGGCAAACCCAGGCGCCCTTGGCCAAACAAGCCCGTCAACAACAGGAGCTCAGTGTGGTCTATTGGTAAATCTTATGACTGGGAGTCAGGTAATATAGTCTCATTGGCTTATTGGGTAAGTCAGTTATCTTTTGTGTGCCTCAGTTCCTCCATCTGTAAAATGGGGATAAAGGTGGTGGCTCAGAGAAGATGTAAAACCAAAGGCCTAACCCTTGAGGTTATTGCATATTCCAGAATGTTTCTTGCCAGCATAGTGACATTATCCCCCCTGTCTGGGAAGAATTCTAGCCTGGACAGTTATATTCTGCCCATCTAAATTCACCCATTCAGCTTCAGTTGGGTACACTACTTAAAAAGTAATGACTTCTTTATTATAGTGAAAAGCAGGGTAGGGAACCTGCATAGCACTGAGATACATTGAGAATGTATGATCCACCAGTTCAAAAGAGATACAAGATAATTATTTCCCTCCTTCTTCTATAGTGTTGCTGGTGTGCTTTTAAAGAACTACTATGCCCCGGCCAACAGGGGCTGCATTTCAGTGCTGTGTAAAATGGAGAAAATCACTATGTCTGATTATAAGCTGCCTTTTTCTGATGCCAGATCCACTGTTGCTGGAAAACAGACCTATTCTGAAGGCTTGTAATCTTGGGAAAAATTTCCCAGAAGTAATCCCATTTGCAAGTTCATAACAAAAGGCTCAAATTTGAATTCTCATAGTTATAGTGCCCTCCCGCTTTTAAAAAAGACACTCCAAAATATTTATAATTTTTTTTCCTGTAACATACATAGTACATATGGAATCTGAAGGGGGATGCTTCGCCTATTGTGGGTAATGTGGCCATTTTAAACTAATGTCAATTAAATGCTTATAGCACACCTCACTATACAGATTCTCTTCTCCATAGTGCAGTGCTTGGAGATACCCTGGGGTGAGCTGTGCTATAGAATGTAAGGGATTGTTGTTGGCAGAAGGGAGAGGCTGTAGGGAAGTGAGGTGGGGACATGATAACAATACCATCAATCAGTGGCTCCCAACCTTTCCAGACTATTGTACCCCTTACAAGAGTCTAATTTCTCTTTTGTACCCCCCAAGTTTCACCTCATTTAAAAACTATTTGCTTACAAAATCAGACATCAAAATACAAAAGTGTCCCAATACACTATTACTGAAACTTTGCTTACGGTGTCATTTTTACCACATAATTATAAAATAAATCAGTTGGAATATAAATATTGTACTTACATTTAAGTGTATAGTACATAGAGCAGTATAAACAAGTCATTGTCTGTATGAAATTTTAGTTTGTACTGACTTTGCTAGTGCTTTTTATGTAGCCTGTTGTAAAACTAGGCAAATATCTAGATGAGTTGATGTTCCCCTTGTGTTGTACAGACAAAACTACACAGGATCTTTTCAGGGGGCAAGACAAAGATGTCATACAATTTGATTTATGACCAATAACTAATATCTTAATCCTTATACACACACATTATACCTAATACCAATACACACACAGACATTCACACACACATCCATCAGATGTTCTGCAGCTGCTGCATAGTTACCAGTCCTGAAGATAGCTTGAGTTCGTGGCTTGATTTTGCAGCTTGGGTTCGTAGCTTGTGGCCGCTAACTGGCCAGGAAAGCTGGGCACAAGGATGAGCTGAGTCTCTGTTGGGCATGCACCAATGCCCTTCCATGTTGGCAGCAGAATGTTACCCTTCAAAGTCTTCCATCTCACCCATCCTTTTTGTAGGCTTTAGTTTGAATCCAGAGTCTATAGGTCTTGCTGTGTCACGCTGCCTCTTGGTTTGGTGATTGATCACCCGTCAATTGCAGGCGTGACTTTCAGCCTCGGACCTGGCTTTGATCTTCCTTCTATTGTACCTTTTCTTTTTAGGGTGGACTCTTCTTACTTTGTTAGGGCTGTTGTCTCCATCTTCAGCTGGCGGTGTTTGAACTTTATTTCATTAGGACAGGCTGAGGCTGGAGGTTGATTCCATCATCCATACATACCTCAGTCACACATCTAAACTAATAAGAATACAGCAGGGTTTGCAAAAATGAAGGTTGGAGGAAGCTTTTACAAAATGGAGTGAGTGTTTTAAAATGGGGTTTGAATTACAATATGGCAAACAGTGAACAGAAGTTACAATATAGACAAGTGTAGTGAATGGTGAACAGAAGTTACATTGATAAAGTGAGCAATTAAAAACAATTTCATTTATCAGTTCTACACTTGGAAGACCTCTGCATGCTCCCTATGATACACATACCCTTGGTCGAAAACCACTGCAATAAATGATGATATTAAAGGGTTTTTCATCTGGGGATCTCTAAGCTTGTATCATTGTCCCCATTTTAAAGATGGGTAAACTGAGACATGGAGAGGGGAAGTGACACATCTAGGTTCACACGCTGAGTCACCAGCAGAGCTGAAAACAGGATGCAGGGATCAAGATTCCCTCTTTCTTTCTGCTGGACGGTGCTGCCTCACCCCTTCCCCGAAGCGGCCAAGTAGGGTGACCATATTTCCCAAAGGGAAAATGGGACACCACGTGGGGCTAGCCTGAGCCCCTGCCACCCCCACCCCCTTGTGGGGCTGCCCCTAGCCGCTTGCCAGAGGCCTCCCCCCCCCCGCTCATCCAAGTCTTCCTCCCTGCGCAGGGCTGGCATCGCTTCTCGCTTAAGCCCTGCCAGCCCCCCACCTGAGCCCTGCCTCTTCCCCCTTGTGTGGGGCTGGTATTGTTGCTCACCCCTTCCCCCCACCGCACGTTCCTCTGTACCATGCCCCACTTTTTTGAACAAAAGTGGGCATGTGTCCCGTTTGCTCAAGTTGGGAGCTGACAAAATGTCAGGGTGGCCGGGAGAGGACTTAAAAAAGGGACTGTCCCGGCCAAAACGGGACATATGGTCACCCTAAGCCACACTGTCTGGTTTTGCAGCATTCACAGTCCTTGTTGTCAGCAGCTTGCAGCTAAGAGAGACTGGATTCTCCTGCGTGGCAGCGCAGAGCACTAACTGTTCAGCCACTGCCAACCCCTCCTCTAAGCTAGTTCTTGTCAGTGGAGAGTTTGTGGTAATGGGAGTAATTAACACACTGGGAGTCATTTCTGTGTCCTAGAAGGGAACAGAAAGAGCCATCAGAGCAGCCCCAGGCATGATTGCTCTGCAGGGTTATTTTCTCTGTCTTTCTTCTTTCCTTTTGCCGGGGTTTTGATTTTTCTTCTTTGTGTTAAGAAAGCTGGAGAACAGAAATGGTCTGTAAATTGTATCCACGCTGAGCTAGAGCTAGGTAAGCTGGCTAAAGGTCACCCTATTGGACTATACACGCTATTTTTGGGGCGGGGGGAGAGATGCGCGGCTCCCCCTGACTCTTTTCCACCCCTCCTTCCCCCATACTAGATCTGAAGAGCTCTGGTTCTGAATTGAATCTATTTAATAGTCCCAGGAGGCAAGAGCCTTGAAGGGTGATTATCTTCATTATAAAATATTAACTCTTCCAGCAGCCAGATGGCTTCCCAGCCCGCTGGTTTTGAAGTCTGTGCTGTCATGGCCTTGTACTTGCAGTTGAACTGAGCATGTTGTCAGCTTGCTCAGACCCCATCCGAGGCCACAGGTGGCATTTTGACTCTGTATCTGACATGAAATGAGTGTGTGTGTGCTCATCTCCCCTGTGCCTGGTTACCCATTTCACATAGTGTGTAAACCCGTACGGATGAGGTAATGTCTCCTCAAGTGAGATCCAGGGCTGGTTTGGTAAGAAAGGGACACGCTGGCCCTACCCTTCCTTCTGTAGCAAGAAGAGGGGAACAGGGAGGCTGGTGCATATGGGTCTTAACCTTCCTGATCACAAATCGCCTCCCCACTGCACCTGGAAACTGGCAAACTTTAATTGGTGGCTGAGGCTGACAGTGGCCGTGTGTGCGTGTAAATCCTGACCTGCTAGAGAGGAGGGGAACAAAAGAAGCCCAATCTTGTTTAACAGGGCACTTGTGAACTGAGGCTTTGGCCCTACTTGAACGGTAGTGCTTTTTATATATATGTATATGTGTGTGTCTATATATAACCCCATCTCTTAAGGAAACCACATGGTGATGCCATTATTGATAATATAACAACTCCACGGCCACTATGGAGAGCCCAGGCAGCATATCCGGGATGGGAAAAACCAGCCAGAGCAAGGGAGTTTGCCATTCCTGAGGGGTTGAATTGCCCCGTGGCTTCTGTTCGGTAAGGTCAAGAGAGGGGCAGTGGGTTCTTCAGTCTCTCCCCTGAACTAGCTGACAGCCCTCTCCAGCCCAGTAAGAGAGTGGTGCTGGGTTCAGAGATTATGGCTGAGAAGCAGATTCTCCTGGAAGGAGGAAGAATAAAATGCACTTGAGCCACTTTCTCCAGTCTCTTTTTCTTTTCTCCTGTCATCTCTGTGCAAACATCTCACTCTGTGCCCTCACCAAGGAGGCTAGTGTGTGTGGTTTTTGGTTTTTTTTCCAGTCACAGCAGCAACTCAGTTTTCATGTCTGCATTTTTCATCTGAAGGTTTTTCTTTTTTTTTTTCCTTTCCATTCCTTTAGGTAGCGCTCAGTTGGATATAGACCCAGCCAGGAGGATTTGTGTTTAAGAGGAAGCCAGCTCTGTGAAGAGCCATGCAAAAGGCATGATCCAAACAAAGCCCAATACCCAGCGCTGAATTAGACAAATGTAAAGAGGATAAACAAATACTATCAGCTTCTCCTACCTCTGCCCTGGGCAAGCACCAGCCTTTAATATCAATTATTGATTTTGAATTTCAACGAATGATATCAGACAGCATATACTACAAGGCTGTAATCAGGGGCGGCTCTACAAATTTGGCCGCCCCAAGCAATCATGCCCGGGAGGCGCCCCCGAGCCGCGGGAGCAGCGGACCTGCCGCGCGCATGACTGCGGAGGATCCGCTGGTCGCGCGGCTCAGCTGGACCTCCCGCAGCTGCGGACGGTTCGTGGATCCAGCGGCTCCGGTTGAGCTGCCGCAGTCATGCCTGCGGGAGGTTCAGCCGAGCCGCGGGACCAGCGAACCGTCCGCAGTCATGCCTGCGGCAGGTCCGGTCGTCCCGGGGCTCCGGTGGACCTCCCGCAGGCATGACTGCGGCAGGTCCACCGGCCCAGCCTGCCGCCCCCTGGGAAAGGGCCGCCCCAGGCGGGTGCTTGCCCCGCTGGGCTCTGGAGCCGCCCCTGGCTGTAATGATCCCACTGCTCTGTCCTGGGCTAACTTCAGAGACACAGATTGATACCACCCCAAATTAGGGCCAACTCCTGTTGAAATTTGTGACATAACTGCCTTTTGCTCTAGTGGGAGCACGACTGGGTCCTCTGGGAGCTGAGAAGGAGGATGAACTATTGCACTTTCTCTTTGACTGGTAAAGATGAGGTGTTGGCTGAGGTCAGAAGTGACAGGAGTTTGTGAATCTCAGGCAGGTCACTCATGAATGATGTTGGCTCTGCATTACAGTGTATGGTATGATTCGCAGTTTCTGCTGAGGAAGATTTAGGCCTGGGCTAGCCACAGGTGCTGCAGATTAGGATTGATGTGCATCAGCCAAGCTGTGTGAGACACCCAGGACTGGAATAACAGGCTAGCTGTGTGTGGGAAGCTAGCACAGCTCCTGACTGCATAGACCTGGCTCCATCCAGGGCTGCTTTCTTCTGCATGTGAAATTGCTGAAAATTACACTTAAATATCCATCCTTAAGCAATTAGCAGACAAAGAAAGAGGTAGAGAAGGGGGACGGCAAAGATGGGGAGTAGCAAACCAGTCTCTTAAAGCCTTTCTGTGCAGTTTGGTAAATAACTTGCATGTCAGCTCTGTGCCCTGGCTTCTCTCTCTGTTTCCCGAGCAGTTGCGTTGTGAGACGTTTGCAAAGATATTAACCCGGCATAAAAAGTGTGCCAGTCAGTAATTATGGAAATTAGTTGGCAATTAGATATTGTCACTCATGCTCACTCGCTCTCTGCATAGAACAGATAAGCGTTTGAGAGCCACTCCACGGCGAGGGCGGACCCCCTCCCGGGGCTTTTAAGCAAATGGCTCTCACCTCCTGGCATAAATAAGCTGCCCCTTAGTCTTGGCGAGATGGCTAGTGGCCAGGCAGCACTTGATGCTGACCCCTCCCCAAGAGCAGCGTTGTAGTATTCTCCCTTCTCCAACCCTGGAATTTCTTCAGCTCTTTCATTCCTGTGAGTGGGAAGTTTGAATAGCGCAAGTAGGTGTGTTTCCTGCAGCGGGTTTTCTGTGTGTGTAATGCTGAGCCGTCTGCTCAGAGTGCAGACTATATGCTTTGTCTCCTCCTTACTGTACTGAAGTCTGAAGCAGAGGGAGCACAGGTAGGTATCAGGTGAGGTGGGGATGATCTGCTGGACAGCGGATCCTTTCAGAGCAGCAATTCTCAAACTGCGCTCTGTGGAGCGCTTGCTAGTGGGCTGTGAAGAGCTGGCTGGCCACGTGGGGCTGGCTCTCCTCCTCATTTCCTGCTGCTAAATTGCATTAAAATAAGCTCCCAATACTCGAAAAACCTTTGAAATGTTACTTTGCCATGTGAGCAACTGCTGGAATTGGTGCAGGGCTGCTATGTGATTGTGCCTGGAAGGGGAGGTGTCCAGCACACAACCTCTCTCTCACACTGGGATTCATGCAGGGGAAAAGTTTGAGGTCCCTGGAGAAGATGCATTTTTAAAAAAAATCCATACAGTATTCTAGAGGAAGTGCAGTATCATTCTGATGGAGCTGTATTGCGTGAGGCTGTTGCTATAGTTCTCTTTTACAAGGGGTTGTCTGATGACCAGCTGGCCTAGGGGTCAGGCAAGGCACAGGGGGCCCCAGCCAAGTTGTACGTGGGAGGCCTCAGTCCCTCTTGAATGCTCATATTGCTCCCCTTCGAGTTCTGCCACAGCAGAGGAACAGGGCGCAAGGTAGGGGAACCCAGGTCCACCCGCTCCACTGGGTCCCAACCCAGGGCCATAGAAGGTTTGTCAAAGTGTCTGGACTAGTAATCGCTCCATCCCCAAGTTACACTCTTCCCGGAGTCGCTTCCTATCAAACCTGAGCTCTGCTATTTGGGGCATGGTCACTGGTTCAGAAGACTCCACTTGGTCTGTTAACATCCTGTTCAAAGCAGCCTCTTGTAGGGCTCTCAGCTTCCCAGAGATGTGGGCAATCCGGATTCCCTGCTGCTAGAACATCTTTAAAGCTGTAGCCCCACTCCTGTCACAGCACCAGCCTTGCTTCTTGGCACAGCCTGCAGCTCCTTCCCCACTTTTGCTGCTCTACCAGTGTCCTTTTAAACTATTCCTCTACTGGGAGCATGCCCTGCACCTGTTGAGGGGTGGGACCTCCCTAGCCCTGTATTACCCTATTATTGCCCTGGTTCCGTGTGGGGTGTGCAGACCCCATCACACATGTTAAGAGTGGAGTTTCATGCCATCTGTGTGCGTTAGGCATAGGCCTAAGTGTCAGTCTTTTAATCTCTAAAGGCTTGAATTCAAATCCTTCCTAATGCCCAAAAGGGACAGCAAATCTGGGTTTCCTCCCAGCCTCTATTGCTGTATAGTGAGAGTGGTTTACATTGGCAGAGCTGCATGGGGCCCAGGACTGGAATACCAGGGGATGCTGCAGGTCAGGATTAAGGGGCATTGGCAGAGTTCTAGAGGCAATCTTGCACAGCCCCAACCTGCCCTATGTCTGGATGTAGACAGTCTGCCCAAAACCAGAGTTAGAACGCACAAATATCAAGAAATAACACCTGTAATTTGTCATGGCCTGAAGCAATCTTCTCTCCTTCCTCTGCCTAAATAAAGATGACCTTATCTTCTCTAGAAAATAGATTGATGGGAAAGTATGTGGATTCCTCGCCTTGGTCAGCAGTCTGAACCCAGTGCAGCTACCTCTGACTAGTTTCCATTTTGTTGATTGTCTGGTGTGCTGTGGGAAACAAGTTGCCGGATCTCAGCCCATTCCTTAACGGACAGGTGCTAACATTACAGAAGTCACCACCACTGTTCATGATCCCCATTGTTGCAGGGGAGGGGCCAAATATCGAATGGGCATGGGGACTGAATTTCCCCAAGAAGGGGTTCCCGCAGTTTAGGATTGAGACAGATTAGTAGGATGGATGTGAGAGGAGCTTGCTTTACTGTGGACTATACTGTACCTGTTCTGTGGATACTTACCCGCTGTTGGCCTCAAGGGCTGTTGCTTCAGCACCTGTCACTAGCTCTGAAAGAGTTCATTTTTAGTCAGAAAGAGAGAAGGGTGCTTCTTCTCATACTTCACCCAAGAGAATCTAAGGGTACGTCTACACTACGGGACTATTCCGAATTTGCATAAACCGGTTTTGTAAAACAGATTTTATAAAATCGAGTGTGCGCGGCCACACTAAGCACATTAATTCGGTGGTGTGCGTCCGCGGTCCGAGGCTAGCGTCGATTTCTGGAGCGTTGCACTGTGGGTAGCTATTCCCTAGCTATTCCACAGTTCCCACAGCCTTATTTCCGGGTTGAGATCCCAGTGCCTGATGGGGCAAAAATCATTGTCGCGGGTGGTTCTGGGTAAATGTCGTCAGTCACTCCTTCCTCCGGGAAAGCAACGGCAGACAAGCATTTCGTGGCTTTTTTCCCTGGATTGCCCTGGCAGATGCCATAGCATGGCAATCATGGAGCCTGTTTTGCCTTTTGTGACTGTCACCGTATGTGTGCTAGATGCCGCTGACAGAGGCGATTCAGCAGCGCTACACAGCAGCATGCTTTTGCTTTTGCATGACAGCAGAGATGGTTACCAACCATACTGTACCATCTACCAATCCATAAACTGGTAAAAAGATGATCATGGTTACCAGTCCTTTTGCACTGCGCCACCTGTTGCTGTCATAAGTGCCCCTGGCTGCTCTTAGCCAGGGGCATAAAAGCCAAAATTGGGAATGACTCCCTGAGTCAATCCCTCCTTTATGGTATCAAAAAACAGAATCAGTCCTGCCTAGAATATGGGCAAGTGTACTAGAGAACCACTGTATCATAGAACCAGAGAGCACAGCTGCTCTGTGTCAGATCCTGCAGGAATGATGAGCTGTATGCTATTCACAGGGGGTGCTCCTGCAACAACCCCACCTGTTGATTCCGTTCTTCCCACAGCCTTCCTGGGCTACCATAGCAGTGTCCCCCCACTTGTGTGATGAAGTAATAAAGAATGCAGGAATAAGACACAGTGACTTGTTAGTGATAAATGAGTGGAAGGCAGCCTCCAGCTGCTATGATAGTCCAGACAGGACATTAAGGAGTGTGGAGGAGAGGAGCCCAGCATCCTGCTGCTAGTCCAGGGGCAATTGAATCTTTTCTTTACACATGAAGGGTGGGGGCTGATGAAGCTCAGCCCCCTGTTGCTATGATGAAGACGGTTATCAACCATACTGCACCATCTACCATGAAAAATTAGGTGCACATGACATTGGGGGACCTGACAGATGCTAGTCGGCATGGTTACCAGTCCTTTTGCACTGCACCACATGCCAAAAAGCTCATGATGATGATGACGGATACCAGTCATATTGCACCATCAGCCACCCATTGCGGGGGAGGTGGGAGCAAGGATGTTGGTGTTGACTGCTGCAGCATTGCGTCTATCTGCAGCATTCAGTAAAGATAGGGTGACATGTTAAATAGTCACGAGAGGATTTTTTCCCTTTTACTTCTGGGGTGGGTGGGGGGGTGTACATTGCCGAGCTATGCCCTGAACCACCATGGACACTGTTTGTTTGACCCTAGAGGCACTTGGAGCTCAGCCAAGAATGCAAATGCTTTTCAGAGACTGCAGGAACTGTGGGATAGCTTGAGTCCTCCAGTCCATGAGCGTCCATTTGATTCTTTGGCTTTCCGTTACGCTTGTCACGCTGCAGTGCGCTGAGTCCCTGCTATGGCATCTGTCTGGAGAATTTTTAAAAATGATTCTGAATTTCGTCTTCTATAACGGAGCGCTGATAGAACGGATTTGCCTGCCCTTACTGCGATCACATCCGCATGGTCCATGCTGGAGCTCTTTTTTTATTTTGATTTCGGACTGCATCGCCACCCGTGCTGATCGGAGCTTCACGCTGAGCAAACAGGAAATATTCAAAAGTTCGCGGGGCTTTTCCTGTCTACCTGACCACTGCATCCGAGTTCAGATTGCGGTCCAGAGCGGTCAGTGGTGCACTGTGGGATAGCTCCCGGAGGCCAATACCGTCGATTTGCGGCCACACTAACCCTAATCCGATATGGCAATTCTGATACTAGCGCTACTCCTCTCGTTAGGGAGGAGTACAGAAACCGGTTTAAAGAGCCCTTTATATCGATATAAAGGGCCTCTTGGTGTGGACGGGTGCAGCGTTAAATCGGTTTTATGCTCCTAAAACCGGTTTAAACGCGTAGTGTAGACCAGGCCTAAAGCTATTGAGGGAGATGTTCCACCGTGGGGTCTCTGAGGGGCTGACTGCAATGCTTAGCTTGCCTACCTCTCCCTCTCATGTTTGTTTAAAGACTGTTTGAATCTTAACAGGAAAGAATTCTACTGTGGCACTGGCAGTGGTAAATGTTCTAGGGAACCTTTAGCTGCTGGGAACACTTTGCTGGCTAATTTACACACGTTATTATAGTCTTAATCCTGTCTCATCAATAATTCCAGGCGTGGGTCATCACTCTCTCTCTCCCCCCCCCCCCAATAAATCATGGGGTATTTTATTGCAGCCACTGGGGAGTACAGAGTAGAAGGGTAAACAGATGCAAACCAGGTATCTCTGCCTGCAGTTGCTTCGCAAGGCCCAAGAATAAATGACTGAACCAATGTCTCGGTTATCGGGAAGAGAAACAATTTGAACATTTGGGTCCTTTTTTCTTTACACCTCTCTTAATGCCTCCTGCTTTCTCTCCTCCCTCAGCCTGAGCCAAGCTGTTAACAATTAAAAGGAATTATCTTCCCTCTGGTTTTGACTTGATTGTATTTGCGTTTATAGCAGTTAAGCTAACGAGCTCCAGTCAGGCAGCTGCAGGGAATGGGACTGACTTACATGGGACATTGAAAACTCATGTTTCTCTGTGCTTACAGGTTCTCTTGGAATTGATTTTGTGTTTCAAGTGACCTGTTTTTAGTGCTGGTTAAAGGTGCCAGATTGACAGCCTTGGAAAGGCCTCATGCCAGTCCCCTGAGCCATCCAGTCTAGCTTTGTACTTTTGCTGAACTTGACATGATAGTCTTTCCCTAGAGGCTCATGCCCAGCCCATGTCTATGAAGAAGTCTCTGCTCTTACAGTAGCCTTTGTTTTAGACAGTATTTTCAAACACAGAATGCACCCGAGGTTCAAATTCCCTTTAATCTGAAATAATCCTCCTGCGCCAGACACAGTCACCCACCTTCCCCCAGTAAGAATTTAATTCAACACTGGTATAAATGGATGGAACTACCTTCTTGCTAAAGACAATCGGTGTCACTCCCATTTCATCCTAGGAGTGAATTTGGCTCTTAGTAAGTAGCAAGCTCTTTGTAGAACCTTCAAGGTTGAGACCATTATTATTTCTATTTTTAAATATTTGGGCGTGCTTGGATGCGACAGTGATGGGGCATATAAGTGCCTAGACAGACCAGCATGGTGCAGTTTCTACCATGTTAGCCAGTAGCAAAGGTTCCTGGTATAGCTGCTGGGCCTAGTTTTTAAGGGTCCCGGTTTGAGTCTCTGCACTGGTAACATGCAGGACACATGCAGCAAGTTCTAATGCTGAATGGAAAACCGATAACTGGGACGTCTGTTCTGTCCAGCCTCCTCACTGCTGTTCTGTCTGTCATGAGTCATAATAGGAGGCAGAGGAACAGAAAATCTGTGCAAAATGCCTTCCCTTGGCTGGCGCTGGACCTTTCTGTTCTAAGGAATTCCATTTTTTGCACTAAGCATTTTTTGTTTAATTACTAGAGAGACTGTAAAGCTATTCCAGTCTCTATACTTGATGGGACAGACCCATCCATTATCAGTGGAGTTAATGAATTTGACCTGCTGTCATAGGTCTCACCCCCACTTAGAGCTGTTGGGTTCCAAAATGGGGACCTGCACTGGTTTCCCTCTAAACTAAAAATCCTAGTTTAGATCTGGTAAAAGCTGCCACCACCCAATCAGGTACGTGGATTGGGACACAGTCCTTCCCCAAAATCCTTGGGGATCCCAAGAGCCCCAAATCTATGAAGTTCTTACACCCAGGAGAAATAAACCATTCCCCCCTGCTTCCTCCCCCCTCCCTTTTCCTAGGAGAGATACCGGGATCTAACTACAGAGGGATGCCTCCCCCTCCCCTTTCCCTGAGAATCCACCCAAGGAAAAATCAACCAAGTTCTTTATAGAAAAGATTTATTACAGACTAAAAAGAAAGTCACTGTCTCTGTAACCAAGATGGAACAATATACAGGGTCTAAACTTATCAATCTCTGGAGAGAATTCCCCCTCCTTTCTTTCTCAGTAAAAGCAAAGTAACAGCAAACAGGACTAAAGAATTTCCTTCAGCAAACACACAATTGCAAATGTAGAAATCAAATTATAAGACTAATCCACCTTTCTAATTAATACTCACTATTGAATAGTAGGAACTACTCCAGGAGAACTTGGAGACATGACTGGCCTCTCTTAGATCCAAAAAGAGAACTCTCTAACAAAGAACACAGACAAAGGCTTCCCTCCACAGAGATTTGAAATTATCTTGTCTCTGATTGGTCCTTTGGTCAGGTGGTCATCAGGTACTGCATGTTAACCCTTTACAGGTAAAAGAGACCTTAACCCTTAACTATCTGTTTAGGACACCTGCTTTGGGAACAGAGATTGCTGATGCACATTCTTTTTTGGCTTACCACTTCCATCCTAGCTCCTCTCCTCCCAAAAAATCCCAGTGTAGTTCCAGCAATGCACCCTGCAAGAGCCGGGGAGCATGTCAGAAGCTCAGTAAAAATCCTCTGAGTTGCAATCTCCTCAATTTAGAATTATCAAGGGATTGTGGATGAGCACAGTAGTGTGATATGTTTTTGTGTGTACCAGACTAATGATTAATGCCTAATTCTGCCCTCTTTACACCTGGGCAACATTCCTATATATTACATTATATTTGTGGGGCCAGATTCTGCTCTTAGTTACACTGTTGTAAATCTAGAACAACTCCACTGGTTGATTGGAGTTGCTCCAATTTTACACCAGTGTAACTGAGAGCAGAATCTGACCCACAGAACCTTTCATCTCCTTGATTTGAAGGGAGGAAAGAACTTGACCCTTTGGAAAGTTGTTAGAGGCTGCTGGTCAGTGAAGAGGAAATAAACTGCCCTCTGTCAGTGTGTTAGAACTTGTAGAGGAGCCAAACTTGCTTACAAGTTGCATGCTGTTGAAGGGAAATTTTGTGGTATTCCTGGAAACAGCATTAGTGAGTGGCTTGGCGTGGGGGTTTACCTAGCATACCTTACGTATACTGTTATTACCGAGGGATGGATTTAAACTTCTTGGAGGCAGTGTTTCTCAAGGAGAGTGGCAGGTTTTTCATTGTTCATCACAACTTCTTAGAATTATTTATCTGATCATGACTTGAGCATCTGCATTTCTCACTCAGGCCCTGAGAGGTCTGATGGTGTAAATAGCCCTACTACTTTGGGAGATGAGGGGATAACTGCAGATAGGGACGTACGTGAAATTCTGCCCTCTAAATAAGGAAATGCATACAAATCTCTGGTTACCAACTACACTGAGTTCTGGTGATCTGTGGGACTGACCCCGCTCTCTCTCTCTCTCTCTCTCTCTCCCCTTCCCCACCCCCATCCTTACAGGTCCCGCAAGCTCTTTCAGTGCCAAGCGAGCAGTTATGGGCTGGATCACCATCAATGCACCCTGAAGACTGACTTTGCTTTTGCTCTCCCAATGATTATATCCTTTCTGAGTTCACCACCACCTCACTGCCATCACTGCCACATTTGTCATCGCTTCTAGGAATCTGGAATTTGAGAGTTGGCCTTTACCTCTGCACTCGCTCTCTCTCCTCACAACAACTGCCACTTTTGTGTTTTCCACCAAAACGAGACCACCTTGGGTTTTCTACCCTTCAAGAAAGTGGATCACCTGGAGAATTCTCGCCACGCACCCCCTCCTTCTGGGATAAAGGCCTCCGGATCCTAACGGATAGCTGAGATCTTTCCTTGGAGAGGTGAATTCTCCTGGCTGATCACGTGTGTGTGCTCCCTCTGTGCTTTTCTTCTCCTCCTGTGGAATTTATCAGTTACAGTGATTTTTCCTGGGGTCCTTTTCACCAGTGCTGTGGCTTTTATATTTCGTCTAGGGAAAAGCAGGTTTTTGCAACAATGGGCTTCACACTCCACTCTGCCTGCTTCACCCTGAAGGTTAGCTTACTGCTGGGCTCTTTACTGGGCCTCTGCCTGGGCCTGGAGTTCATGGGCCTCCCCAACCAATGGGCCCGCTACCTCCGCTGGGATGCCAGCACCAGGAGCGACCTGAGCTTTCAGTTCAAGACCAACGTCTCGGCTGGGCTGCTCCTCTACTTTGATGATGGTGGTGTCTGCGACTTCCTCTGCTTGTCCCTGGTTGATGGGCGCATCCAGCTCCGGTTCAGTGTGGACTGTGCCGAGACCACGGTTGTCACAGAAAAGCAGGTCAATGACAGCAATTGGCACTTCCTCATGGTCAGCCGCGACCGCCTCCGGACAGTGCTGGTGCTGGATGGTGAAGCCAAGCCTGGTGAAGTGCGTCCACAGCGCCAGAACATGAACATCGTCAGTGACCTCTTCGTTGGTGGCGTTCCGTCAGACATCCGCCCTGCTGCCTTGACCCTCGATGGCATCCTGAGTGAGCCTCCATTTCAGGGATTTATCCTGGACCTGAAGTATGGCAACTCGGAACCGCAGCTGCTCGGCAACCAGGGGGTCCATCTGGACATGGAGGGGCTGTGTGTAGAGAACCCTTGCGAGAATGGTGGCACTTGTTTCCTTCTGGATGGTGAGCCACATTGTGACTGCTCTGCCACTGGATATGTTGGCAAATTCTGCTCGGAAGGTAAGAGATCACCTGCCTTCTTTCCCTCCCTTCAGCTCTTTGCAAAATCCAACGGGCTAATTTTTCATTTAGCATGGCTGCAAAAGGCCTGGTGCCTCTATTGGTAGATCTCAAATGAGACAGAGTCCCCCTCCAAGTCACAAGCACCTCCTCACCCATAGCAAATAGCAAAGGGGGCAGTTACATATGATGGCAGAGAGGGAATTTTGCAGATATGACACAGCATTGGGAGTGTGGGGAGAATCCTTACCACTAATTTGTTAATGGGGCTGGAGAAGGTAAGGCAATGAGTTCATGAGCACTAAGGGTTTGTAGGAGAGATGGTCAAACTCCAAATGTTTGTTTGAATTCCCCCTCCCATAAACCAAAGAGGGGCAGGTAAAATGGGGAGCAAACGTGAACCACCCTGGTTATGGACTTTGTGGAAACCATACTTCACTGACAAGACTTAGCAAAAAATAAGGCCATCTTTGGGGTAACTTAATAGTAGTCCGGAGAAGGCCCCTGCTCTGCCTGTGTTACTCACACAGTAATGGCTGAGATTGTCATTTTGGTTGCTCCCAGAACCCCAGCTCAGATCGTTTTGGGGCCCGTGTGAAAGATCTGACTAGGTTGCCGAAGCAATAAAAATGAAGATTGAGTGTAACTACTGGATTTTATTTTATTTTTTTCAAAATAAAACTGTAGTGACAAACAACTAAAACTTACCACAGGATAAATACCAGGACTTGTTTCTGGGTCTTCTCTTAAATGCTGTGGTAATTGGCTCTCACCAGTGGGCCCCACTGCTTTAGGTGTCCATACAGGCAAGAGACTTGGATAAAGCTCCTTAGGTTGACAGTGAGAAATCCAAAATCTTGCTGCAATATCTTTGTGAAATAGCTTTATCCCAAGATAGAGACTTGGGATGTCTTGGTTGTAAGCTGGCCAGAACTTCCCGTAGATTTTAGAGTTAAAAAAACACCCTGCCCTCCTTTCACCAACCTCAAGAAGTTTCACCTAGATCTTGGGGTCCAGATCATCCTACAGGAGGGAATGTAGAAGTGTAGTTGGGGCCATACACCAGACCAAGCATGTGATCCTGAGTGGTGCTAAATATCCCAAACTTCCCCTGACTTTTCTGCTGTGATTTGAGTACTTGGCACCACTCCGGATCGGCCTGTGAATGAGAGAGAATGATTTGCAGAGCTTGGGCCTTAGAAGTTCTGAGGCTGCTGGAGTCGTTCCGTGTTGTAGACCCCAAAATCCTGCTGAAGTAAGTGGAAGGTTTGTAGGATAGAGGATTGCAGGATTCACACTTGCATTTGGACTCTGAAACCTAGAGAAATAAACCTCTTCCTACTTCTTGAGCTAATGGATCTAGGCTCCACAGGGAACTACTTTAGATATCAACAGTCTGTGGCTTTCAGCATGTCTTGAAAAATGCTGTAAGCAAGCAGGGCTTCTGCTCACCTATGGGGCAGCGCTGACAGCTCTGGACAAGGCTTGAGTGATGCAATTTCCATATTTTTTGTGGAAGATGAGGTATGGGAAATACATCTTCTAATGGGCAAGGGATGTGTGTAGCACAGACATCAGTGAATGCAGCCAGTGCTATTGTTGTGTGTGAAATCATGCGTCACACTGCCGTTTGTTTCCTGTAGTGATGTATCATTTTCCTCCCAACGTCCTACTTAATGATGGGGGGAGGGAAAGAAATTTTGCCTTAGGGCGCTATTTTATGTATTTTTAACCCATAGTTAACCATGGTCTGATCCCTCAGGTATGATGCACTGTTCAGGGAACTTTCACCTCCGCTCTAACCTCAGAAATATCCTTAACAATTTCCTTAGCTGGTCTCATTTCCCCTGTTTGCTATTATGTCATGTGCATTGCATTTGTTTTAATTATTGTTTTCTCCTTCCCTGTCCGCCTTCTCCCTCCACTTGACCCTGCAGCAAAGCCGTGATCCTGCAAGTGTGACCTCTAAGCCCATTGTCATTCGGTGTCACCCAGGCAGCGTTGTGGCATCACTGCAGGTTCTGGGAAAGAGGAGAAAGGGAGACGCAAAGCTCTAGTAAGGTGAAACAAGCAAACAAAGAATTGCCAAGAAAACGGAACAGGGAAACTAGTGAAATGTACAAAGATTGTCCTTTGACTTGGAAAATCTTTTCCTATTACAAAAAGTTCTTTTTATACCCTGAATCTGGTAAAACTTCCATTGACATCAGTGGAATAAGGACTGCAGGATTGAGCCCAGAATGTCCTATCTGCTTGATCCACTGTTGACCCACCTAGTTTTTTTTATTTGTTTGTTTGTTATTGTTTCCCTCTCCCACCCCAAGAAAGTGAACTTTTTGTTGCTGGAGCTAATGTTTTCTCATTAGTTTATTTCCTTATCCTGGCCTGGGATATTTGCACAAGTGTTATTTAACATGAATAATTTATTCCTGATCTCTCTTTATTTTTAAAGGAGACACACTCCCTTTTGACTGGACACCAGCAGCTGTGGATCCTTAACCCGCTTACACAATTTGTCAGCCCTTTAATTTGCATGCCTGTGTTTTCACTTGATTGCCGATGCAGTTAGCTCATTCATTGGGAGTTGATAGGATCCAATCAATAACTTCTGTTTTAATAGCTAAATGCAATATGTACCTTTTTAATAACGAGTTCTCTTGACAGGTTTCAGCCCATTACGCAACTATTGATTGATACCTGTGTCTGCAGATGGCAAAACCACAACAAACTCATTTATCATATGGCCAGAGAAATAAATAAATAAAAATAGTCAGTGGAACCTACTGCTAGTGAACTGTGATGGTATGAAGCTCCATTTACAGTATCACAAATTGTTTCGGTGCAAAGCACAGTTCCAGTTATAGTGAACTTCAGCACAGAGTGTAACATTCTGACACGTGATGGAACTATAAATCCTGTGAAAACACAGGCCTTGATGTTCAGAAAGCCATGTGGGCATTTGGTGCTGAATGTGTGTACACAATTACCATCATGGCACACATTGTGGCAACTGCATGTGCAAATGACCATTGGAGTACCCTATCGGTCACTGGCATGTGCAGTTTTCGTGACTGGGTGTGCAAATGTGTGCACACTTAAGAAAATCTGAGCATTCAAAATAAAATAAATAACGCTTTTCAATACAACTGATTCATTGAACCTGGCAACCCTGTGTGACTGTTTTGAATAGCAATTAATATGTAACTTGCTGGGTGATGGTGGCATGGAATCCTGAAACTGAAGTCAGAGTGACCTGTCTCCCCACCGCTCCTCCAATTAGCCCCTTAATTCTCGCTGGGATTAGCCTGGTGCCAATAGGCTGAAGCTCTTGTACTATTTGAATAGCACAGAAATTATTTCTCCATAGACATTTTCTTTTGTTTTCTAAACAAAAAACAACCAAAATATGGGTGTATCTGCCTGAATAGCCACACTTGCACGCTCATATTGGTGCTCTTGCATGCTCATGATCACATTCTCTTGCACTCACTGGTACAAATCCTCTCGTTTTGCCAAACTCATCTGTTGAGGACAGACTTGCTGATATGCATCAGCTCAGCATCAAGCGTGTAAGAAGGAGGTCAGATATAGATCCTAGATACAGTTTAGACCTCACCCATGTTCTGGGGCTTCCTTTGGGCTCTGTGGGTGGAGGTGAACCAAAAGCACGCTTAAAAACTATTGACTCCCCTAATGGCTGCAGAGCCCTGAAGTGGATGCCTTCAGCAGCTTCACAAAGCAATACACCAAAGCCCTTGTGCTGCCAGCAGGGGCTGTTTCTAAACGAAGCCTGAATAGGGGCCTGATTGCGCCTCTTCCCTTGATTACAGAGCAAGATTTCCTGGGGATGCTGCCTGCTGAATGACAGAGGAGCCTGTCGCTCTGTAATTATCACTCTTTTAACAGCAGAGGGAACAGCTTTCTCTCTAGCCTCTTGGTTTCATTTAAAGAGACAAGGTACCACGGGGTTTATCTTCCATCTGCCTTTTTAGAGCAGCACAACCTTCCTATTCTGGGTAGATCTAATGGGAACTGCCTGGACCTTTCCTGCAGACACATGGTGCCCCTCTAGCTGCCCCAAAGTTTGTGACACTGGGGGCTGGGTTGATACTTTGCCAGAAGCCTGATGGCTGCACTTAATTTGCATATACATTTACATACATTTTGTAATCAAAACCAAATGAACACGACCATAATATTTGCACCTACTTGCATTTTCCTTGATAGATGAATACAAATTGCTTGTTATGTGAATTCACCAGCCGTAAACAGCTGCCTAGTCTCTGCGTGGCCCTTGCCCTGCAGTTACAGGAGAGGGCAGGCAGCTCTGGGCTACACTTTGAGCAGCCCAGATCTACACCCTCTAGTGCAACACTAAGCATAAAACAGATGTGACCAATGGCTGTAGAATAAATGTGGGGAGAGGAATGCTATGTGCCTTTGTATGGAGCCTCTGATAGTTGGTGTGCAACCTGTGCCCTTTGGGCTGGAGGTCAGGAGGCTTGGGATGAACACTGCCTTTGCTTTGGTTTCTGATACTTTCTTCTTTCTGCTGCTCACTTCCCCCTTTCATTCTCTCTCAAGCTCCTCTTGGATTCAGTTCCTTTGGCACATTATAAAATCATAATTTTCTAATCATGTTATTTTTATGTGGTGCCAGATGGGCATCAGAGAAATAAGATCTGTTAAGATCTATTAATTGAATGTTTGTAAAGTGCTGTGATGCTCCAAAGTGCAGCGTAAGCACTGTTTGTTATTGCTAATAGTAAATATTAGAGATGAGCTGGAGCCACGGAGGTTCAGTTTGGTTCCAACATGTCCCTACATTCCATCTCTCCTTAAAAATGGAAAGGGGCTCCAACTCCCTTACACCAGGCCCTCAACGTGGGGCCCGAGGGCTATATTCAGCCCCCAGAACTGATAGGAGGAGGATGGGCAGCCAGGAAATCCCCTTTCCTATTAAAATGCAGGCAGGATGGGGGGGAGCCACTTAGTGGATTTCAGGGAGGAGGTTGGGATTTTTGGTTTTGTTTTTAGACTGTTGCCCTAAAGTCACTGCCTCTTACCACCTTGTGCCGGGTACATATTCATAAATGATCTGGAAAAGGGGATGAATGGTGAGGTGGCAAAATTTGCAGATACAAAATTATTTAGGGTAGTTAACTCTAAAGGAGACTGTGAAGAGTTACAAAAGGAATATCATTAAACTGTTTCCTATATTTTTGGGCAACAAAATAACAGATGAAATCCAGTGTTGATAAATGCAAAGTAATGAACCTTGGAAAACATAATCCCAATTACACATACAAAATGATGGGGTCTAAAATAGCTGTTATCACTCAAGAAATGGATTGTGGATATTTCTCTGAAAACATCTGCTTAAGGTCAAAAAAGCTAACAATTATAGGAACCGTTAGGTAAGGGATAGATAATAAAACAGAAAATACAATAATGCCATTATAAAACTATAGGATGCCCACCCCTTCAATACTGCTTGCAGGTTTGGGTCACCCCATCTCAAAAATTAGAAAAGCTATAATTGAATTGGAAAAGTAACAGATAAGGTCAACAAAAATGAATAAGGGTATGGAACAGTTTCCATATGAGGAGAAATTAAAAAGACTGGGACTGTTCAGCTTAGAAAAGAGATGACTCAGGAACAATATGACAGAGGTCTATAAAATCATGAATGGTGTGGAGAAGGTGAGTAAGGAAGTATTATTTACCCCTTCACGTAACGCATAAACCAGGGGTCACCCAATGGATTTAATAGGCTGGAAAACAAACAAAGGGAAATACTTCTTCACACAATGCAGTCAACCTGTGGAACTTGTTGCCAGGGGACGTTGTGAAGGCCAAAAGTATAACTGGATTCAAAACAGAATTAGATAAGTTCCTGAACGCTAGGTCCATCAATGGCTATTAGCCAAGATGGTCAGTGTTGCAACCCCATGCTCCAGGTGTCCCGAAATCTCTGACTTCCAGAATCTGGGACTGGATGACAGGAAGATAACTTGATAATTGTCCTGTTCTGTTCATTCCCTCTGAAGCATCTGGCACTGGCCACTGTTGGAAGCCAGGATACTGGGATAGATGGACCATAGGTCTGACCCAGAATTGCCATTCTTATGGTTTCCTGCTCTGTCACAGACTTTGTGTGTGACTTGGGCAAGTCACTGATAGACTAACACAAGGGAAATAATGCAAAGTTGGATCACTTGAGTTAATTCTGTAGTATGCATTTCTCTGTGTCTCAGCGCTGCATCTGTAAACACCTCATAAGATGATGTGAGGTGCTTAATCCAAGATAGAGAGTGATGATGCCTGAGAAAGAAAGAACCCAGTTTGGCTCTTAGATCCCAGGATGAGCTTGCAGTTATAAAGGAACGTATCTTGTTAACTGATCATATGTGAGCTCAGTTCTTCATCCCCTCCCCTTAGTCCACATACAGTCTTTCAAAGTTTCTCACAGGGAACCAGCAGCTCTATAAGGGGGACTCTTTCATGATTTAACCCTCTCCCCCACTTTTCCCCCCAAAAGCGCCTTTGTAACTAACACCTGAGATTATTAAAATACTTTCAATTCCATAGTAATACCCAGTTTCCCATTCCTTGTTTATGCTGGTTTTTTACATTCTGCCTTTCACTTAGGTTGGAACTGTGAGTTTAGCTTGGTCACCTTCAATCTGCAGACCTGACTCACTGTTGTTCTGCACCTTGCCCTGTCAGAGAAAGCAAAGTGGGTGTAAAAATGTTACTGGATCAGAAGAGTCTGAAACCCCATTGTCCTAGTGTGAATGACTATACAAGATGCAGGGCTATGGAGATTAAAGCCTTCTAGTTAGTTTCACATGCAGTAGCCCAAGGCTGTTCGATGTTTTACATTCCTAAAACACTGCAAGAAAAAGTAAAAATTTACTTGTAATGGTTCTCTTCCTGGTAGTTCCTATACAATTCTCCCTTCCCCTTTTGCTTCTAATCTTTTTTAATTTTGTGCCTTTAACTACTTCTTAATATATAATATTTATTGTTACTTGTCCACAGTCTGCTTCCTGCTGTGCAAAGAGCAGAGAAGTACCTTGCCCTCAAGGGTCTTACAATCTGAGCACCTGATCCTCTGCTCTTTACTCATGGGAGTAGCTCACTGAAGTCATTTGAGTGAATAAAGTGAGTAGGGTTTGGCCCTAGGCACTTGACAGAGTCCTTTTTAAAGAATGGAGGAAGTGGTTCATCTGTGGATGTAGAAATTTGAACTGTGGGTTAAAAGCTGGCTTCAATATCTAGTGCTGTTGGCCGACCCCTGAGCTTCCTTGGCTGCTGCATTTATTCAGAAGCTTCTCTAGTCTCTCGGGTGGATTTTTATTTCTTCTGAGTTTGTTGCCTCTGTACTTGAGAAAAATGACACTCTCTGTAAATTTTACAGACCTCTGGAGGTTTTCTGCAGACCTACACCTGCCTCTCTCCCACCCCTTTCACCTGCTCAGCTTTGCTGTCATGTCCAAGGTTCCTCTTGGTGCCTTTTTCATCAGGTGTTTTGAAAGGAACTTTGGTTTTTTGGGATCCCAGGTCGAAGGTTATGGCTTGCTCGGAGTCCATGGCAGAGATAGCAAATAGAGAGAGAGGCTGGTGTCAGCACTCTGTGAATTTCAGAGCTCAGAGATATTTACAGCAACATTCAATAAGCTCCTTTCTGGATGTTTTCAAAAATGTATGGTGTCTATTCCCTGGGGAATCTAAAAAAATTGAAAGCGTATGTATGACTTATTTGCTTAATAAATTGCTTTTTAAAAAAAAGAGTACAAGGCTTGTGAAAAATAAAAGAGAGAAATTGAGCAGATGAAATCACTTGTCTGTGACCCAGGTAAAAGAAAGAGCCTGGAAGGCAGCCAGAATTTCACAGCTTTCTCTCTCTTTTGACCTTTCCCCTTTCATAAAAGGAGGCTATGCCTCCTGTGAGGGCTGCAGTGTAATTTCTATGTTTAGGAAATAGGGGCTGGATGAAAGGAGTGGATCAGGTGGGTCCTATGGGTCTTTTGAACTAGGCCGGGAACCTGACTGATTAACTGTACAGGTCAAGATTTTAAAAACAAAATGTTGATCAATAAATTTAACACAAGCCATGGGTTTGATATATTGCCACCTTGCAGCTGCAGTCTTGGATCTCACAAGCTAAGCAGGACACTGTTAGCAATTGGATGGAAAACCTCCAAGGAAAACACAGGCTGTTGCAGGAAGTGGAGAGGATGATGCAGTAGATGGCACTCTTTCCTCTGAGTTCCTCTGATGGGCGCTATGCAGTTTTTGGTTTTGTATTAAATGTGAGATTGAGACATTGTCCACTTGTAAACATTAAGGATGCCATGAACAAACCGTAACTCAGGTAAATAACTTCATTCTGCCTCCCTAAATTCCCCCTTCAGTTTTTGTTCAATAACATAATCATTTTTACTTGAGGTAAAGTGTTGTGTAGTGATGCTGTCAGCTGTTAAACAGCTACCACGTTCCATCCCAGAGGTGACTGCATTCCGAGTCTGTTGTTTAAATTGTTTTGGGCTCTCTTGGTTGAGAGAAATTATAGAGATAGAATATATTATTTATTTTATTACAGTGTTCTTTGTTTTCAGTGGTACATGCACCTTGATATTTGCTAGAATCACACACCTCCTGCTTGTGCATATGTATAGGCATATCTTCCATGGCTGAACCATTGGGAGGATTGCTCAGGTGAGAGAGGCAAGATGCAATATTCTTATCTGCTAACATGCATCACAATTGGTACATATACATTTAGTAGAACGTTTCTTTGGTGTGTATACCAGAGAGGACTGAATTAGTCCTTTAAAATGTATAATGTATTTATTATCACACTTGCTGTGTCACGAACACCCCTGTAACAGCTTGATAATGGAATGTTCCAGCAGAGTGTGAGGCAGATCATTATTAGAAGACAAGGGAGTTTGGAACATTGAGGAACAGAAGGTATGGGTGGTCTGGCAGAGTGGTATGGAATGAACACACCAAAACAATTCTGTGTGCATTGTTAAAGGTTGGATGGAGTGGTTGTGTTGCGAATGGGGAGGGATGTTCTGATTTCTGGGACCTTGGCTAAAACAACCCAAGTCCCTTCTATTTGGAATCTCCACTTTATCAATCAGCTATCCCATCTTCTGACATGTTGGGCAGTGATGACCCTACTGAGGAAAGTGGAAAGGTGGGATAGTCTCATTACTTGTATGGCTGGTTTCAGCTGGACAGGAGAAGATAGCTGTGCTGTAGCTATCTGCTTTTTTATAGGACTTTTGAGAAGTCTCTTCCACCTTTCTGTAACACTTGAAGTGATCAGCTCACAGGGGCAATATTCACTTCATAGGAACTGTAGATGCCTGAGAAGTCTGGATTGCCGGCAGTTAAAATGTGGCTCTGCAGCATTTTAAATTGAACCGAAGTAGCTCATACTCTGTCTGGAACAGATGATTTTCTGAGGAGGGACTTAGGAATTATCTATAGGTGTACGAATTGTTCTGTGAAACTCAGCCAATCCGAGCTGAGATTTAGACTTGATGAGCAGGATCTCCCTATTAAAATAATTTCCTGCCTTATTGTTCTGGCCTGACACCCATCTTGAACTTTGGGACCTATTCTCCGTTGCCACCACAGCCACTGAGGAGTTACTCAGAGTTCCTGATGTATAGTATGAAGGCAACAGCAGCAGAGCTCTAAAAACAGCTCTCCCATCTCATGAAAGCAATTGACTGTGATTTCACACCTGTTTTGGCAGTAGTGTTTATTATCACCCTGCTATTACTCAAGGGTGAGGTCACTGTTCTATTGAATGACTATTTAATGGTCCCTTCTGGACTTAAATCTGTGAATCTATGTCTCTCTCTCTGTGGGCTCTTGCAACTGTCTCCAATATTTTCCTTTTGGGGCTGAAATTACTCAAATGTCTGCTTGGACCCCAAATGGAAATTTGTTGTTGAAAGCCTTTAGAAAATCAGTTGAACCATTTTTCTGAGACTTAAGTGAATGGGTGGTGGGGAAGGGAATGCATGTTTCACCCCTTTAATGTTCAGACCACATCCTCAGCCTGTGAATTGTCCTTAGTGAGTACTGGCTGCTCTAGTGAGCTTGGTGTGTGGGTTGTTTCAACAAGTAAAGCTAGATCATCATGTACTTTACAGAGTATACTTAAGTCATATTCATACAGATTTTTAGTGTGAATGAATGGTCCTGGAGACTGAGGTCCACTGTATATCTGCAAAATTGGAACCAGGATCAGTGCAAGCTTCTTTTCTATTTTCCCCCATCCATATTGCCCTTACCAATATGCCTTACCAAGAAAGACCATCTCTGAGCATTCAGTGGGAAGGGGAGCTTCTATGGCCCATTCATTCCTTGGCCTCTCCGTTGAGACAAGGCTGACAGTAGTGCTAATAGTGTTGTGGACACCTGTCCACTGGAAGCGGTTCTGAGACCCACAGACTCATTTCTCAAAAAACCATAGGATGATAATCATCAAGAACAACTGTAGGTCTGGCCTCAGTGACTGCAACGTTACTTCTCTCAAATCAGCTTGGATTATTGTTCTGACTTCTTCTCTTTCCTTTCAAAGCCTTCCACAATTTAGTTGCACCCTACCTCTCCCTCCTTCCTTCTGGCAGTGCCACCAACCCTGATTGCCCCATCCTCTGCTTCGCCAGCAAGCACATTCATGTTTTGTCCCTTGCGGTCCCCTTAGGAATGGGAAAAGCACCAAGATGGAAGTCTGTAAACCTTGAAATCTCTCCTCAGAACTCATCTCCAGCCTGTGTAGAATGGTGACCTAGAAGGTGACCTAGAATGGTGAACTGGTGACCTAGAAGAGCAAGTTTATTCTTTAGTCCAGATTCTGCCTCCCTTACTTACACTGTGTAGCACCTTATGTGGTCAATGGGACTATTTCCGGAGTAAGATCCTACTCAGAATGAGTAAATGTGGCAGAACACGGTCCTTAATGATTTAAACACACACTTTAAGACCTTCCAGTTATATTCCCACACAAGATGCTTAAGGATCCTTGCACATATAACAACACACAATGATTAAACATTCAAATCATTGTACATATAAGCCCATTACAAAAACCATGATGACCTTCATGCTGCCATCTTTACTCAGGCAAAACTCTCATTGTTTTCAGTGAGAGGTTTGTGTCACTAAGGAATGAATAAAAATCCATCCAGACACTTAGGTTCCTGAGTCACTTTACCTTATAGTCCCATTTTGAAAAAGTAACTCAGGCATTTAAAAGTCTGTTTCATTGAAAGCTAATGAGGATTAGGTGTATTTGAAAATTTACCCTAATACCTCATTTGTTCCGTGGTATCCGTCATCAGGATTTGTCCCAGTGGGTCTAATTCAGGGTGAGATTTCTTATCTGGATAGCTCTACCTGTAATCATTTTTAATTATCAGATATTTAAATAACTACAAAATCATTCAGATCTTGCTTTTTTGAAAACTTTTAAGAAAAAAAGAAATTAACTGCAAAAGAAAATACATTGATGTAGTGCTAAGGTTGAGAATTTAAGAATTAAATTATGTTTTTTTTCTACAATCAAAATGTCACATGGCATCCACTCAGTTGCATCTGAGGCTCAAATTGTGTACAAGGTAAGGGACTGAAAGAGCTAAAGTGCTGTCAGGTTAACAATACATTTTATGTCTACATGGCACATTTTATCAGAGTATTTCTAAGCACTCACAACCATTGAGAAATCAATCCGACTTCAGAACCCCCCCCCACCACACTGTGAGGTGCAAGTTATTCTCATTTAATAGATGGGAAAACTGAGGAGGGGGAAGTGAATTAGTTATTCAAGGGCGCATAGTGAGATGGTGTAAAATGTCGGATTAGAATCCAAGAGCTCTATTTCCTAATCCCTTGCTCTAAGTACTCAGTTCTTTGTTTTGTGGATACTAGAAAGGCAGCACAATATTGTGGATTATAAAGAATGTTAAATTTACTTTAAATTTTAGGCTAGTAGAGGTCCTTTAAAAAAGTTAAAATTGACTAAAAACATTGCCCTTTCTTTTTTCTTTCTGATAGAATCTTCTATGCCCATCAAATTCCAGCTGTGTGACTGCTGTCCCATAATCCCATGAGTTGAAACCGCCTTCAGCCAGTCAGACTGCTCCCTAACTCCTGCCCGCTTGTTATGTTTTTTAGGTTGTGCTTGGTGGGTTCAGTAATTTTTTGTGTGTTTAAATTATCAGCAGAGAGGAAAAAGGTTTCTAGCAGCAGAACTTCCTGCTGTTTTCCATCCTCTGTTTCCACACACACATACACTTTCAAATCTGGAAGAAAAAATACAGTTGTTTGAATAATTCTGATATAACTTGTTGTGTTTGCACTAAAACAGCAAATTTAAAATTAATTCCATGCAATTGGACACTTTACAGAGCATTCCATCAGGATAGAGTTTAATAACCTGCCTTTCTCTCTGCACTAGGAATGAGTGTAGGTTTGCATTTTTTTTTGTCTAATCCCAGCAAACTTCTGCCTATCCCTACCTGTGCTTCTGTAAATTGACGCAGGCATCCCCTTGTGATAGGGTTGCCAATTTCCTAATTGCACAAAACCAAACACCCTAACCCTGCACCTTCCCCGAGGCCCTGCCCCCCGCTCACTACAATCCCCCTCCCTCAGTGGCTCGCTCTTCCCCACCCTCACCCACCCTCGGAATGTGGGAGGGGGCTGAGAGTTGAGGCAGGGGGTTGGGGTGAGGACTCTGGCTGGGGGTGCTGGCTCTGAAGTGGGGCCAGGGATGAGGGCTTTGGGGTCCAGGAGGGGGCTCCAGCCTGGGGGGTGGGGCCAAGGGATTCGGAGTGCAGGAGGGGACTGCGGGTTGAGGCAGGGGGTTGGGGTGCAGGAGGGTGTGAGGAGTCTAGGGTGGGGCTGGGGGTTGGGATGCGGGGGGTGAAGGCTCTAGGCTGGGGGTATGGGCTCTGGGGTGCAGGGGGTCCCTCAGGGCTGGGTCAGAGGTTGGGGCTCAGGGTTGGGGCACAGGTTTACCTGGGGCGGCACAGAAGGGCTAAGGCAGGCTGCTTGCTTGTCCTGGCTCCGTGCTGTGCCCCGGAAGCGGCCAGCAGGTCCGGCTCCTAGGTCGGGGGAAGGCTCTGTGGTGTGTGCTGCTGGAGTGCGGAGCTAGTGCTCGGGTAGCGTGTGGAGCCCCCTGGCCCTCGGCCCGGGAGCTGGACCTGCTGGCTATTTCCGGGGTGCAGTGCAGTGCCCTAGGACAGGTAGGGACTAGCCTGCCTTAGCTCCACAGCACCACCGACCGGGCTTTTAACGGCCTGGTTGGCGGTGCTGACCAGAGCTGCCAGGGTCCATTTTTGACTGGCTGTTCTGGTTGAAACCGGACACTTGGTCACCCTACCTTGTGTCAGTATTGCTTCCTACCTAGTATACAGTCAATCTTATTGGAGAAATAGCTTCAGAGCTGTGAAACGTGAATGGAGCATTAAAAGCAGGACTCTTTCATGTTGGGCTCCCAGCTAAGAGTTTGATCAGAATCTGTAGAAAGCTATGAGAGAAGCAAAAGACCTTTTAATTCTCTTGTGCTTTGGGTTGTTGCTTCTAGGGGAGGCCATTCAGAAGAAAGCATTTCCTGAAATCACTTGGGCTTCTTTCTCTGCTCTCTTTGAACAGCTGTGGGAAGAGTATTTTGGAAGAGCTCCCTCTTCTGAATCTTCTCTGTCTTGGAAGTCTTTTGTTCCAAATCAATCTACTTTAGAGGCTGGAGGTGTTTCTAGTAGGCCCCACTTCTGGCAGTTGACATTGGCCTAGGAAATCAGCATCATTCAGCAAACAATGGACTCCCAAATAGTCAACTTGTTCAATATAGAATTAAGATGGTGCCATCTGAGGGCACACCACTTTCTTGCTTTATTTTGAAGGTATGATGTAGCTGGGTCAAGTTAGGCACCTCATGAGAGAGACCTGAAGAAAGGCTTTGGTGCCCAAAGGTGCTCTTTCACCTGCTGTAGAATCACAAGATGCACTCACTTCCAATGGGCATTATGTTTTACCAGGGAGAGGCTGAGAGTGTGTCTTAGTGTAACTCCTCAGCTCAGGTTGCAGTTAGTTTCTGGTTTGGCATGTATTTTGGAAACTCTTAAAGTTAATTGAAGCTATAGGCATCAGCCTATTTTAGAGCAGTGCATTATAGAAAACTACCAGCACATGCTGTGAAGAGACCCAGGACTAGAGTATCAGGAGATCTGGTGGGTCACGACTGAGGTGCATTGGCAGAGTTCCATGTTGGTTCCCAGGATGTAAAAGAAGGGGGGTGAGTGGCCCTTTGAACAAGTACAAGTCATTTTGTAACTGTTTCTGGCAGCCTTTCATGAATATACAAACAACCAAACCACCTTTAGTTAATCTGCACATATAGTTCCTTTATACCTCTGTCTTTTAATTATTTTTCTTTTGTGCAGTGCAGGAGCTGCCTTCAGGAGGAACATGCGCTTTAATTGTCTTTGTTCACCTCTTGCTGTTTCTTTTATCTTCCCTGCTGTTTCTGTTTTTGTTTGATTTTTTTCAAATGATCCATCACATTTTTATCATTTTCTAGGAATCTTAAGAGTTCACCCTGCCTTACCCTGGGGCTTTGCCATGTATTCAGCATTTTTGTTGCTGCTGCTGCTGTTGCGCACTCTGAAGCTTGTTTGCACATAGCACAGGCTGCTCCAGGATATTGTCTGTCTACCTCATGTAACTTCACAGATTTTTTTTTCCTGTTGGCCCAATAGCCACAGTAATGATCCTTCTTTCCCCTCCCAGTGTCTTTACCTCAACACCCACCCCCACCTCGCAAACCCACCCTGTTGGAGAAAACACAAGGAGAATAGATGAACCTTGTTGGGTGCCCTGAAACTTGGCAAACTCTGACTCTGTTTGACAACTTATTTTGGAGGGGAAGGGTGCCTTTCCCTCACCCTGAGACCTAGCCAGGACTCTCCTGGTGCTCTGCCCTGGAGTTTATGATAAGTGGTGTTTTGTAGCTTCTTCAGGGGCTAGTGCTCTCTACTACCCTCCCCTCAGCTTACCTGTCCCATTCTGACATGACACAGGCTCTGGTTCACCACTGGAGTAGGGAGCGGGGGTGGGGGGGGGAAGTGCGCTCATTGTTGGGCTGTTCCTCATTTCTTCTTGACCCTGACCCTAATGTGGAAGGATGGGAGGCTGATCTCAGGGAAGGGACTGGGGGTGGGGAGGAGGGCAAGGGAAAGATGACAGGATAATGTGACGAGAAAGCAGAACTGTCAGAGCAATCTCAGCTGGCAGAGGGAAGAGTGTCGTCGTTGTGACTGGCGGGGCTGGCTTTCGTGTGCTGGCGTTGGAAGGCAAAACTGTCTCTTTGTAGCAGAGCTTCAGGAGCCAGGGGGAAGGGGAGCTAGGCTAAGCAAACAAAAATGAGAACAAAACAAAACCAAAAAAAGTAAATGGGTGAGAGCGCACCTGTCCTCTGATTGCTGCTTGTCTGAAGTGGGAAGGCCACATTGCTATGGCAAATTGACCATTAATGCACCAGTTCAGAAGGCATAGCAATACCCTCTTTGTATTTGTCTTCAGCTAGTGGAAGTTTTCAGCTACTTGGGAGTGTGTAAGCAAGACACGAGAAGTAATTCTACTGCTCTACTCTGTGCGGATTAGGCCTCAACTGGAGTATTGTGTCCAGTTCTGGGTGCCACATTTCAGGAAAGATGTGGACAAATTGGAGAAAGTCCAGAGAAGGGCATTCCCTGGGGAGGGGAGACCCACAGAGATTGTTAAGGTATTGCCAGGTGGCAGCACCTCAGAGAGAACGGGCACCGGGGTCTGGGAGGGACACAGGGGCCAGCTGTGGTGGATCACTGGCCTGCAGAGGGTGCTCTGGGCTGGAAATTGAGCTAATTCCCTGAGAGACCAGCAGGAGGCGCCACAAGGGTGAGTCCACACGCTTACACCTGTCTGGCGAGAGTGGCCAATGCAAGGTGCCCCAGAGGGGATGAACAGAACAGGCCCATTCTCAGCTTCTAGCAAACAGAGGCTAGGGACACCATCCCTGCCCATTCTGGCTAATAGCCATTGATGGACCTATCCTCCAGGAACTTATCTAGTTCTTTTTTTAACCTTGTTATAGTCTTGGCCTTTGCAACATCCTCTGGCAAAGAGTTCCACAGGTTGACTGTGTATTGTGTGAAAAAATACTTCCTTTTGTTTGTTTTAAATCTGCTGCCTATTAATTTAATTTGGTGAAGCCTAGTTCGTGTGTTATGAGAAGGAGTAAATAACACTCCCTTATTTACTTTCTCCACACCAGTCTTGATTTTATAGACCTCTATCATATCCCCCCTTAGTTGTCTCTTTTCCAAGCTGAAAAGTCCCAGTCTTATTAATCCCTCCACATACGGAAGACGTTCCATACCCCTAATAATTTCTCTGAACCTTTTCCAATTCCAATATATCTTTTTTGAGATGGAACAACCATATCTTCACACAGTATTCAAGATGTGGGCATACCATGGATTTATGTAAGATATTGTCTGTGTTATCTATCCCTTTCTTAATGATTCTCAACATTCTGTTTGCTTTTTTGACTGCTGCTGCACATTGAGTGGATGTTTTCAGAGAACTATCCACAATGACTCCAAGATCTCTTTCTTGAGTGGTAACAGCTAATTTAGACCCCGTACTCTGTCTTATCACATTGTACAGTATCAGATTTCTTCAAGGGCCTCCTCTATACTTGCTCTCCTGACTCCCTCATGGGGCTTCAGCGTCATTCTTCTAAAGCTCATCGAGCCTCCTGTGAACAACTGTCGGAGTGCTCAGTACGCTGCCTTATCATCAAGACAATCTTTCTCGTGGCTTTCAGTGAGAGGGCAATTAGTGCAAATGTTTAGAGTGCAAGCTCTGTAGGGTAGAGACCATAGCATTGTACAAATACAGAAACTCAGCACCTTGTGGGTGCTACTGGAACCAAATTATAGTGATGATGGATATTCTTGTTGCAGATATCAGTCTCCTAGGTTGTGGGCTGAGAATTCACCAATTTATTTCACCCAGATCCCTGAATAACTGTCAGATGGTAATGACTTTCAGTCATTATTGACCTGGAGTGGATTTGAACTGGGTGGCCTAAAGGTGGGAGAGTCCATATTCCATCAAGAGTCTCCTTTACATAGTAGATGGTTAGCAAATCTGCAGTTAGTTTGCACTGCACCCTGTGAGATCTTTGAGAAGAGAAACCATGGCAGCAAACTTGAAATCATTCTGTCATAAAGTAAAGCTCACAGCTATTTTTCTCCACATCTTTTTTTGCTGTTTCCCCTGTTCTAAGTATGGGCTTGTTCATATTAGTAGTTTTTATTATTTATTGTATTAATATTTTTACAATGACCAAAATGTGTTGGGTGTTTTTACAGAAGAAAGAGAGAGACAAATTCCCTGCTCCACAGAGCTGACAGCCTAAGGGCCTAAGGCAAACCCACTGAAGTCAGTGGAGAAACCCCCATTGATTTAGAGAGCATTGGATCGTGCCCTAAGCATGCAATTATATCTGCACTTGAATGGATCCAATTGCAGAATCTAGGCCTGAACTTAGATATCCACATAAGAAAATTCAGAGTTTTCAAAGTAGCAAAATTCAGCTGCTTCCCATCATATTCCCTATGTTTGATTAAGTCAGCAGTTCTTTTCAAAGCAGCAACAGCTAAACAGAGCAAACACTTCCAGTATAATCGCTCAATAATTCCTATTTAATTTGAATCTGTATTTGTGCCTACAGATGTAGTAATTACTGCAAGCAAGTAACATATATACTGGAAAAGCATGAGAGTGGGAAGGGGAAAGAGAAGATGCATTTATTATGATTATTCATACTGTACTCAGTGTGTGCTGCAAGTGTGTATTTTTTATACATAACAAATAGATTGAGTTCCCTGCTTTTAAGTGCAAAATGGAACTCAACCGTAACTATAGAGTTGCAGCCAGTGCCTCCATAATAAGTTGCTATTAATTTGTTCTGCGCCCAGAGGCATACTAGGTGCATTGTCAATACCATGTCAATTCCGGGATCCCGGTCTCTATTTTTAAAGCAGTAAATGGTGCTGGATTGGGTTTTGGTTTGTAAGGTTGAGTAACAGAGTATTTGTATCAGGGCTCTCCTCAGTGCCATTCGCCAGAGATCAGTGAGTCTGAGTCTCACCACCTTTAGGGCATACTAGTCTCTTCCAATGAGTCTTTCCCTTAGAGCTGAGTCCTCTAGGAAACAAACTGCTTAGATTTGTTTCCTTGTCAGTAAATGGCTATAATCAGTGTGCGGGGTGGACGTAGGGATTTTCTTCCTTCTTGAGGGAATTGATGACTTAAATTTATGTCATGGCGCCAGACACTGCAGGGATGGTGGGAGCCTCAGGGATAGGTATTACAATGCTAATATTAATCAGAGGAGATGATAATGCTTGGCAGAATTTCTGGGTAACAGGGTAATAAAATGACTCTCTGTAAGTTACTGTATCTGACTTTTTAGCTAACATCCAGTGTAGTATCCTTTTAATGTCAAATATGCCTCCTCTCTCTGGGGATGGTTTGCCGCCCTGCAGTTAGATGGACTTGTGGATGGTTCTATCTCTAATTGTTATGATTCTATAGAGGAGGAATGTTTGCATAAGGAAATGGAAAGCCCCAGGGTAAATGGATGAGGGAGCACACCCTACCTTCACACACAGTATGGTCAACCTTGGGTGCAGCCCCTTCTGCTTTATTGTTTATGCAATATCAGGTGGGACCTTGTGGGATGAGACCTTCCTCCCCACGTTGGTCCATAATCCTGGATGTTTCCTGAGGTGAAAAGTGCCAAAGTGGCATAGTTCATAAAGCAGCAGAATGAAATCTCTCTCTCCCCCCTCACCCTCCGCCATGCAAAATTAGGACAGCAGCGGAGGTGGGGATGGGGAGGTTTCAACCTTGCATCCTTTCCCATCATCCTGCTGCTTCATCCTGTCCAGACTGGTCTGGAGAGGAGCAGACAGCACTGACAGGCAGAGTCTGGTAGGATTGAAGGGTCCCATCCCCGCCCCCCTTTCCCAAGCTAGCCTTAGCTCTAGCTGTGCTTCTCCAGATTACTCTGGGGGGAATATTAGCATCCTCTAATAACTCTGTCAGACTTACCAAGGGATTTGTTTTATTAAGTTGAAGGCTGGGTACAGCAAATAAATTAGAGCCCTGGCTGATTCACATGCTTTACCAGTCCTTTCTTTGCTTAATCATCATCACTTCTTCCTTCTATCTAACTCTTTCTGTGTCAGCTCCTTGTTCTGCTGTTTGTATTGCTATTTACCAAGTGTCCACAGCATGCATAGAGAAGACACATACAGCTGCTCTCTCTCACAGGAACTAAGAACCACTTCAGAACTCACCACTTCCGTACCTTTGTATGCTAGGCATGCTCCTCCAGCCTGGCCATTACAGATTAAAAGTGCGTAGCACATCATTACAACAGCAACAAATTCCATCCATAACTTTTCCCTGGGGAGAAGAGAGGAATGGAGAAGACACCATGTATGACACATGTCAGTCAGGTTGCTTAATGCATCTCTGAAAGGTGCTCAGATACCACTGTTATGGGTATGGTATAAGAACATGGATAGGATAGTCCCTGACTTAAAAAATATATGCTCTCAGGGCTCAATCCTGCAGGGTCAAGGGACAGTGGAAGATGCTTAGCACCCCACAGGACTGCCCTCTAAATAGGAGTGCCTGTACCATTCAGGCACATGGAGTATGCTGGATGAAGACACAGTCTTTTAATCGGTTTATCAGTATTGCAGATAATATTGGTAATAGATGAAACCCCATGGGCCATATTTCTTTGTTACTCTCTTTCTGCTGGACACAGAAGAGAGGAAGGGTTGTCCATAGTGGAACCAGCTTTCACAGAATATCAGGGTTGGAAGGAACTTCAGGAGGTCATCTAGTCCAACCCCCTGCTCAAAGCAGGACCAGTCCCCAACTAAATCATCCCAGCCACGGCTTTGTCAAAATGGGCCTTAAAAACCTCTGAGGAAGGAGATTCCACCACCTCCCTAGGTAACCCATTCCAGTGCTTCACCACCCTCCTAGTGAAATGGTGTGTCCTGATATCCAACCTAAACCTCCTCCACTGCAACTTGAGACCATTACTCCTTGTTCTGTCATCTGGTACCACTGAGAACAGTCTAGATCCATCCTCTTTGGAACCCCCTTTCAGGTAGTTGAAAGCAGCTATCAAATCCCCCTTCGTTCTGCTCTTCTGCAGACTAAATAACCCCAGTTCCCTCAGCCTCTCCTTGTAAGTCATGTGCCCCAGCCCCCTAATCATTTTTGTTGCCCTCCGCTGGACTCTTTCCAATTTTTCCACATCCTCCTTGTAGTGTGGAGCCGAAAACTGGACACAGTACTCCAGATGAGGCCTCACCAATGCCAAATAGAGGGGAATGATCACGTCCCTCGATCTGCTGGCAATGCTCCTACTTATACAGCTCAAAATGGCATTAGCATTTTTGGCAACAAGGGCACACTGTTGACTCATATCCAGCTTCTTGTCCACTGTAACCCCTAGATCCTTTTCTGCAGAACTGCTGCCTAGCCACTTGGTCTCTAGTCTATAGCAGTGCCTGGGATTCTTCCGTCCTAAGTGCAGGACTCTGCACTTGTCCTTGTTGAACCTTATCATATTTCTTTTGGCCCAATCCTCTAATTTGTCTAGGTCCCTCTTTATCCTATCCCTGCCCTCCAGCGTAACTACCACTCCTCCCAGTTTAGTGTCATCTGCAAACTTGCTGAGGGTGCAATCCACACCATCCTCCAGATCTTTAGTGATGATATTGAACAAAACTGGCCCCAGGACTGACCCTTGGAGCTTTAGCTCCTCCATCCTGGAGCTGGGTCTAGCCAGCCCTGGTTTACTTCAGAGCATATGCCAAATGGTAATAGCCACCAAGGGGAAGTACCGTAGTTGTGGATCCAGGATCACTCTAGCCACTAGCTGAGATCACCAGCAGAACTCTAGCAGGTAGCTTGGGATCAACAGGAGCTCTTTAATGTTTCTAGCCCCAGTATGCTCTTAGCACATTCCCTATACCAGAGTTAAGAGGAGGCAGTGAATATGTGGTAGGGGCTGGTGACAGCAACTAAGGACTCCCTCACTCAGGGGAAATTTTCATCTTGGAGATTCATCCAGTTTCTGCCTCTTTTGAGCCAATGGAATGGTGCGAAGGGGCCAGATCTAAGTTCTGTTGTGAGATTTACCTCAAGCTTACAATAACAGTTCTACCCTATGACGATGTAGAGGCATTGAAATGTCATGCCAGTTGATTTTGTTTTAGAGTTAGGACTTAGGAGAAAATTGGACTTATAATGGGAAAGCCAGGTTCAGCTGTAGCTCTGGAATAGTGACACAGCTTTTTGTAAGAATCTACAATCAATTTCTGATTATTTATTGAAGGGCTGTGTGGAAGATTGCATCTCGGAGAGAAGTCTGAGTAAGAGGCAGGGGAGAGGATGGAGTTCCAGACATAAGAGGTTGCATGGAAGAAGGTGCAAAAATGAGTGAGAGAGGTTACACAAGGGGCATAAAGGAGGGAGGGGAGTATAGGCCACAGAAAGTTTTAGAAGACTGTAGTGTCCAGTTCCAACCAAATTGAGATGCATTGGGAGGGAAGTCAAGAATGTTTCTTTACCTCCTCACTAAGATAATTTATGAAAACCCAAAGATAACTTCTTTCTTAGCAGCCCCTTCTCCTCCCACAAAAGATGAAAGAACATTAGAGTATTCTGTAGCAGTGGTCCCACATGCTGCAGCTCACAGAAGTGTGTGTGTGTGTGTGTGTGTTACTACAATTGAGATATTGCAGTAGAATAATTTAGTCCTTTATTTTGGGTAAAGTGGCCCCTGGAATGCCAGAGGGTATGTAATTTCTAGCAAGTGTGATGAACATAATGTTCCTGTTGGTTAGAGATGTATGTTTGCGTGCAGTATTGAATGACAGATAGCAGTGTATATGGGAGGAACTTATTCTGCCTAGTTGAGAGACAAGGTGGGTGAGGAAATATCTTTTGTTGGACCCACTTCTGTTGGAGAGAGAGAGACCAGTTTTCGAGCTTACATAGAGCTCTTCTTCAAGTCTCTCGTTAAGCTCAAAAGCTTCTCTCTCTCTCCAACAGAAGTGGGTCCAATAAAATATATTACTTCACCCACCTCGTTTCTCTAATATCCTGGGACCAACATGGCTACAAAAGCACAGCTTACTCTGTTTATGGCATTTCTGGGGCACCCACCACCATAGTATCCAAGCCCTTCTGTGACTTATGCCTCTTGTCTAGTGATATAGCACCTGGGCTAAGCTTAACGGGTACCCGTTTCATAGGGGCTAGAGCTCTCAGTGTTGACAATGGATTTAGGGCAGCCAATTACCCTTTGGAGGTCTTGGAGAAGAGGAATCTGACTCCGCAGCTGAACCCAAGCAAGGGACAGGAGAGGGTTCAAGCTAGGGGCACTAATAGGTTGATTTGTCCAAAGACAGTCTTGAATTTGTCCCTGTTTCTTTTCTGGCCAGGTTGAGTTGGGTTGTACTGAAGGATAAGCCACTGCTGTGTGTGGACCTGTGCTTAAATGTCCTGGGTACACAGACTGACCAGCACAGCTGATCTGAGGCCGAGACTGAAAGCTGGCCTTTGCCACAGTCTCCATAAATACTACTGAACACCACGCTGTTGTGTGGAAAGAGTGCAGTTAGAATTAGTCAGATGCCCTTCCCCACTGCAGTCTGGGGGGCACAGCTGGCTGAGCAGGGACTCGGGGAGGAACAGAGCATAGTGGCAGGAGGACACATCGTCCCTTTCTTCTGCCATCTAATGGCATCTAAAAAGAAGTAGTAGCCAACTTCGTCCCGGGGTTGCTGGCATTGGCTCCCACGGTGTTTAAGTGCAGCTTAACAGCTTGTGTAGAGGGCACTAAGTAATTAAATTTCACTTGTTCAGACTGGATTTTTGCATCTTGTGGGCTGCAAGACAATCAGGTTTTTCCCAGCCAGTGTGACTGGAGTCTCGGAGTGTGTGTGTATGTCAGAGTGAGCTGGGAGGGTGATAATTCCACCGGAGTCCCCTTAAAAAGCCATTAAATCAGTGAGCGCCTTTATCTAATAATGGTGACGATAGAGAGTTAATTAAAGAGATTATTGTAAATTCACTTTCTCTAAGGTTTTTTCCTTCTACTGTTACTTGAGTTAAGTGGCTCTACATGTTGGTTCTGTAAAGCAGTAGGTGTAGTTAATCCCTTTAAGCCAAGTTTTGTGAAAGTTCTCTTTTAAAGGTCTGGGCAGTTGTAATGTCACAGTCGCTGGTCGTAGCCATTGCCATGCCCATGTGGATGATTTGATTTAAGATGGGGACAAAGCCTGGGCTCCTACCACTCGAGGTGAAAGAGAATGAATCTGTTATCTATGATTTATAGCCTCTATACAGGCCACTAGAGGGCGACACATGACAGTGCCCAGTGGAGGGTATGATGGTGACACATTCAGGCTGCACAGTGCATGTGCATCAAATCAATGGTTTCAGAGTAGCAGCCGTGTTAGTCTGTATCCACAAAAAACAAACAAACCAGGAGTACTTGTGGCACCTTAAAGACTAACAAATTTATTTAAGCATGAGCTTTCATGAGCTACAGCTCACTTCTTCGGATGCATAGAATGGAACACACAGACAGGGGATATTTATACATACAGAGAACATGAAAAGGTGGAAGTATGCATACCAACAGGCAGAGTCTAATCAATTGAGATGAGCTATCGTTAGCAGGAGGAAAAAACTTTTTGAAGTGATAATTAAGATGGCCCATAGAAGGTGTGAGGAGAACTTAACATACGGAAATAGATTCAATTGGTGTAATGACCCAACCATTCCCAGTCTTTGTTTAGGCCACAGTTAATGGTATCTAGTTTGCATATTAATTCAAGTTCAGCAGTTTCTCTTTGGAGTCTGTTTTTGAAGTTTTTTTGTTGCAAAATTGCCACCTTCAAGTCTGTCACTGAGTGGTTAGAGAGGTTGAAGTGTTCTCCCGCTGGTTTTTGAATGTTACGATTCCTGATGTCAGATTTGTGTCCATTTATTCTTTTGCGTAGAGACTGTCCAGTTTGGCCAATGTACATGGCAGAGGGGCATTGTTGGCACATGATGGCATATATCACGTTGGTAGATGTGCAGGTGTACGAGCCCCTGGTGGCGTGTCTGATGTGATTAGGTCCTATGATGGGACACCGTGATATATGTCTATTCATTTGATTATGCCTGTTGGTTTGACTTGCACTGTTTTTTTTTTTGTTGTGTGTGTGTGTGTGTTCCCATCTCCATTCCGAGTGAGTGAAGCTCAGCGCTCAAAAGCTTAAATAAATGTATGTGTTTTGTAAGCCACAAGTACTCCTGTTTTTTTTTTTCATCAAATCAATGTTATTCATTCAGATGAGATGTAAAACCAAGGTCCTGGCCACCTGTGTTTGTTAAAAAATCATGCTGAGCTTTTAGCAAATGCTGCCTGCATTTTAGTACTGGATGAATGATTCCTATCTTCACACAGTTAATAAAGTGCTTTGGGATCCTATTTATTAATTATGTATGCAGTGCTGTAGAACACATCAATTGAGTATCTGCTCATGAGAGTTTAAAGCCTAAGATATCCTCCAGAATGAAAGGCAACATAGCAGTGTAAATAGAATCAGAACTACTCCAAGAATGAGTCCTATACCTGCTGCCCCATTACATTTTTCTTAATTTGTAAATATAAAGTTTTGTTACTTGCTAGTTAATAGTTTTAGTTAGTATTTAGAGATTCCCCTGACATCTTCTGTGCCAGGTGGCTCTTCATGCCCTGTTCTGGGAGGCTTGCCCAGGTGGCCTTCATGCCCTGTTCTGGGAGGAGCAAGTCAGAGCATCTAAACAGGCCTGCATCTGCGCTTGTTGCTATTCTTTATGATGAAACCGTTATGGAAAAAAACGTATTCAAACAATAAAAGAATCTACACACATGGTAGTCCTTCTAAACATAAGTCCTGTGTCCTTTTGCTGGATTAGAAAGAAGACTCCGAGCCAGTTTAAACTCAGATTTTTTTTTTATCTAAAAGTCCTTTCTTTGTCTGTTGGTCTCTGGAGAATCCAGTTTGAACCAGTATATATCATGGAATAATTACATACAACCCCAATGGTACAATACAAGATAGATATAATATACTAAGATTTCCCCAAGATATTGTGATGCTGGCAGATCAGGTGCCAGCTCAGGCCAAGGTCCCCATGTCTTCACTGAACACTGACAAATGCATAGCTGATCAGTCTGCTCTGCTCCCCCCTGCTGTAGTATTAAATTAATATTTAGATTTATCAGAGAATGTGTGATAGTACTTTATTGATGCTTTGTTTGTTGCATGCATGCATTGATCTTACTCATAACCTCTGTATTCCATATTGCAAGGTAATATTTGAGCTTTTCCATTGTAAGCCTTTCTAACTGTGTAAATCACTAGACAGGAAAGAAACACTAGCATTGTGAAATGCTAGTTTCCAACTGAAGGCCCATTGATACCAGATGGACTTTTGCTTCCCCCAGTGAAGATGAGTCTTGCAAGTGAATTCCTCCCATCAGCTGAGTTTGCAACTGGAAACAGAAGTGGTGGGAGGAAAGGGAATAAAAACCCTCAGAAAGGAGGAACTAGTTCTGTATGCTGCTTGGATTCAGGGCAGGGGAAGGCAAGGATTACTAGGCATAAGCAAAAGATCCCTAATGCTTAGCCTGGGTTCGCCCTAAAGGATGTATAGAGCTAGCTTATTATAGAAGCTTCTACTATTTTTTTTGAAACTTAGGGGTGGAACTCTTTGGTGAGTATATATGTATACCTGATTTAATCTTGTAAATAACTCTATTTACTTTTCCTAGATAATAAATCTTTATGTAGTTTATTATAGGATTGGCTACAGGCATTGCCTTTGGTGTGAGATCTAAAGTGCATTTGACCTGGGGTAAGTGACTGGTCCTTTGGGACTGGGAGTAACCTGAATATTGCTGTGATACTTGGTGTAAGTGGCCATGTAACACAAAGGTAGGTTTACCTAGATGGCAAGGCAGATTGGAGTACACGAGGGGACTGTCTGTGACTCCATGTTAAGGCTGTTATAGTGCCTGAGGAGTTTACACTTGATCACTGGTTGGTGAAATCTAAATCTAGAACTCATGGCCAATTTAAGGTTTGTGCCCTGGTTCTTAACAGTCTGCTCTGAGGTTGGTACTCACGCTCTTGAGTCATTTTAGGACAGCTTGACAGATATTACAGGAAATTGCCGTATCTGTCACAGAGACATTGAGAGCTGAGGCTTGGACAACTATTGGTACTGGCAAAGAAAAAGCTCAGAGAGCCTGTGGCAGTTCTTGGGGTACCCAGGACTGTGGGTCACCTTGTTACCCTCTGCCTCCAGTCCGAAGGACTCTTGTTTGTCCTTAGCTGGTTGTCAGCTTGCTAGCACCACCAGCTTACTAGTTATTCAAGCACTCTCCTCTGGGCTCTGCTAGCCCTTACTTTGCTTTGCAGGCTAACAGTGGGTGTGCCCTATTCCCGAATCCCTTAGAAACATTACTCTGTGATATCCAATCCCTGTCTCTGGCCACCCATAGAATTACCAGGCCCACTGTTCCCAAAAGAGCAGAACACACGGGCTCGTAAGATTCGACCCAGCATCAGCACTTTGCTTGATACCACAGAACTGAGATTTATTTTTGTTTTAACTATAAATATCTTTATCATCATAGACTTAAATGTTAGTGAATAAGGATATTGGAAACAAATGGTTATATATAAAATGAAACCATAACATGCTCTATAGACAATAAACTTAACTAACAGTTACTCTCTAGTCTAAAGAAGTTTGTCTTACCCAATATTTTCTGCAGTGACTTCAACCAAGGTTGGCTGAAATCCTGTTTCCATGAATGTAAATGCACCGCCCATTTGCTTCCTAAATGCAGGTGTCTTCTTTGCCTCCTACTTATATTCCCAAATTCATTGCCTGTACTCAAATACAGTATAACTGCCTATGGCTTGTTTTTCTTATGTGCTGCTTCTCTGTTGCCTTCATATCTCTTTGATAACTTTGTATGTAAATGGCTATCCATGTGTTAGCTTACAGTGCTCAATTTGCATCCAGCAAAGAGAGAGAGCTGAATAAACATCTCTTGTCTGAAAGAAAACAAGTTCCTCCACTTCCACTGTGACAAGAATCTAAGAACATATTTTTAGTATATATACATAAATCCTTACATAGTATCTGTACATATATTTCACAATGATTACAATGACCAGTGTGACCCTGGCTTTCATGTAAGACCTCACATGACATTCTTTGTAAAACATACCAGAATCAGGTTATTATTGTAACCCCCTTGCCAGTTGGCATTAATGACCCCTTGGGTCACAGAGCCCCAGGCACGAATGGTACCATCATGCTCTCATAAGGAAGCATTAACTTCCAAAGGCCTTCCTATACCAGCTCAGACAGTGAGGAGAGAAAAGAGTTCTCCCCCACAACCTCCACTGACTGGTGATAGGTACACTACCCTGGAGAATATCATCCTTTTAGATCCACAATCTCTCATCTTATCAAGTCTGATCCTTACAAGGAAGATTCTGACCCACTATTGATCCACATATACTATGAAAGAGGAAGTTGCTGTCCCATTTCCTCCACCACTAGGGGCCTTTCAGCATCAACTATACTGATGGCACCACAATTAGAAATGGAACCTACATTTTCCTCCTTGTGGGGAATCTGACATTGGGAGAGACCAGCATTACTTCCACTGAGATATGTCAGCCCTGTTAGAAGATCCAGAATCTCCTGGGCCTCCCCATGGGCTTGCAAAGTATAACTTTCTTGTGACTATTGGTACCTTTTGCCCTGGGAATCTTTTCAACCTATGTTTGACCCCTCTCATTGGCCTGACTGGGGACCATGGACCCCGTACATGCAATATCCTGGATCAGTATGGTCCTATCGAGAGTCCATCCTCCTCCCCCAGATACCAGCCTGAACTCCTTCACAAGTCCATGGAGGAAGAAGAGCCAAATCCAGCAGTAATGCCGGTCCTGTGAGGAATATAGTCATCATATTCTGATGAGGTGGTTGCCCCAGCCTCACCATCTCTGCCAGATAACCACAAACTTCCAGGACCTGTTAAGGAGGGTTGCTAACATGGTCCAGATTCCTCTGGGGAAGGTCCAGGAGCCACCTCACAAATTCCTTGATGTTTTACAGAGTACAGGTTCTAGGAGGGGTGGTGCTTCTCATAAATGAGGCCATGCTAGAGCCTGCCAAAGTCATGTGGCATACTTTGGCAATATGTACCTGCCCCTAAGAGGGCAGAAAAGAAGTACTTTGTCTCAGCCAGTGGAGCAGAATTTTTATTCATGCATCCTGTCGAGAACAATTTGGTTGTTCAGGCTGCCACTGAAAGGAGTAGGCAACAACACTTGAGGTTGTCTTCTTCTGATAAGGAGGCTAAATGTTTGGACATCCTTGGAAGGAAGGTATTCATGTCAACCAGCCTGCAATTCCAAATTGCCAATTATCAGGAGTTAGTTTCAAACCTTTATTAATGAAGGTGGACTGGTTGCAAGAGCAGCCCTACAAGCCTCAGTAGAAGCAGCTGATACAGCCTTGTGGTTGATGGCAACTGCATTCATAATGTGACCAGAGTCTGGCTTCACTCCTTGGGATTCCCCAGAGAAGTCCAGTCTACAGTGGAATATTTGCCCTTCAACGGGATCAACTTATTTAATTGAAAGATGGATGAGTCATTACACTCATTAAAGGACCCTCTGCTCCCTAGATTTTTATTCTACAGCACCAAATAGGAATTATCACAGACAACCTTTCAGCTTAGAGCAGCACCAAAACCCTTCAACTGCCAGAGAGAATGGGATCTGCCATGAAAGTGACAGAGGATACAGCAAAACCAAACACAACGCTCCTCCAGCCTTCTGCTTCCAACCTCCTGACAACAAATTCCTTTGTAAGGACCTCCGAGAGCTGCGAACCAACCCAGATGCAATGTCCTCCGACCTCCAAAATCCAATTTGGTGGTTACCAAGCTTTTTTTCTTTTGGACATATGGCAAATAACAGACAAATGGGTTCTCAACATCATTTATTGCAGCTACACCATAGTGTTTCTCTCACCTTCCCTGCCAAAAGCCCTTTCCCTGTTTCTTTTCAGGGACCACTCTCACAAGAAGATAACTCATTCAGGAGGTAGATTCCCTACTTCAGCAGGAAGCCCTAGAGCCTGTACCCCTCAACATTGGGGAAAGGGCTTTTATTCCAAATACTTCCTCATTCCTAATAAAAAGGGAAGATGGAGACCCATCTTAGACCACTGGCAACTCAATGTCTGTATGTGCAGATTGAGATTCAGGATGGTCATCCAGGAATCGATAATTCCATTCCTAAACAGAGACGAGTGATGCATGGCTCTTGACATGAATGATGCCTATTTTCATATAGACATCTGCCCTTTCCTACTAGGTTGAAGAGCCCATTATTAAATATTTGTTCCCCATGTAGGTAGTTATAGTCATCCTTAACCTTCTCTTTCTTAAGTGAAATAGATAGATTCAAGGAACTCTATCACTGTAAGACAGGTTTTCTAATCCTTTCATCATTCTGGTGGCTCTTCTCTGAACCCTCTCCAATTTATCAACATCCTTGTTGAACCGTGGACACCAGAACTGGACACAGTATTATAGCAGCAGTTGTACCAGTGCCAAATCCAGAGGTAAAATAACCTCTCTACTCCTACTCAAGATTCCCCTGTTTATGCATCGCAGGATTGCATTTGCTCTTTTGACCACAGCGTGTCACTGAGAGCTTATGTTCAGCTGATTAAAACATTTTGGGGGTCATGGTAGATATAGTCACTTTTTCCTGGAATAGAAAGGTTAGCATGGCCTCTGTTCTTTGTTCCCAGAAAGAATGGATGTGTGTGTGAGTCCCCTTCACTCTGTCCTCTTAGGATGGGGTGCCCATTTGGACGAACACACAGCACAAGGAACATGGACGTCTTGTGAGTCCAGGATGTACGTAAAACTCCTGAAAGTGAGAGCTGTTTGAGAGGTCTGCAAACAATTCTTACCATTCACCAGATTACCCTATTAGCAGTATACCTCCCAAGAATACACAGTACACTGGAGAACAGCCTCAGCAGTCACTTTTTGTTCAACCACGAATGGGAGTTACACATTCCATGGTGAGGAGCATATTCAGACATTAGGGATACCTATCATGGGACCTGGTTGCATCAAGAAAACAAGAAATGCAAGATATACTGCTTCAGAGGGGCATGAGGTTAGGACTCCAAGGGAGATGACTTTCTATCCCTATGTGTGGATACTTAAGGTATGCCTTCCCTCCCAACCCACTCTTACCTGGAGTTCTCAGGAGGATTCATCAGGATAGGGTAGTGATCATCTTCATGGATCCCAGGTGGCCCAGACAGTTTTGGTTCACCAAACTTCTCCATCTATTAGCCCATCCACTCATCAGTATCCAATATTTCCCATACCTCTTGACACAGGACAAGATAAGGCATGGCAGCCTGGACCCGCTACACCTCATGGCTTGGTATTTGGATGGGTGCTGAGCTAGAGCAGACATGTTTGGTAGCCGTTCAAACCATCCTTAAAAAGAGCAGGAAATAATGCATCAGAAATTGCTGCTTAGCTAAGTGGAAGATATTTTTTATTTTGAGCTCAATATCACTAGATCTTCCCACAAGAATTGGAGATTCACGCTGTTTTAGACTATCTGCTCAGCTTGAAACTCTTAGGACTTTCCCTTAGTTCCTTATGAGTAGAAGTGGCAGCAATTAGCTCCTGCCACCATCCAGTTGACTGCCACTCCATTTTCACCCATCCAGTGATTGTATGTTTTCTAATGGATCTAGTCAGAACTTTCCCTCCAGTAACTAAGCCTGCTTCAACATGGGATCTTAGCTTGGGCCTCTTGATGTTAACCAAGGCACTTTTTGAACCATTAGTGACATGCTTGCTTGTCCCTCTTATCTGTGAAAGTCACCTTTCTAGTAGCCATCACTTTGGATTGAAGGGTAAGGGCCCTTAAGGCTGATACACCATACACAATATTCAATAAGGATAAGATTTTGTTGAGACTGCACCCAAAATTCACTCCCAAAGTAATCTCGGACTTACACCTAAACGAGAAAATTTGCTTAGCTGTCTTTTTCCCTGAAGCCACATGCCACCAATGAAGATAGGAGACTCCATTACCTGGATGTATACTGAGTGTTGGCATTCTGCATACACAGAATAAAATCATTTAGTAAATTGCTTAGATTGTTCATTTCATTGGCAGAATGGATGAAGTGACAAACAATCTCTTCTCAGAGGCTTTCTAAGTTGATTTCAGGCTGTCTCCTGCTCTGTTACCAGTTAGCTGATACCCCTGCTCAGCAAGGGGCTGCTCTGTTAGAGCTAAGGCAGCTTCGGTAACCTCGCTTCATGAAGTGCCACTCGTTCACATCTTTAAAGCAGCAACATGCAGTTCTAGCCATATGTTCACATGAAATTATGCCCTAGTGCAAGCCTCTGCAGCTGATGCATACTTTGGCTTGGTGGTCCTTCAGTCATCAATACCTCTCATGCCCATGCTTCGGTGAGTACTGCTTGTCATTCACCAACAGTGGAATACACATATGGACTAGCTATCAGGTCTGGGTTCTAGGTGGTCAGGTCTGGTGGTTGGAATCATAGAATATCAGGGTTGAAAGGGACCTCAGGAGATCATCTAGTCCAGCCCCCTGCTCAAAGCAGGACCAATCTTTAAATGGCCCCCTCAAGGATTGAGCTCACAACCCTGGGTTTAGCAGGCCAATGCTCAAACCACTGAGCTATCCCTGGAGCGGTGGTTGAGAAGAAGTACCAAGGGTCAAAGCCAGATGTAGAGTCAAGACTGGGCCAAAAGCAGCTCTGAAACCAGGGTCTGGAGACAGGCTGTGGTAAGAATTGGGGTTAGAGTCTGTAGACAAGCCAAATCAGGATTGTTGTCAGAGACGAGAGGCAGGCTGAAGGTTGAAGCCAGGTTGGAGTCAGTCCAAGTATCTGGAAGTCAGGAGGCAGGAACAGGGCTGAAACAGGGTTGGAATAGGACACGGACAAAGCTGAAGCAGTCTGGAACAAGACTTGGGCAAAGGTGGGGCAGGAAAATGGACAGGATTGAATGCAGCTGGGAAGTTTAGGGAGTCTGTAACACCACAAGGCAGCAGAAGGGTTCCTAGTGGAGTTGTGCTGTTGCACAGAGTAACTTGCAGCTCTCATGGTGAGAGTGAAATATGTGTGCCTGGGGAGTCATCTGACTCTGGCCCTGCCCAGAGGCTGCTGCAGTATGCCTGAGGGCTGAGTTATCGCAGGCCCTGCTAGAGGGATGGGTCATTGTAGCTGAGTGAGCAGCCCTGGTCCAGTTGCGAGTTTGCCTCACACCAGCACTCAAAAGAAGGAGAAAAAATTACTCCACCAACTGGAGTACTTTGAGATATGTGGCCCCTGTCTGTATTCCACTACCCGCTCTCCTATGCCCACTTTTTGCCCTACCACAGGCAGGGGCGGCGCTAGCCTTTTTGCCGCCCCAAGCACGGCAGTTAGGTAGCCTTCGGCGGCGCACCTGCGGGAGGTCCGCCAGTCCCACAGCTTCGGCGTATCTGCCACCGAATTGCCGCCGAATCTGTGGGACCGGCAGACCTCCCACAGGCAAGCCGCTGAAGGCTGCCTGATTGCCACCCTCGCAGGGACTGGCAGGGTGCCCCCACCCCTCCGTGGCTTGCTGCCCCAGGCACGCGCTTGGAGCACTGGTGCCTGGAGCTGCCGCTGACCACAGGAACTCTTCTTGATTGGATGTCACTCTCTACAAAAAGTCTCCCCTTTCTTCCCACAAACTCTCCACTCCTCTCCCCCTCCCCCACAGCCTAATATTTGAATTGCTCCCCACTCATCGTAATTCAAACCGGGAGTAACCTGAGAGCCACATAGGTGTACTCTGGAGGGATGAGGTGGATTAGTAATAGGAGATAGAGCCATTTAGCCCAGAGTGGGTCTTTTCAGCCTGAGACAGGGCTGATATTATGGGGAAATCTTTCCCTGCTGTGGCTTATGCTGTACCTGTCCTTCAGCTGAACAGAGGCCTTTGCTCTCGGGGCTCCCATGCTGGCACCTCTCAGTACTAAAATTCACACAAAAAATCTGACATACTTGTTACAGGCACGGCTGTGATCTGAGCTCTAATATCATCCGCTTTGTTCCTCTCCATCCCCTTCATCCTCCTCTTTCCTTTTCCACCCCATCCAGGTGGCTGGGGCTGCACTTGACAAAGGCAGCAACCCTGCTGATCCTTCTTTCAACTGAGCTATTAGCATCAAAGAACAAAAGCAAACAGCACTGGCTTGCAGCTCAGCCCTCTACAAAGAGGCAATAAATGGGCCCTTGTGTATAGGATAAAGCAAACCCTGCCTTGCCTTTTGTTGAGAGACAAACCATCCTGTGTTTGAAGTGCTCTGAGCCAGAGGAAGTGGATAAACCTCCAACCACATGAAACTGAGCCCCCTGTTCACTGGGCTTTTCATTAGCTGTGGGCTGTGTGTGTTCCAAGTTTAACAGGCAAGTCCTTTACCACCTCCCCCCTACTGGTAGGAGAGAGGGGAGGAAGGTGGGCTGGTGCTGAGGAAGAAGAGAGAGAGAGTGGGAAGCTGTATGATACAGTGCTTTTTAAAACATACTAGAAAACCTGGCCTTAAGGTTCTGAGCTTATGGGGCGAAAGAATATCTCAGGTTAGCAAAGATTTGGGGGTGGGAAGAGGGCAAAAAGAATCAATTCCCAAAATCCAACTGGGCTGGGTGTAATGTCACCTGCGCCCTCCTTTCTCACTTTGTAGGGATACTCCTAAACACTGAGCTGTGCCTACTGTATTCTTAGTATAGAGCCCTCTTGCGAAAGCTGGAGCTGTGCCCTGGCCATGTGAGCTGAGGTGCACACCGTGCTGGTATATTATTGTAAGGTATTACTGAGAGGGCTTGCAGGCTGTGTGCTCTCTTCTTTATATTGAAACGTAAAAGCAACCCTCCCAAGTGTTTGTTTTAAAATAAAATGCAAGCAGTCTCACTGTGAAAGTTGGCATTTGCCAACAGATGCCACACGGGGGTGTGTCTGAGATGCAGCAATCTTTCTTTATACTTAGAATAGCAAGTAACTCTGTGGCAGTGTGGTGCTACCAATGTAAATATTGCAAAGGTGTTGCAGTAGTGCAAATATTGACCCTTTAATGACAATTCTTGTATCTGGAGCAACAAGGGCTTTCCAAAAGAATATAAGGGAGTGAGGGGAGAATTTTGTTCAGATTTGGGGGTTTGTGTTTCTGGGGACACCCCCCAGATGAGCAGTACTGGAAAAGGAAAGTGTAACTTATGCTTTATAAACCAAGGCCCCTGTGCTGACTATTCACCCTGATTACATTTGGAACTTGGTGCATTTGGAAGCCACGTTTTGGTGGCTGTCTGTGTAGCGAGTAGCAGTGAGATGATAAATGCATGAGCATCCTCATGATCTTTTTAGTTAAGACAATTTAATGAGTGCTATTCCGAAAAGTCCATCACTTACTGCCCCTCTTCCGTTGTTTGTTTAATGTGCGCTCCACCCCCAGCTGTCTTTGGTTTATTCTTTTCTTTGCCCTTCTCTTCTGCTCCATCTCCCTCCCCAGGCTCTCCAGCAAACTCTTCATGGGGCTCAGAGGTACTAACTAGGCCCATACACCGAATTTACTAACATCAGGCACAGTGGTTCAGTCCAGAACGAAGCTCATAGATGCCATGCTATGGGACAGTGTAATGTTGGCTGTAACTAAGCCAGTGTCTACACTACAAAGTTAAGTCTGGCTGTATTTTAAAGAAACCTTATTGAGGTTGCAGGAACAAACCATCCCGATGTGTAGGAAGAAAAGTAAATATGGCAGGCGACCAGCTTGGCTTAACAGTGAAATCCTTGCTCGTCTTAAACACAAAAAAACAGCTTACAAGAAGTGGAAGATTGGACAAATAACCAGGGAGGAGTATAAAAGTATTGCTCAGGCATGCAGGAGAGAAATTAGGAAGGCCAAATCACACTTGGAGTTGCAGCTAGCCGGAGATGTTAGGAGTAACAAGAAGGGTTTCTTTAGGTATGTTAGCAACAGGAAGAAAGTCAAGGAAAGTGTGGGCCCCTTGCTGAATGAGGGAGGGAACCTAGTGACGGAGGATGTGGAGAAAGCTAGTGTACTCAATGCTTTTTTTGCCTCTGTCTTCACAGACAAGGTCAGCTCCCAGACAGCTGCACTCTGCAGCACGGTATGGGGAGGAGGTGACCAGCTCTCTGTGGAGAAAGAAGTAGTTCGGGACTATTTAGAAAAGCTGGACGAGCACAAGTCCATGGGGCCGGATGCGCTGCATCCGAGGGTGCTAAAGGAGTTGGCCGATGAGATTGCAGAGCCATTGTCCATTATCTTTGAAAAATCATGGCGATCGGGGGAGGTCCTGGACGACTGGAAAAAAGCTAATGTAGTACCCATCTTTAAAAAAGGGAAGAAGGAAGATCCAGGGAACTACAGGCCAGTCAGTCTCACCTCAGTCCCTGGAAAAATCATGGAACAGGTCCTCAAGGAATCAATCCTGAACCACTTAAAGGAGGGGAAAGTGATCAGGAACAGTCAGCATGGATTCACCAAGGACAAGTCATGCCTGACTAACCTAATTGCCTTCTATGATGAGATAACCGGCTCTGTGGATGAGGGGAAAGCAGTGGATGTGCTGTTTCTGGACTTTAGCAAAGCTTTTGATACAGTCTCCCACAGTATTCTTGCCAGCAAGTTAAAGAAGTATGGGCTGGGTGAATGGACGGTAAGGTGGATAGAAAACTGGCTAGATGGTCGGGCTCAACGGGTAGTGATCAATGGATCCATGTCTAGTTGGCAGCCGGTATCAAGTGGAGTGCCCCAAGGGTCGGTGCTGGGGCCGGTTTTATTCAATATCTTCATTAACGATCTGGAGGATGGTGTGGACTGCACCCTTAGCAAGTTTGCAGATGACACTAAACTGGGAGGAGTGGTTGATACGCTGGAGGGTAGGGATAGGATACAGAGGGACCTAGACAAATTAGAGGATTGGGCCAAAAGAAATCTGATGAGGTTCAACAAGGACAAGTGCAGAGTCCTGCACTTAGGACGGAAGAATCCCATGCACTGTTACAGACTAGGGACCGAATGGCTGGGCAGCAGTTCTGCAGAAAAGGACCTAGGGGTTACGGTGGACGAAAAGCCGAATATGAGTCAACAATGTGCCCTTGTTGCCAAGAAGGCTAATGGCATTTTGGGTTGTATAAGTAGGGGCATTTCCAGCAGATTGAGGGATGTGATCATTCTCCTCTATTCAGCACTGGTGAGGCCTCATTTGGAGTACTGTGTCCAGTTTTGGGCCCCACACTACAAGAAGGATGTGGATAAATTGGAGAGAGTCCAGCGGAGGGCAACAAAAATGATTAGGGGGCTGGAGCACATGACTTATGAGGAGAGGCTGAGGGAACTGGGATTGTTTAGTCTGCAGAAGAGAAGAATGAGGGGAGATTTGATAGCTGCTTTCAACTACCTGAAAGGGGGTTCCAAAGAGGATGGATCTAGACTGTTCTCAGTGGTAGAAGATGACAGAACAAGGAGTAATGGTCTCAAGTTGCAGAGGGGGAGGTTTAGGTTGGACATTAGGAAAAACATGTTCACTAGTAGGGTGGTGAAGCACTGGAATGGGTTACCTAGGGAGGAGTGGAATCTCCTTCCTTAGAGGTTTTTAAGGTCAGGCTTGACAAAGCCCTGACTGGGATGATTTAGTTGGGTTTGGTCCTGCTTTGAGCAGGGGGTTGGACTAGATGACCTCCTGAGGTCCTTTCCAACCCTGAGATTCCATGATTCTATGAAGTCAACTTCATGTAAGTCAACATTGAGCCTCCGATTAAAGCAAGTTGAACTTGTGTGTCCATACTATGCTCATTGTGTGGTGGAGTGCGTGCTCACCATTAGGGCTTGCATCGATGCATGGCGCACTGCACTGTGGGTAGCTATCCCACAATGCATATAGCTGAGTGGAATTTTGGGTCAGGCTTGCAGTGCCTTATGGGACCAAAACAATGGCACAGATGGTTATAGGAACATGGCGTTAGGCTCCCATGATGCACTTACCTCTCTCCCTCCCTGAAATCAGCAGCAAATAAACCAAGCCTTCTTCACACCTTTTTTCGTAAGCCTGGGTTACCCGTGCGGACGCCATAGCATGGTAAGCATGGACCCCACTTAGCTGTACACTGTTGGTGTGAGCATTACAAACACCTTGTGCCTTATCCTGCAGTATTTACCCATCCAATATAGGATCTGCCCCATGGAATCATGTGATGCCACACAAGTAGTCCTGCTGGAAGACATAAAGCGGAGCAATTTGCAGTTGCTGGTTGACAGTCACGCATCACCTTGACACAGTTGAGCACCATTTTGGGGCCTGGGAAACGAGCACTGATTGGTGGGACCACATCATTATGCAGCTATGGGATGACGAGCAGCGGCTGCAGAACTTTTGAATGTGCAAGTCCACTTTCCAGGAACTGTGTGAAGAGCTTTCCCCAGCCCTGAAGTGCATACTAAAATGAGAGCTGCTCTGACAGTGGAGAAGAGAGTGGCAATAGCTCTGTGGAAGCTTGCAATGCCAGACTGCTACTGGTCAGTGGGGCATCAATTTGGAGTGGGTAAATCTACCATGGGATCTGTTGTGATCCAAGTTTGCAGGGCCATACACAGACTTCTGCTAAGAAGGGTAGTGACTTTGGGCAACATGCAGGACACAGTGGATGGTTTTGCTGTGATAGGTTCCCTAACTGTGGTGGGGCAATAGATGGAATGCATATCCCTCTCTTGGCACCAGACCACCTTGCCAAAAGAGTACATAAACCTAAAGGAGTACTTCTCAATGGTATTGCAAGGGTTGGTGGCTCACAGGGGCTATTTCACTGACATCAGTGTGGGATGGTCAGGAAAGGTGCAGGACGCACATCTTTAGGAACACAGGTCTGTTCAGAAAGCTGCAAGCAGGGATTTTCTTTCCAGACTGCAAAATAACCATTGGTGACGTTGAAATGCCAATCATGATCCTGGCATTGTTTGTGTACTAGGTTAGACCTCAGTGAAAGCAATATCCCCATTGTTATTGTTGCCTGCTGTGTGCCCCATAATATCTGTTAAACAAAGGGAGAAAAGTTTCTGCTGGGGTGGGGGTTTGAGGCAGATCGCCTGGCAGCCAATTTTGAACAGACAGACACCAGGGCAATAAGAAGAGCACATTGAGGGGCTCTGTGTCTCCATGAGGCTTTGGAAACTAGTTTCAGCATTGAGTCAGAGTAATATGACACTTATCTGTGTTGTTCCTTACCAAACTGTCCTCTCCATTTCATTTTCTCCCCTATAAACTCCACCACCACCAGCCATCATATGTTGAATGAATAAAGAACCTTTTCTCATCAATCCGTTAAGTATTATTATGCACACAAACACACAGAAACAGCAAAGAAAAGTAAGATAACCTGGGGCAAAAGGGCTGATAACACTGGGGTGGGGGAGGGAGAAACAAGGAAAGCTTGCCTACAGATGTACTGCAATAACAATCAAAGGTGTGGGAATGGTGCCTTCTGGTCCTCGTATCCTCCCCTGGTGTTGAGTGCAAGGGATACTGAAACCCCCCCGCTGCCTCATAGGACGTTTGAGGGAGGAGGGTGTAGAACTGGGCCATGATGGCAGCAGGTTCAGCATAGGCTGCCTTTCTTGAACCTCATCCAGACGCCACAACAGGTCTGATGGCTCCTTCATAATCCACAGTCTCTCTTCCTGCATGCAATGCTCTTGTTCCCTGCATGCTCTCCTGTCCTCCCTGTCCATGTCCAGGTTCTCGATCAGTGTAATCCTCCATGCACTGAGCTCCATCTTGTCACTCTTGGAGGCATGCATTAACTCATTGAACATGTCCTCCTGAGTCATCTTTTTTCCACCTTCTAATCTGGGAAAGTCTCTGTCCCAGTGTGGAGGATGCGCCACCGGACAAGGTTTCGGCTGCCAGGAATACAAAGCAGAAGAGTAGCATTGACAGTGCATACATTGTTTCTGGCACAAGGTTAATTTTTTTTATTAAAAAAAACACACTGCTCAATACAGTTCACTGCAAGCCACAATGCAATCACAACCGCTGGCTATTGTAAGAGTCAGTTTGCTGCTCCAGCCATGGTGAGTAAGGCACGAGGCATGCGCGAGATGTCTTGTGCTGCTGCTTTTGTGAAGACATCCTTGGGATCACAGTTTGAAACTTGAGAAAAGCCCTCCTTCCCTTAGCAACCTGGATGGTGCTTGAGGACAGGCACCAGTGTAGACTCACAAATAGTTTGTTTTTTACAAAAGCGGCACTAGGTTGGAGGCAAAGGGAGACAAACAGGAACCCGCCACCCCACCCCCCCTTTTTTCCCAATGCTGCTTGCAATACACAGTGATCCCTTCCAACCACAACCAGGACATGCTTGGGAAAGCGTGGTTGTGTGACCCAGATTTCACCAAACGGGGTGGATTACTTAAGGGCTAGCATTGAAAAGTTCCCCCGTTTCCCTTAGGTGACCCTATGCGATTTCACTCTCTTGAGGGTAACAGAGGTGGTAAGGGAGCAGATGCTGTAAGTATCTGGGTACAGACCCGGCCATTATGCTTCAATGCTGTGTGCTGCAATGATGGCAGCAGAGTGGAGTGGTGTGGGAAAGTGTCCTACCGTGGTGGACAAAATAAGGCAGCCCTTCCCAGAAACCTTCTGCAGAGGATTGCAGAGTACTTCCATGAAAGCTTCCTAGAGATCTCCATGGAGGATTCCTGGGCCATCCCTGTGCACATCAACAGTCTTTTTCAGAGAACACCCTCTGCATAGCTGGAGTGGCCACCGATACCCATTACACCTACTTTCTTGTTCAGTTTAAACATAAAAAATAATAGCATGTAACCCTTATAGTTTGATTGGAAACGTGTACTCACCAGAGGTGCCTTCCCCGGCATCACGCTCTGCCTCCAGCTGGTCCTGTGAAGGGATGGGCTCCAGGGTTAAAAACAGTTCTTGGCTGTTGGGGAGAATGGATCCTCTGCTTGTCTGCCTCACAGTCTCCTCCTTCTCTTTGTCAACAATATCCTCCTTGTTGTTGCTCAAGGTTGCCTGGGGCCCTGGAGGTATCCCCGGAGCATTTTGGGGTAGGGGTGGGGTTGCTGCTGAGAATTGTATGCAGCTCTTCATAAAAGCGGCATGTCTGTTCACCTGTTGTGGGGCTCTGTTCACCTCCCTTGTCTTCTGGTACGCTTGCCGAAGCTCCTTTATTTTCACACAGCCCTGCTGCATGTCCCTGGGGTAGCCCTTCTCCCCTGGGCAATCTTGGCATAGATGTTAGCATTTCTTCTGCTGGATCGGAGCTCTGCCTGCACGGACTCTTCTCCCCACAAAGCAATGAGATCCACCACCTCCTGTGTACTCCATGCTGGAGCGTGTTTGTGGCCTTAAGTATCCATGATCAGCTGTGCTGGCGAGCTCTCTACTCTGATCAAACAGGAAATGAAAATTCAAAAGTTCCCAGGGCTGTTCCCCGTGTACCTGACTGAGATGCAGTGGAGTTGAAAGTGTTCTCCAGAACGGTTACAGTGGAGCACTGTGGGACACTTCCTGGAGACCAATTCATTCGAATTACACAACACAGTGTCTACACTACCCCCATGTTGAATCAAGCGCTACGCCTCTCACGGAAGTGGAGTACAGAAGTTGACTTTACAAGCCACTTAGATCAGTGGAAGGGACTCAGTAGTGTAGACATATACATGATTAGATTTGATTTAAACGTGGCTTATGTTGACCTAAGTTTATAGTGTAGACCAGGCCTAAGTCTGGTTTCATGTCGGCTGGTTCCTCTTTCTGTTCATTCATTTGAACACTAAGCTTGAGGCGAAGTCCCCGAGAGGAGGAGAACTTATTACTGGATTTCGGTGCTTGCCTGGAATGGATTCTTGATGCAACTGCTGAATTATCAATAATAATTGTAATATCTCATCCTTCTCTATCATCTTTCTCCCTGAATGCTACCATCTCCCTAGCTTGTCATTGTGATGCCCTCACAACCTCCCAGCATAAATCCCTCCAGTGGTTTCCAATCTACTTCTGCATTAAGTTCACACTCCTCCATACTCATGTTCAAGATTCATCTTCGCTCTGTATCTCTCCCCTTCTCTCATGCCATGTCCCATTCCCAATGCACACTCTACTCCTTGCACCTTGAATATCCTCCCTGCACTTAAAAACTAGCTTCTTCCAGCCAATCTTTCAGTGCCAGCTGTCCTTTCCTGTTCCCTTGCCAGCTCCCTAATATATCAAACACGATTATGTTAAAAAGTACACATAAAAATAAAATCAAACCTCCTGGACCCAGCAAGCATGCATAACCTAAGCAATCTAAATGAAATGATCTGGTTCTGTATTCCTCTCTTAGTCTGTATGTTGTCTTTTGTGGATTATTAACTCCTCAGGCAAGGACTGTGCTTAATATATCTATTAAGTGCCATGTATACCTACTCCTGTGTCCCTATTCTTAAAAGATCCCAAAGTCACTTAGAAAGTAACATACAACGGGCAATATGAACAGGGCTCACTTGCTCACCACTGAAATGCAGCCACTACTGGGGTGGAACATGGCGACGTGTCATAGTATTCTACAATATCACAACAGTTTAGGACAGAGAGTAGAGAATCTAATATCAAACTGAAACTGGACAGGGGATCCAGAAAGGAAGAATATATTATTCAAAGCTGGTATTGGGCCAAGTCACCCAGCATAGTACATTCCTAGTCTTGTGGGAAAAGTACCATGGGAACTTTAGTGACCCCAGGTGGTTAATATATCTTATCTAAAAGATGATACCTCCAGCAGCACAGCACCTCCATCACCACACTTGGGCATTGGTTAGATACTTAGAGGGAAGAGTGCCACCTTTTGAATCAGAAGCACTGCTTCCTGCTGCACTGTGAGTTTTTCCTTGGAGGATTCCACTCATGTTCAAATACTGACCTAGCTAGATCCTGCATAGCTTGTGAGATCTCAGAGGCTCACCCCACAGGGGCTGTGACAAGTATAAGTGCATGGAACGAGACTAAATTGGTGATGGTGGGAAGAGAAGCAGGAATTTATTTTGCTTCATTCATTGGCGTTGATGGACTATGCATAGAAACTGACACCATAACTCCTAAGTTGTACCTAACCCATGATTGATATGGCCGCTTACAAGTTCCTGCTTCTCTCCTTTTTAATGAACTTATTTATTCCAGGATTCATTTGATTGATTGGAAAAGGGATCTTGTGTCACACGAGGGGAAAACATATTGAACAGCTCTTGATTTGAATCCAGAGTCTTGGGAAGAGACAACATGTGCAAACCTCTGACGCACAAACCCCACTGTCTGCAATGAAGGATGGTCACCTGGAATGGTGGGCAGGAGGAATTGAAAGGAGAGGCTTTCTCTTTGGGACTGTGTTCAGAGCCCTGCAACAGGTCATAAATTCGAATGACCCCTCTTAAAGGGGGAGCAGTTTCCTTTTCCCTTTCTGAAAACTTGCTTGAATTTATGTGAAGTACAAAACCTGCTGTGGGCCAGTGAGTTTTTTGTTTGTTTGCATTTGTGCATGAAGTGCCATAGAATATTCTAACTGATATTCTTGCAGGAATAGGCCTGACTTGGGTCTGTCTGATTCCAGAAGCGCACTTTCTCCAGACAGATATGATGGAAGATTCATTTTTACATGCACAGCAGAGGGGGAGACAACCCCTTTTCCCTTGCATGGGTGGGCGTTTGGCTGCAGACGGGTGGCCGTCCAACAAACCTAATTACTTCTGGTTTTGCATGAAATTGATTTCCATGCAAGAATACTGAGCTGCTGTGTGTGTGTCTCTCTCTAATGCTTTTCTCTCTTCTCTCTCTTTCTCTTTCCACATCTCCCTTCTGCTTCCCCTGAAAACATCTCGACAGATGTCAATCATATTCCAGGTGAGTGTTATGTTCACTGAGCTGGAAGATTATTCTTGGGAGGTGGGTGGGGTAGGGAGTGAGAGTGGGTAGAAATCTCACCACACTGGCTATGAGTGTTCAGAGCGAATGTTGTGCTGGGCACTGTGGGGGTTGGATTACAAGGTCTTTGTATAGAGGTTCTATATCCAGAGGTTCCCTTGCAAAATTTCTCTTTCGGCACAAAACAAAATAGACCAGTTATAGGGATGCTGTCAAGATAAAAATCAGGTTTTGTAAAAAATTGTTCTCCATGTTGCTAATAATCTGAGACAGATTATTGCATTTGAAAAGCTGAAACATATATTTCATCACTTTATAGTTCAATTTTTTGAATGGTCATTCAAGCTTGGGATGCTGAAACTTGCTTAGTCAGTTTCACTTTCCAGTTATAGTCTGTTCCATTTTCTGGCTCCAGAGCCAAAAGCTGTCGTGTTTGGGTCTCCACCAACACAGATACAGAGTGGGGTTTGGGGGTATTTTTTGCTTAGTAAAAAGTGGTTAAAATATTCCCTGTCACACTGGGGTTTGTAAACTCTTCATTTGGGGCCTTGACAGTTTCCTTTCTATAGCATGTGAATAAATCAGATATGAGAGAGGGAGAAAATGCAATCAAACTGGAGAGTTTATTTTCAGGATCTACCACCACAGATATGTTCTTTCATAGAGAACTCCAGCAGCTAATCCCCAGACCACTCTCTCATCACTGAGGGGGTATGAATCCCCTATCCTGATTTAGTCTCAGAATGAGGGCTCAGTGGGAGTTTGGCCTTGGGCTTGAATGGGAGCAGACTGTGGGTGACTGCTAAGTGGGTCGATCCTTCCCTTCTAAACCATATGCATAACTTGCCAACTCATGATGTAACCCACACACCTCCTGGGCATGGTGTTCTGCCCATCTAGTTGCACTGAGACCACTTAGAGAGAGAGAGATTAATGAGTCTGCTGAACAGCCATATGGCTTTTAGCTCATGCAGTAGAGGCTCATGCCCCAGAGGTCATAGGTTTGATCCCACCTGCCAATGACCGGGGTCTGTTGGCGTTCTAGTGGCACCAGAATTGAACCTGAAAATACTTCTGCATTCCATTTGTTGCTTTTCTACCATTGAACAATCAGATTTTTCAGCTCTGTTAGTTTCATCTCTGTGTGGACAAGTGGTCTGGATAAATCTCACTCCCCCAGCCCTTCTCAGACCCTCTAGTTGGGGCCCCTTACTCATTATAGTTACTTTGTATTCTGTGCGTGAGTATCCAAGGAGGGGGTGTCACCGCATACCCAAAGTGCAGATAATAGGGAAGAAAGAGGCCAGATGGCAAAAAATGGCCCCTTGAGATTCTGCAGAAAGAGAGACTCCACCAGCAAGACTCCTGCAAACAAGGACCACAGGCTTTATCAGCCCCAGTCTGGGGAGTCAAGGAGCTTTTCCCTCTCAGCAGGTCAGATACTTGTCTCTGTTGCATGGAGAGGGAAGGCAGTGCCAGTGGCTAGAGGTGTGTCCAGAGATGATGTGGAAGGGTTGTGGGGTAACAGTCCCCTCCACTGTGCACTGGCGCTGCCTCTGTCCCCATGGCTGGGGTGGAAAGTGGAGTCAGGCTGACAATGGCTCACCGTAGCTTGGTCCCTTCTCAGCCCAGTGGAATGGATGATATTTTGTGCCATACATGGCAGCTGTCTTGTACATTAAAAAAAAAAAACCCAACAAAAACCCATGTGGCTTGAATAGGCTGCAGAGGGTATATGAACAGCCAGATGGGGTGGGCCCAGCCAGGGGTAAACAGGGCAGGGATGAAAATGGTGCTATCATTGCGCTGGGTGGCCTGGAGGGGGAGAACAGACGTACTGAAATCCACAGGCCAGAGTTTTGTTAACCTTATAGCTCTCCAGCTAGTGTGTGAATGGGCTGCACTGCCCTGCCCCCCCATTCTCAGATGTTCTCACAAATGTTTGCACATCGTGTTTATGTCCCCACACTCATAGAATCTCAGGGTTGGAAGGGACTTCAGGAGGTATCTAGTACAACCCCCTGCTCAAAGCAGGACCAATCCCCAGACAGATTTTTGCCCCAGATCCCTAAATGGCCCCTGCAAGCATTGAACTCAGAACGCTGGATTTATCAGGCCAATGATCAAACCACTGAGCTCTCCCTCCCCTCCCATGCATTTAGGCTCAGGATTTCTTGCACGCTTTCTCACATTCTTCTTGTTACGTTCAGACACTTTTTCATGTGCTGCCACACTCATTTTCACATGTTCTCAATTCGATGCTTGCCTGTACCTTATTTTTTGAACTGTGATACAGGTCTATTCCAAGAAGGTCCTACACTGCCCCATCCTGTCCTGTCCGGTCTTCTCCCTGCAGCTTGCACTTGTGTTGCTGCACAGGACTGGGCTTTGTATGTAGAACACAGCCAGGTTTCCTTACCTACAGTAAGGGAGGTTGCAGATCTGCATTTTCTCTGTCCATGCCTGGGGCTTGTTCACTACCTTGTGAGCTAGCCAATCGTAAGCCAGAGAATGGAGCCCAGGGCCCCTGCCAAGCAACCGTTTTAACTGTTCACCGTTTGCAAGACAAATTGGGAATTTTATGAGCTAATGTAACTATTTACCCACAGGCAGCAGAAGGGCTGTAAAGGGCCCATTGATTAATTGATTAATTTTACTTGTTGAATAGACTGGCTAGAACTAATTCCCCAGGAAAACAAGCTCCTGTGAACAGCCTGGTGCTGGCTTCAGCAAAGCACATGTTACAAAGGCTTTTCTTAGGCCAAGCCCCTGCCAGGTGCAGGGAAATGGATCTTATTCAAAGCAAATAGTCACTTTACTTTTAGCATGAGCTCTCAGCTTGTGAGGTCTCTTTGCTGTTAAGAGGGGTCCCCTGGGAACTATGGCTAGCAGCTGGCATGCCCCTCTCCCCTTGAGAATGAGCTTCAGATCCTGCTTGGCTCATTTCACAAATGAAATGAGTTCGTCAGGTGTCAATCTACCCTGTAAATGGGGGCGTTGTCCATTCACACAAGCATCACACAGAAAGCAGTGATGTCCAGAGGTTACAGTGGGACACTGGGAGACAGGGCTCTTGGGGTCTGTGCTCAGCTGGGTCACTTGACTAGCTATGTGGCCTTGAGGGCAAGTCATTTCCCCTCTTGGTGCTTCAGATTTCCTGTCTGTAAATTCGGAATTACAGATCCTGGCTCACCTTCATAAAGTGTCCAGAGCTCTGTGCACTGATATTTTTATCATTGTTAAGTATCAGTTCATGCCATTGAGACCCAATAAAAGTGGGATGAGGATACACAGTTGCCGTGTGAGAGTAAAGCTCTCTTCTTTCTCTTTCCCTGTGGTGATCATTACTTCCCCTGCTCCTCCTGCTCTTTCCCATTGGTCCAGAGGCCTGGGGTGAACAGTAATTTGTTGAGAATAGACCAGTAGATCAGAGGAACTTGTGAGGTGCCTCTATCTTGCTGCTTATGGGGAGAGGGGGCATTTAAAGGGGTAGTGGTGTGGTGCTCTGATATTAGGGTGATTAGCTCTGATACCTATGAGAGACTCATGTCTAAGGGCTTGTCTACACTACTGCATAAGTTGATGTGATTTACATTGCTATGGGGTGTGAAAAAGCACCCCCCCCAAGTGACGTAACCTACATAGACTTAAAGTGGTGTCTGCACCGTGGTATGTTGGCGGGAAAGCATCTCCTGCCAACATAGCTTCCGCCTCTCATTGAGGTGGAGTAATTACATTGACAGGAAAGCACTCTCCCGTCGACATAACGCATCTTCACCAGATGCGCTACGTTGGCGCAGTTGCATCAGTGCATCTGCACCGATGTAGCGTGGTAGTGAAGACGTGCCCTATGTTAGCACTGCACCCACTTGCTTCACCTTCCGTCCCCACCTCTGGGATGGGAGACCTGCTTGGGCCTCCCCAGGATGGTGATATGGGCCTGATTACTGCACATGGTGACAGACCTGCTGAAGGGGATCATTTCTTATGGCTCCGGCTGCTATTAGAATTTGTATTTAAAGAAATAAGTGTGACCTTGTGGAGATACCCTAGTTACTCTGGGTCCTGAGAAAGACTGTGGCCTTGCCTGCATGCAGGGGTAACCAACTCTGTTGTAAGGGCACAGAGGCCCCGACGGGACAGCCATGTTACTGGCTTTTTGAGGCAGAAAAGTCCAGGCCATTTGATCTTCTTCCTTTTCCAGCCTTCATTCCTTTACCTCCTTTTCTTATTTTCATCTGTCCCCAGGGCTTCATTCATTCTCAGCTGCTCCCACTTGCACGCCCATTCACTATGTATGCAGTCCCTTTTGCACACTTATTCTCATGCTCTCACATACACTTGCATAGGCATAAGCCTCTTATCTGAATGGTTCTGCCAGGAACGTGCTGTCTCCAATATCGATTAAATGAGGAACAACTAATTCTGCCAAAAAGGAGACACTGGTTTATAACGTGAGTGCTACCTCCACTGCCCCCTTTCTTTGTCTCCTACTCCCTTGCCTTCTCCCTCAGGATGGCATCCTTTCAAGGTGCAACTCAGCTTGACTCTGCCTCTCAACTTGCTGCCCCTGACAGCCACAAAGTCTAGTCCCAGCCCTGGGACAGAGGAGAGGAATCGCACAGCTGTTGTGTGTAATTGGATTGGAAGTGGGCCTCAGGCTACAATAACCATGTTCAGCTCCTGGCTGGCCCTACTGCTGGGGCCTGTAAGGAGTCTCTTAGCTGCTAGGCATACCACTGATGAATCCAACAAGAATGGCTGTTCCCCAGCCTGGGCTGTAGCTCTGCCTGGCTATGAAAAATGGGCACCATGTGTGCCAGAGGCCAAGAGCTCAGCTCATCATCTGTGCAGGGCTGGCCTGTCCAGCAGAGAGCCAGGCCTGAGAGGAATATTTTACACTTCACCACATCTCCTTCCAGATGGGAGGCAGGGGCTGAGGGAGAGGGTTTCTCCCCCATCACCATCCCATCCCTCTGCCTTGCTTAGTGTGTTGGGTCTGGGATGAGTGTGCTTACCAGGCATCTTTTCTTTTGGGGAAGCTCCAAAGTCCTGTGTGGACTGTCTTGCTGTTTAGGTCTGAAGAGTTCTCAAATCACAAGGGGTGGGGGGGCATGGGGGACAGTCTAGTTCAGAAGGTAGGGAAACTTGTTGCTGCTTCTCCCTAAAAGGAAAGGGCTGCAGAGGGAACTGGGGTGGGAGGATGAGGCAGGGTTTTGGTCCCCTGAGAAGGGTGTGTAAGGTGTTTGGGAAAGGAAAGGTAGGGAAATGGAACCCTCGCTCACTGGAGCACACTTTTCCTGCAGGAGCTGCAACTCTTTTATTAGGGTCCCTGGTTTACGTGAGTTCTACATAGAGCTCAGTAACAGCTACTGAAACATCCTGGAGCAGAGGGGCTTCCGAAAACATAACACCCCTGCCTCATGCACACATTACCATTGCCCCCTTGTTGGCAGAATGGGCCATAGAAAGTGAAGTCCTATCTTGCTCCTGGGGAGCCGGGGGGCTTGATGGACCTTGGCAGACCTGATGTTGGGGACACTTGCCTTGTTGCTGCCTATGCAGTATTTCTCTTCATATATATATATAGTGCTTCTGACTGACTCTGGGGCTATCAGTCTGCCACTGGCATTAAAAGGTAAAAATTGAGGCCCCTGGCCTTAATGCATCAATTCCCCCAGATCCCTGTTAACAGTCTCTTTGTTCCAGCCAAAATAAAGGAATCAACTTCCCCCTCCCCTCACCCGGCCCCACAGCACTGGCCCAGTAAAACAGGACAAGCTATAATTAACTAGAACAAAAGGACTCCATCTTCTTTTGCTGCATCAATCAGTTGTCACTTTACTCTGGGTTTTGTACCCTTCCCCCACCTCTTTATGTTTAGTGGCTTTAATTCCCCCTGTCTTGAGTGTTAAGAACTCAAGTGTAATTTTAAAAAAAAATCTATAGTGCCAAGATTTCCCGTATAACCCCCTTGCAAAGTGCCCCTAATAAGTCTTCAAACACAAGGGCCATTGTTTAATTACATTGCTCTTTTATGTAATTGCACTGTGAAGCTACTTTAAAAAATGTCCTTATGGCTTCATAAGAATCCAGTGTCGGCCCTTGGCACTTTGCGCAATTAGCACCACTTAATTTCTTGACTTTGATATGGAAAGCGGAACAATGCACTCATTTAAAAAAACCCACTTTAATTCATAAAAATGTTACTTTGAGATCTAGGGAGATAAAAATAACCTTTTAAACCATAACTGACTCTGTAACTGGTTTAAACCCCCATCCCCTGCCCAAACAGGAACCAATAGTAAAAACAGGCACTGATCATGACTAAGATAAAAGCAGCTAAGTTTAGACTCATCTGTCCTAGACCATAGTGATGTTGTCGCAATATCAAATGCTGCTCCAAGCAGGTGGGTTAGTGTCAACTTCAGGCTCCCTATATAAGGTGACCCTCAAAAAGTTTGAACTCACTGTGTGCTTCAAAAGCTTAACTCATTGCTTTACATCATCAGTACAGAAAGGTTTCGTGAGCTTTCCTAAGAAGCATTTAGGAATAAGCTTCCTCTATGGGCAGGTTATTCCATAACTCTCCATTACCTGATTTCTTGCACCTTTCTCTGTACCATTTGCTACCAGCCATTGTGGGCAGGGCCGGCTCTAGACCCCAGCGCGCCAAGTGCGCGCTTGGGGCGGCATGTCGCCGGGAGGGTGGCAGGCGGCTCCGGTGGACCTCCTGCAGGTGTGCCTGCGGAGGGTCCGGTGGTCCGGCGGTTCCAGTGGACGTGCCGCAGGCATGCCTGTGGAGGGTCCGCTGGTCCCGCGGCTCGGGTGGACCTCCCGCAGGCATGCCTGCGGATGCTCCACAGGAGCCGTGGGACCAGCGGACCCTCCACAGGCATGTCTGCAGGAGGTCCACCGGAGCCGCAGGACTGGCGACCGCCAGAGCGCCTCCCGCGGCGTGCCGCCCTGCTTGGGGCAGCGCAATTGCTAGAGCCACCCCTGATTGTGGGAGGCAAGATACTGGATTCCTGGTCTCAACTGGTATGGAAATTCTTGGATCCAAGCTTGAGGAAGTTACAGTTTTTTGTAGCTCATTCTCCATTCAAAAGTAATCCTGAGCAAGTCTCTGAAATACATTTTCCATTTTATGCCAGTCTCAGTTTGGATCTCATATAAGTTCAGTCAGCCGAGGAGATATTAACAAGCGCTAACCTAGTGCTGAGACATTGTCAATGCTCAGCAAATATTTCATCATAATAATGACTAGATCTGTGAAAGCTTGGCCACTGTGGTTCGTATGGGTTTGTGCAAACCTTTTTCCAGTTTTATCTTGCCTGGATTTGCAGCCTTCAGGGTTTGAACTGAATTTCTGGTTGAACAAACCGGAGACCGAAAGTGAAACTTGGCTGAAATAGTGCAAGTTTGACCGCAATTTGGGTGGAAGCCAGTAAAACCTCAGAATTTCCTTTAGGGCTTTCCAGGCATGGAACTCCCATTGACAGCAATGGTCGTTGTATGCATGGAGGGCTTGCAGGAGCATGGCCTGATGGTTTCATTTGCCTCCATAACTCAGTCTTTGTCTCCTGAAGGATTCTCTGGCTTTTGAGTTTGGTGTCTACATACCACAAGGATGGTTGCTTTCTAAATAGATACGTAGCTAGAGCTGTGGTAAAACCTGGCCTGACATTCAGGCTTATATGAACTTTCTGGAGGTATGCCTGTCCATTTTAGACCACAGTTTAGCTCTGTCCCACATGACCCTGGGGGGACCTTGCTCTTTGCGTCTTATAAATTGATGTAACAAATGCAGCATCTTGAAACGGAGGTACCAAAAATGTTAAATCTGAAAGGACCTCAACATCATTTCAAGTTTCCACCTCTGTTGTTGTTAGTGTCACTAATTTGTAGTCTCTACTGCACATGTAAAAAGGTTGGTGTCACAAATTAGAGCTCTGCAGGTTGAAGGTTCTGGGGGTTGTTGGTAGGTTGGAGACAGATTGAGATATCTCACTCACTTTGTACTCTCCCAACTCTGATGACATGGGATTCAGTTTTTCAGATGAGCGAATCAGTTATTCATTATTAATATTTGATCTCATGTTTGGGTTGGGAAAGTTTTGGCCTTCTATTTGTAACATAAGGGTCTATGCAAGGATTTCAGATGGGCAAATCAGTTGGGATAAAATAACCTTTCCCATACAGCTTCAAACCAAACCTTTTCCCTTCTGGTTCAAAAATAGTAGCAATTCTTTATTGGCATGTTACTTTTCACATTGCTCACTGGGCTTCCTGTGCCCAGCTGGGACTGGAATATCAGGACAAAAATATTATGTGAGAGGCTGATCTTGTATTTTGGATGTGAGCAGAATCAGGAAGGGCTGGAAATCTTCCTAGGGAACCTTTCTTATGATAATTCCAAATAGGGCAATACCTCCACCAAAAGTTTGGAAGGAACTCCCCAACAGACTTTCTCCCGCACCCCCAGATGGCCAACAATTTGTGCTCTGCATGTCGGGTGCATCGATCAGCAAACCAAATGACTCCCAGCTGCTGCCATCCTCTCCCTTCTCTGACATGAATTGAGGGGTTGAAGCCCAGGTCCTGTCTCAACCCTGGGTCCTGTGGTAGATAGCCATTAGCTGAGTGCCATGCCACCTGTTGTTCACTGATTCACCATTGCTTCAAGGCCTCTTCAAATCATAATGCCTAAGGATCTTGATCTCCTGGGTTGGACAATTTTTTGGGCATTTATCTGAGCTGACAAGAGATTTGCCCTTCCAAAGTAATGGTGCCAGTGGCCATACATGTATCCACAAACCCAGCACTACCTCCTTAACTGCATAAAATTATATAAGTCAATTGTCTTTTAATTTAAAAATCAGAAATATGTTCCATCAAAACAAATCTGCTATGTATATTTATAGTAAAAAAAAAATTAAACAATTGTTTGCTAAACCTATATTGTGTTTCTGATTATTTTTCTAAATCCACAGTAATCTCCCAAGAACATTCAGATATTTGCATTCTTTAAACTTTACAGTTATTAATCCCCTTATCTGGCTTGGAGTTCTCTTTGGGTGAACATTTTCTCTGGATGATCTGGATTTTAGATTCCTGCACCACGGCAAGGGAAAAAATATAAAATATAATTAAAATTATAAATAAATACAAACTTAACATGTTGCTTGTTGAAAAATCTTTCATTCTAATAGATTCATCCAACATCTTGGTCCCTCTGAAATAGTGAACCATTAGCAGCGTTGTTTGACTTCCATAATGAAGGGAGCTAAAACAGTGTGTGCGTGCATGCATCCTCAGTGCAGGGTAGGGTAAGAGATGGGGAGAAGGAGTCAAGGTAAGAGATGAATTGGTCAAGAAAGCAAGTGGGGAGGGATCAGTGATGGTTTGAGATAAGCTTGTTGGAGCTGGAATTAGGCTGCAGTTTTAGATGTGTTAGTGCAGGGTGGTGTGTGGTGCAAAACTGGCTAACTGTAAATGTAAATGGCCACCTAGACTTCTAACTAGCTATCAAAGAAGAAGGTATCATTCAAGCAAGCTCATGCTGCAAAAACTCTGTTAGTCTATAAGTGCCCACAGGATTCTTGCTTTTTTTTTAACACCACTAACACACTACTACCCCTGTGATACTTAACTAGCTATGTGCATACACTAGTTACCAGATTTGCAGGTGCAGTTTGAATTTGTGTAGACAAGTTATGTGTGCAGTTGTGCACCACACATGTTTGAAAATTGGGCCCAAAGTGGATTTTAATTGGGTTTGGCAGTAATGTTGGATGAAAACCAGAATAGAGCTCTTGGAAGAGGGCCCAAGTGCTGCTCACAGGAGGAGAGGAGGCTAAATGAATGTGGTCATCTCACCCCTTTCTCCCCAAATGTGTCTGGCAGCTGAAACTCCAGCACTGAAGTGTGGCTGTACCTCTTGCTGGTTTATCCCTGAGAAGTGTAGAGAATAACTTCAAGGCAGTCTCCACATTGCCACTTGGAGACAAATCTCCAGTAGTTAAGGGAAAGGAATAGGAAAGGATTGGTACTGAAAATAGGCTGAGAGATTCCTTTTTCTAGCGCCTGTGAGATCTGTTTCTAAAGATGGTCTGCTGGGCTTTCATTAATTGTTTGACAGGTGATTATTAACTCTTTAAAATTATGTGCTGAAGCTGCCACGTACATGAATGGGTCCAACTGTGTGTGTACATGCAGTTAGTACAAATGGTTAATCAACAGCCAGCATGGTAGTATATTGGGCTTGCTTCTGCTGACCACCACAACAATGACTCTTAATGTCCAGCTGTAGAGGTTGTCCTTGGTTTCGATCTTCAAGGTTTGTGAGTGACCCCTTGTAGATTAACAGGTGAGCTTCACCACAGGGCAAGGTTCTTCCAGTCCAGTTAACCACAGTTGTATGTGGTATCTTTTGAATCACTAGTCCCAGGGACAGTTCTGCAACTGGCAACGGACTTTCTCTAGTTGTGACACAAGCTTTCCTGCCTGACATGGGAAGCTATGGAATGGATGAGTGTGCACAGTGTGATGCTCATACTTAGTTCATCTCAAGTATGTGATCTCCAATACCAGGAGGTATTGGACTGCATAAGTGATTGATCTGTATCTATCGCTCAACATGTGTGTGTATGTTTATTTGTCTTTCTGCTTTTCTTGTGTTCTTTCTTTCTCACTTCCTCTCTCTCTTTCTCAAAGGCCTCTCACATCTGATGATGAGTGAACAAGGTAAGTCCTTTGTCTTTCCCTTCCTTGCCAGTCAATGGTTACTGGTGATGATGATCTATGCTTCTTTCTGGACTGGGCTTGGCTTGCAGAAGGCAACCTGGTCCATGGCAGAGGATGGATTTGTCAATCAACCACTTGCATTTTACCCCCTTTGTGTTCCCATCACCCATGGCTGTTTGCCAACCTGGGCGGCATTACCAGTGCCCTGGGCAGAAATTCTTGGGGGACTGTAGTAAACCATGGTGCTTGTAATGGGATAGAAACAAATGAAAATAAATTTAAAGGGAGAAAAGGAGAAATGTGCCTCCCTTCCATGCACCATCACAATCCTTTTCTCTTCGCCTTCCTTACTTTTGATGCTTGCTGTAATAACTCTCAGCCCTGCTTGGTAAATGCAGCCCTCGGTGTTGCTTTTTTTTTTTTCTCCAGAGCAAAATTCTTGCAAAAACATGCTAATAGCCATCATGGCATGATTCTAGCTCATTATGCACCCTGGAGAAAATTACATATAATGGTCTGTACATTCTACATCTGCAGCTTAAAATATTCAAATATGCAAGGAACAAAATGCACTGGAAAATGAATTGGGCTAACCCCAGTGAGGGCTACTAATAAGATTTAGGCCTAAATCAGAGTCCACTTTTAAATAGTTCATCCTGGAGTTTGTTACACATTTTGTTACTTGTCTATTGGTTGTGGCAAAATGGGTTTACTGGTCCCATCCTGGGCACTGGGCTACGATATGGGGACTAGAGAGAGAGAGAGTGGAGGAGGTGGTTCTTTAGAGCTTTGGACTGTGTCAGTGTTTTAGTGTCAACCTCTCATTGGCATGTAGGAAGCTCAATAAGGATGGAGCAGCACTGAGATGGATTCCTGTCTCACTTAGACAGTAATGAAATAATTAATGACCTAGGCAAAGCTGCTGAAGAAATGAACCCACAACATTCCAATATCCAAACTTCAGCAGAAAAATCCAGCAGGTGGTTGGATGCATAAAAGAGGGAGTAAGTTTCTAAGTGAACGTTTGTTTGACCTCTGAATACAGGCTTGGTAAGTCTACCTCTGGAATAATGTGTACAATTTTGGTTGCCCAGATTAGAAAAGGATATCCAGCCATCAGAGAGTTTAAAAGAGGTAACAAATTGGAACCTAATGTCTGGAAAGTCTCATGGTTAATCAGATTTACCTGGAGAAAGTGGACTTTGTAAGGAGACCTAACCGCTTCCATGTCTTAAAGGGGATGTACATGATTTAGGACATGATCTGTTCTTCTACAGTACAAATGATTATATCAAGCGATGCACCTGGTCTTTAGATTGCAATTTTAATCCTGGTTGGTGTAAGGAGTCACATTACCCAATCTGGCCTGCGTCATGGCCCACAACTCTGTCCATAGCTACTTGCCCGGTGAATAGTCTAAAAGCTATTGAGCTCTGGCATCACAGGCCATCATCCTTTATCCATCTCACATCAAGGAAGAGTGGCTTCTCTTTTCTTGCCAACCAATTCTCTATCATTTCACTCTAATAAGTATCAACTGTATATATGTGCATAATATATACATTATCATGTGTAAATGTACATGTGTGTATAAACATATATTATATGCTGTGTCAATGTAATATACAAACACTGTGTGCCCGGAGAAGTTCTGCAGCGTTTCTCATCTCACTCCACTATTGGTATGTGGAAAATATTTAGCAAATATATTTCCACAAGATGTTTACCCTGCCTAATGTGGTGTTGCCCCTGTTTTGCATTTGATGTGGAGTGATGTGTCTTATTGAAGTGCTATTGCATGGGCGGTTTGCATTTCTCTATAGAAAATCAAACCAAAGACAAAGAGCTTAAACAGACAGTGGCTAGTCACACTGTCCATTGTTTAAGTATCACGTTGTTTAGTTGTGATGTGTTTTCCCTTTTCAAAGTATTTCATTGCGTGGTGCTGTTTTTGTGCTGTGTGTGTTTTATGTTCCTGTTATTGTTTTTGTGAGTGTGCTCAGTGACCTTATATTTTATCCTTCCTCCTGCTCTTTTCACTTGCCTCCTCCATGATGGACACGCCTCCGTACCTCTACTTAACTGGATGCACAACTTCCTATCTATAGGTAGAAGTAAAGGTAGAGATTGCTTTCTTTTAATTTTAAATCTTGATCTGCTATTGAAATGTTCATGTGTCATGGGGGAAATTTTATTTCTATGAATATGGTTCACATTAGAACTTTAACTAAAAGAGAACTCTCGTCAGCCTTTTCTTGTTGCTTTATCTAGAATTATGGAAGGTGATATTTATTAAGATTAATGCCTCATCTTTGTCTCAAAGGCTCTAGGTGTCTCATCATTTATACTGCAATGTGGGCTATACAGAGTGGCAAATGTTTTGTAGTTTAAGAAGCCAGGGCAAAATTTCTGACAATCTGTTTCACACAAGACAGAGCCAGAAGGGCAGGGGCCAGTTAGCTGGCACTGATGTCCCTGCCGTGTTGGGATGATACCATTGCTGGGCATTTTGACATTGACTACAGTTGGAGCAGGATCAAACCATAAACATTGGAGGGTGGCAAATCAAGTTCTCTTTAACTCGGGTGGAATTTTGTGCTTTCTTGCCTGTTTTCCTTTAGTTCTCTGAGTCTTTTAGGTGAAAAAACCCTGTTTTTCCCCCCAAAGGGTACTGAGATGTAAGGAGCGGTAGGGGGAGATGGGGAAGAATCAGAACGGCTAAATGGAGGATCTCTTTTGCACCTCATTAAAGCAAAGTGAACAAGGTGACTCCAAACAAAGTGATGTGTGACTCCAACTTGCCTTTCTGCAGTTCACACTTATTGGTAGCATGCAGCAGGGCAGTCATCCATCCCTAATCAAAACTGTCAAAAAAGCTAAGCGTTGCAAACCTGCTGTGGATCTCCAAATGGATTAAGTGTTTGGAAGATGAGAGAGAAGGGAGTGGAAAATTAATTGATAAGTTGTGAACACTTACTTAAATAAAATCAACCCCTTTGTCCTAGTTCCCTACCAGCGCTTTTACAGAGTGATTAACAGACTTCATTGTCCTGAGGCCTAGTGCCTAACAAATACATTGCTGGAAAATCTGCCCAGTTGAGCTGGCGTGGTCTGGACACAGTGGAGTCTCATACTTGTTCCTGAGCCTATAAGGAACTGGGTGCTGAAATGTCCAATGGAAATGGTATCACTGTGAATTTGGGAGAATGGAGGTGCTGAGGGATTTGCTCACAACGAGCCTTCCTTTGAGGGCACAAATCATCTGTGCCTGGTTACCAGTTATCTTTCCTGTGATTCCTGAATTCCACATATCCACTTGGTTCGGCAAACAGTCTCTCTCTGTAGTGACACTAGGTATTACAGCCTGTCTTTTTTCTGATGTATTTGTATTTATTGGGTTCTTAATGATTTGTCAAATTATTTATGTTAATCTGTTGGTTGGGCTGAAAAATTTCCACCAGCTGTTTATAATTTTTGTTCTGGCTAGAAAAAAATAAATTATTTTAAAAAATGTATTGGCTTCATTAGTTGCAGCTCCTAAGTATGCCTTCTTCTGTATTCCATTCAAGGTTCCTGAGGTGTTCTAGTTAGGAAGAAGTGCATTCTACACCCACCTGTATGCATTATTAAAAGTGTAAGCTCCTTAGGCCAGGTGTACGCTACAGAATGCTACTGTGACTGAACACAATTGCCAACAATCAAATTAGTTGACACAGTGCTGAACGTGATTTAGCGGTCAGTGTGGACTAAATCTCTTGTTCAGCCAACCATGATTACCCACTTATCCCATCCTTTGGGTGGGGGGTGGTAATGTTCTGTAGTGTAAACAGGCCTTTTAGGACTCAGGCAAAACTCTCACGGAAGTCTGGGATTGTGGACCATGGGAGTATGTGGTCCACAGTGAATTCAGGTGTTATGATGAAATAGAATGAAAATGGTAAATTGTTTAAATTCCTAGCAAACTTCAGTTCTGGTTATAATGATCAGCTGCTTAAAGTGTCATAATTCTGTGTGAGAAATAACTTAACTTTGAGAGTGTTCAGCTGTGTATATGTAACCACATATGTTCTACAGCCTGCAGAAAAGGCAATCCAGAATGCACCCATGGATGATCTTGGAAGGTCCATGCCACATGCACAGGCAAAGGTTGCATAGAATCACAGAAAGGTAGGGCTAGAAGGGACCTCGGTAGGTCATCTAGTCCACTCCTCTGAACTCAGGAAGGATTAAGTATTATCTGAAGAGAAGAATGAGGAGGGATTTGATAGCTGCTTTCAACTACCTGAAAAGAGGTTCCAAAGAGGATGGATCTAGATGACAGAACAAGGAGTAATGGTCTCAAGTTGCAGTGGGGGAGGTTTAGGTTGGATATTAGGAAAAACTTTTTCACTAGGAGGGTGGTGAAGCACTGAAATGGGTTACCTAGGGAGGTGGTGGAATCTCCTTCCTTAGAGGTTTTTAAGGTCAGGTTTGACAAGGCCCTGGCTGGGATGATTTAGTTGGGGATTAGGTCCTGCTTTGATCAGGGGGTTGGACTAGACGACCTCCTGAGGTCCCTTCCAACCCTGATATTCTATGATTCTATGACCATCCCTGACAGATATTTAACTAACCAGTTCTTAAAACCTTGAATGATGGAGATTCCACAACCTCCCTAGGTAATTTGTTCCAGTCCTTAACCACCCTTACAGGTAGGAAGTTTTTCCTAAAGTCTAACCTCAATCTCCCTTGCTGCAATTTAAGACAATTACTTTTTGTCCTGTCCTCAGTGGATAAGGAAAACAATGCATCACCTTCCTCTTTAAAACAACCTTTTATGTACTTGAAAACTATTATGTCCCCACTCAGTCTTCTTTTCTGCAGACTAAGCAAATCCATTTTCCTTATAGGTCATGTTTTCTAGACAAGTCTCCAGATCTTTCCTGAAGCATGGCACCCAGAACAGGGGACAGTAGTTCAGTTGAGGCCTTATGGGTTATCTGAATTTGTAAATCATCTTCAAAAAGTGCATTCAGTTCATGACTCTGTTTGTCAGTCATTGGGGGCAACCACCAGTGAATCCCACATCTTGCATTTATGGGTCCTCCTGCAGTAAAATGTTTCTTCTTCATCTCTTGCTTTCAAAGGCTGCAGGACTTTTTCCCCAGTGCATTCATGGAAAGCTGAAGATCACATCTGGGTATTTTTAGGAGTTAGTGGTATTAGCAGACAAAAAAGGAGATGAGACAAAGTGGGTGAGGTAATATCTTTTATTGGACCAACTTCTGTTGATCCATGCTTTTGAGCTTACATATAGCTCTTTTCCAGATTCTGAAGAAGAGCTCTATGTAAGCTCAAAACCTTGTCTCTCACTGATGGGAGTTGGTCAAATAAAAGATATTACCTTGTTTCTCTAATATCCTGGGACCCCTATGGTTACAACAATACCGCAAGCTACAACAATACTACAAGCTGAGTAGATGTGTAATGCTTGTGATTACATCAGACCCTTGAAATCGAAGAGAAAACTGGTGGTCATAGAGGTAAAGTAAATGTATGATCATCAAATTCAAGGAAGGGTGGGTAAGATTTTTATTTATTTTGGCTTGGATTGTGGTGCCAGTCTTTTCGTATGGAGGAGGGACATGTGAATTACAGAATAATTATGTTGTGTTTATTTCCCTATCCCTTTCTACACATATACATGATATAAAAATAAATCATAAATATTCAACTGTAATTTGAGCTGGAGTTGATATCTAGTCACATTCTTCTATATCAATTGTTTTCTTGAAAGCCATTGGTTAAGCACACGATAATTCGCCTTACCACTACCCTTCACTATAAATTCTCTTATACTTGCAGAGTTTTTCCTTTTATTGTCACTGTTGGTTTGGCTTAAGATTCTATTGAGATTGGTCTCCAAAGGAAATGGGCCAAATTCATCCCTGGTGTGATGCCGTTGGTTTTCATGGAGTTGCATCAGGAATGAATTTGACCTAGTGGATGGAATCCTGGCCCCATTGAAGTCAGTGGCAACATTCTCACTGATTTTGGTTGGATCAAGAGTTCACCCAATGAATTGAAATGATACAAAAATACAGGGAGATTAAGTACAATCCTGGTAAAGTAACTGGTTTCTAGGCTATCCTGTAACAGAAGAATGCTCAAAGTGTATCCATAGTGCCACATACAACCCCAATCCTAAATGTCCTAAAATACTGTCTGTGTTCCTTGCCTTTTTCCCCATCCATAAATGTGAGGTCAGGGTGAAAAACTGACCAGCTGCAGGTTTTTATTGCTGTCCAATTCAAACATGAAGTGTAATTTCTCCCCATCAAGGAGGAGGAAGAAAGAATAAGCACATAGCTTGTATATGGCTTATTTTAGTTTAGTTTGTTTTGTTTTATTTTCAAATGTGTACTACTAGGGCCTGAAGGCACCTGGTAAATTGCCTGTGTAGCCTCAGCATGTCAAAAGTCTGGTCATCTTCCTAGCCCAGGCTAGTCTTAATCCAGGTAAATCTGTCAGACTTTCCAATATTGTGTTTACTCTTTTTGGGTGGGATAGGGTTATTTTTCTAACACCATGTCATAGTGTTGAATGGGAGGTGATGGCAAAGAAGAAAATTTGACCTTCTTTTGTGGCCTCTGATGTAAATAATTACTGGAGTTTAACCAATGATTTGCAAAATCGTCTCCCGTTCTTTGCCAATAACACCTCTCGGATTTAAGAATCCTGTGAGTAAATTTGGCTGAGTAGCCAAGGGTTTATGCAAATGTTTAAGTGAAATGCCAGTAACTAATTATGAAGAGAGACTCATTTATGCTCTATAAATATCTAATATAAGACAGGGAAAAAAGACACCATTACATTTACATTGGCAGCCTTGTCTGTGCTGCTTAAACTGTTGATTTGTCCTGTCAAACGTCTGACATGTGTTTGTGCTTTAAAAGTGAATGTGGATTTTCTGGCTTCCCCTCCCCCTTACCTCTTCTCGTTCTGATTTTTTGAAAATCTGTGTGATTTTTTTTCCCTCACTTTTAAAAGAAAGTAAAAATAAATTGCTTGGTTTATTGGGAGGATTTTGATTTTTGTTTATTTACTTCCTTTTAGTGGTGCTGTTTAAAAAAGTGAAACACTTTGTTTTATGGTTTGTAAATGTCCAATCCATCAAAACAATAGGCTGGAACTGGGTCATTTTAAACATGGAGTTACCTGTCAGTGAGTCACCTTTAAATAATTAAAACGTGTGCTGTGGATTTCTTACTTTACCCAATCACAGACTATTTTTAATTTGTATCTAAGATCCTTTATATATATTTAGAAATGGTCAACATTTTCCTTCCAGATTTCAAAATCTGAAGGGGAAAAAAAAAGATTTTTTTTCGCAAAACTTTTATCCTGTTTTTGTTTACCAATAGAGGTGGAAGACATTTTCTGAATATCAGAATTCTTTTGAAAATTTTCATCAATTTTTTTGAAATTTGATTAACAAAAAAGGACCAAGGTTATGCAAAAATGTTGCAAAATGTTTTCCTACATTTTAACCATATATTTTAAATGCAGACAGATTAGTTATTACAGTATGAAATCTCCAGACAAAACCATGGTTTTTGCATATGAAAATGTGTGTATATAGTTACATGTGTGTGCATGCAAAATATATAATAACGTGTTAAATGTTTGGCAATTTATATATAATTTTAAATATCTTATTTACTGTCTCATTCTCCTTTTTTGAACTTGTATCTTTTATATGTGAATAATCAGCTGACTCTTGATTGGCTTTAATTTTCATTAAGAAGAATGATTCCTCTGAGAGTTATAAACATCCTGGTTGCATTGTGTGTAAACAGCAGCAAAAATATTGTCCTCTTATGTGGTATTGTAGTCTGCTGTTTTTGATGGGGCTCAGGTTTCACGCTGCACAAAGAGAGTATTTAATTGATACCAACTGAAAGCCTCTTTTTTTTTTTTTAAGGTATTCAGTGGTGTGTAGATGCGAAGGTAGAGAAACAGGCCATATGTTTTGTAAAAGCCAGGCTAATAGCACTTTTGATGGACGTCTGATTTTTAAAGTGCTGTATCTTTCATTAAAATTTACATGTAAAGTAAGGGCAAGCGTGGTGACATGAAAGCTAATGCAACTTGCACATCTTGACATAATAACAATCACAAGAAACTGGAGATCCCAGATGGCAGCTTGGCCTTTGCCATCCTTTTAATAAGCTACTAACTGCTAATTATTGCACTCTTTTGGGCAAGTTAATTTACTGTTGACTTTTAAAGAGACACTGTGCCTTTTCCTGGCAGATATTTAGTCCTTTCAGTTAATGTTTTAAAGTGTTTTTTCCCTGCAGGTTGGAGTCTTTCCAGTGGACAGTAACAAAGATGCAAAGCAGCAGAGAGGGGAAAAAAGATAATAATAATGTTTTTCCTTTGTAAATACAGTATGTATGTTTTATCTTTGCTAGGACACAGTTTTAGAATTGAAAGGGAAGCTGGCAGGTAGGTTAGAGCCTGAATTTAATTTTTGTATTTAAATTCTTTTTTTCTTTTTTTTTTAAATTAGGGTTAGCTTTATGATTTTTTTTAAATAAGTGATTAAAATAAAAGCAAAGCTTTTCCTTAAATGTGGGAAGCCCTAATAAACCAAACAGACATTGACTAGTGCATGAGAACCTGAGAGTGGAACTGACTAGAAACAGAAAGTGATACTGCTTCAGCATTATTGCTGGAGTTGAATGAAAGGCAAAGTGTAAACGTACAATCATTAATGATTAAGTGTCCATTGGATTTTTGAAATTTTATTTTCTTTTAATATTCCATGTGTGGTCGTAGTAATGCAGAGAAGGGGAACTTATCTCTGTGGTTTTTAAAAAAAATAAAATCTGATTTTTCTCTGCATCTCTTGAAAGGTGCTATTAATAAAGAGGCCAGTACAGGATGAAGTTTTGAACTGAGAATGTATTTAGGAATAAAGGAACAGCTGCTGTTTAAATGGACTCTAATTCTGACAGTTAATGCAGTTTTGTGAATGCATGATTCTCTGTGATAACATTTGGGAGGAGTGATGGTGGGTAATAGCTTATTTCCTGGGCTTTATGGTAATGCGCAAAGTGATGATAATGTCATCAGAAACTGAAATAGGCCCCTTGTCTTACACAACAGACAGCCCTGCAAAATATGAAACCCAATGAAAAATGCAGGTTTCTTGCTTTTAGGCCCATTGTGGCCTTTCATGGATGAGAGTGATAACATTACAGCTGAACAGTTGATAAAATATGTGCTGTGTAAGCTAGATCCGATGCATCGTCATGAATACTCAAAAACAGCAGCCTTGTTTGCAATGCTCTGCCTGATGGTAAATATTGTGACTGGAGATTAGCTGATAATATGCTATACAAATGGTTGCAGAATCATTATTGCAAAGATTGTCATCCTTTTGGTAGGTGTGTAATACTACCCACCCCTCTCCAGTATTTTCACTCTTTATGACTAAGGGCCAGATTCTGCAAGGTGCTGAGTGCCCTCCACAACCACTGAAGTCAAAAGGAATTGAAGATACTCAGCATCATGGGTGGGTGCTCTGCACCTTCCAGGATAAAGCACCATAATGTCTATTTCAGTAGGCTTTTCTTTGAGATGCCATCTATGCATTGTTTACATGCATGGTGCCGTGGCAGTTTTATTAGGAGCCATAGTCTCCTTTGCATTGGCGCGACTCCTGTTGAATCAGTGGAGTAACACTGATACAAAACTGGATTAATGCAGTAAGAATAGGGCTCTAGTTGGACAGTGGTCTGGGGAAATATGGATCATTCTCACTAAACGATGCTCTTATTCCTGCTCTTGTTAAAGTCAGAGATGGCAGTATATTTAAAAGAAACAAATGTATTAAAACAATTTCTTGGGGTAAGGCTCCAAACACAAAATAGAACTGGTGCTTTGAGAATTTGTGTGTACAATTGTTACCATTAAAATGTCAGCAGCATTTTTCAAAAGTTACCACACAGTGGTGTCTGAGATGCCACATTTCTCTCCTTTATGTAGAATAAGAAGAGTCTCTGTAGCATGTGTTGATAAGTGCTTACTTTTTAACACCAACCACTGTCTGTGTTGTTTAAAGACATTTTTCTCTGAAATCCCCCGAAACAGTTTTGACTGGGGAATTGTTTGTGACTGCGCTTTTATATATTTGAACGTATGATATAAAATCACACAATCCTTTTATCATTAGAAGTTGGTGTTGATAAGAAAAATGTAGAATCTGGTTGTGACGATAACTATGTTTTTAAAGAAACTATTGTTGTCTACAATTAGAATTTATTCCATTTTCTAAAATATGTTATTTTCATTAAATAATAGTTTTAATAATGACCAGGGTCATTCTAAATGAGCTGACCACTGCTTCAGATCAGAAAAAATATTCTGTTATGTACAGGGTTAGTTGATGTAAGCCATGAAATATTAAAACTTGTCTATAATAAATGTCACTGAAGAGTCTTTAGAGACAAGGGGGGGTGACCCAGAGACAAGTTACTGGACCAGCTTTGTTGGAGAGAGAGACAACTTCTCAAGCTTACACAGAACTTTTCTTCAGGACTGGGAAATGTACTGAGAGTGTCATAGCTAAATACAAGGTGGAACAGATTGTTTAGCATAAGTATTTAACACATATATCAAGTGCCCATTCAAGGTGAAGTGGTCCATTAACACTTCTCCAGTCATAGGGAGGAAAGGGGAAAAAAAAGCTGGAGGATGGGTTAAGTGTGTTATAGCTTGTTGCAATAAACCATAAATCCAATGTCTTTATTCAGTCCATGATTTTTAATATCTAGCAAAGTTATGAATTTAAGCTACCAGACTCCTCTTTTGAAAGTGTTATGCATGTTTCCTTTGAGGATGAGGATTGAGAGGTCAGATATAGAGTGATCACTTTGTGAAAAGTGTTCACTCACAGTTGATATGGTGTTTACCATCTTTCTGTGTGAGTTCATTCTAGAGTATAGTGATTGTCTTGTTTCACCCACTAAAGGCCAGCTTCCTCTAGGACCGAATTGACTTACTCCAGACACTCCTCAACACTAACAACCTCCCTCAGAATACTGTCCTTACCTCCCTGTAACCAACATCCCTCACAATGACAGCATCACTGCCTGCCTCAAATATTTAGAAGATAAAGGACAACCCTCAGATATACACCCAAAATGCACTGCCCAAACCACTCATTTCATCCTCACCCATAACAATTTTTCATTCAGCAGCACTTTGCCCAAACCATGGGAACAGCATGGGTACTAGGATGGCTCCCCAATGTGCCAACTCTTCATGGGCCACCTTGAAGAAGAATTTCTGGACAAATGCACCATGACACTAATGATGTACCTGACATACGCTGATGATATTTTCATCCTCTGGGCAGATGACCTAAACTCCCTCATAGATTTCCGCTACAACTTCAACAACTACCACACGCCCATTAACCTCTCTCCAGAACACTCCCACACTACCATCAAGTTCCTGGGCACCATGATCAGCTTCAGCAATTAAACCTTATAAACAACTGTATAGAGTAAACCCACAAATCACCACACCTGCCTTTATAGATTCAGTAACCACTCCAAACACCGCAAGAAATCTGTTATCTACAGCCAGGTACTCCAATACCACAGAATATATTCCAAAGAGGAAGTCCAGGATATATTGTTGTTCATCCTAGGAGTTCGAAGATGACCATGACATCACTGATTGGTTTGGTTTCTGTCAACATGTGAGTGGCTGATCAGGCCAATTTAAGCTTTGAACTGTCTGTGGCACACTGAATGAGAGATGCCACTGTGATTTACTTGATTAACAGTGGACATGCTGCTGCTGTGAAATTTACGCTGCTGGCGCTTCTGCTCTACCTCAGCAGTTCTCCTCTGCTCATAGACTGTAGCTCCAGTCTGGATAAAACTTCACCAGGTAGAATGATCATGAGCAAGATCTTCAGTGAGTCAGTGTTGAAATGCTTCAAGGATAATTTGAGGGAGTCTTTGAAACGTTTCTTCTGGCTTCCATGAGAGTGTTTTCCCTCTTTTAGCTCACCATAAAAGATCTTTGGCAGTCACTCATCTGGCATTCTGGTGACATGGCCTGACCATCTCATGTGTGATTTCATCAACAAAGTATGGATGTTTGGAATGCCTGCCCACATGAAAACTTCAGTATCTGGCTTTGTCTACACTGGCACTTTGGTCATTAAAATTTTTGTTGCTCAGGGGTGTGAAAAAACAGATCCCCACCCTCAAATGACAAAAGTTTTAATGACGAAAAGCACCAGCTTGGACAGCGCTTCATCAGCAGGGTCTGCTCTTCCATCAGCCAAGTTACTGCCCCTCGTTGGGGGTGGTTTTATTTTGTCATGGGAGAGCTCTCTCCTGGCGAGACAGAGCGGCTACACTGTGCACCTTACAGCAATATGGCTGCAGCAGACAAGCTGTGTCGTTGTAAGGTGCACAATGTAGACATAGCCTCTGGAACCTTGTCTTGCCATCTTATCCTCATCAGTTTCCTCAGACAGCCCATGTGAAAGTCATTCAGCTTCATAATATGTCATCTGTACACTGTCCAGGTTTCGCATGCATACCTCAGAGTTGGCAATGCAATGGCTTTGTAGACTTTCAGATTTGTTTGTTGACTATTGCCTCTGCGCTCCTACAAAATTGCACGTAGTCTGCCAAAGGCCACACTTGCTTTGGCAATTCTAGTGTTGGTTTCATCATTGTTGTGAACTGCACGTGACAGTGTACTGCCTGGAGGATTTGGCCATTCACTGTGATAGTAGGTTGTACATAAGGCTTTTCTGGTGCATGCTGGTACATCACTTCTGTCTTCTTGATGTTGACTGTGAGACCAAAGTTGTCACAAGCTGAAGAGAAATAGTCCATATTCCGCTGCATGTCAGACTTAGATTTGGCATTCACGGAACAGTCATCAGCAAACAGAAGATCATGAACAGTCACTTCCTGTACTTTCATCTTTGCCTGTAGTCTCCTCAAATTGAAGAGCTTGCCATCAGTCCGGTATCTGATGCCAATCCTGGTATCACAGTCACAGAAAGCATCTGTAAGTATGGCAGAGGCAGGAGCCCTTGTTCAATGTGTTGCACAACGCGATTTAGCAGAATTCTGGTGAGAATTTTGCCGGGTATTGAGAACAAGGAGATACCCCGATAGTTGTTGCAGTTATTGTTGTCTGTTTCCTTTTGACTTGTACAAGTGGATGATGGATGCATCCTTGTACTCCGGGGGTATAGACCCTGGAGTCCACATTGAATGGAAAAAGTCCAGGATATACATCTTAACACTCACAGCCATCTTCACCAAAGAAGGACACTCCACCAGAGAAGTAAATCACATCATGGAATGGGCCACCCAAATACCCTGAGAGAACCTGCTTCAGTACAGAAATAAAACCCCCTCTGACTGCACACTTGTAGTTGTCACCTACCACCCCACACTGGAACAATTAAACAATTACAAGCCATGCTCAGTGGGGACCACATCCTGAAATAAATCTTTCCTGAACCTCTTCCTCTGGCCTTCAAGCAGCCCTGCAACCTCTCCAAACTCATCATCAGAAGCAAGCTGCCCACAAACCAGGACTTACCAACTCAATGCGGCACCAGTCCCTGCCAGAACAACAGATGTAAAACCTCTGCTCACATCTCTACTGCTAGGATTTCAAGATTCATGGGTCTGACATATGCCTATCACAACATGGTATAGCTCATCCAGTGCACTAAATATCCTAATATCAACTATGCGGATGAAACAAGACATGCTCAAATGAAATCATAGAAAAATGATGAAAGACAAACACACTATCACCTGTGGGAGAATACTTGTCTTGACATCTCCCCTCTCTGTCTCATCCTCAAAAGAAACATGCACAACACCTTAAACTTTCCCTTCTTATGATTGGAGAGGTGTTAATGAGCCTCTTCATCCTGAATGGTCCCTTGAAATATGTGTTAACTACTTATGCTAAACAATCTGTTCCACCCTGTATTTAGCTATGGCATGCTGAGTACATTTCCCAGACCTGAAGAAGAGCTCTGTGTAAGCTCAAAAGTTTCTCTCTCTCACCAACAGAAGTTGGTCCAATAAAAGTATTCTCTCTCCCACCTTCTCTCTCTAATATCCTGGGACCAACAGGGCTACAACATCACTGCATACAACTGAAGAGCCTTTGTCTTTTTAATGTATGTTTCTGGGCTGGATCTATGAATAATTTTTTATTCTTCCTAAGATGTTGTGAATCAAACTGTGAACAGTCATTTTCCAGATTGGTAACTGTAGATAAAATAACTTCATATACCATTTGGCTTGCATTGTGAGTTAGGATAGGAAACCTGAACAGCACTTTGCTAGATCATGAAACGCAGATTACAGAACCTTGGCTAGCACTGTGATAAAGCTATTGTCAGTGTAAATTGTAGAACCCTGGACAGCTCATGGCAGTCCTTAGAGTTTGTATTTCAGAACTTTGGAGAGCTTCTTCTATTTTCTTTGAGTTCTGCTTACATGAGCCTGGACAGCTCCTTGCATGTCCTGCGAGTTCAACTAGCCTAACACTTTTAACATGTCCTTTAGGGCCAGATTCGGATAACCTTACTGTTGGTGGATATTACCTTGCTCCATAATAGTCCCATTGAAGTTAATGGGACTATTGTGGAGTGAGCCACTATCCAACATAAGTAAGGATATCAGAATCTGTCCCTTAAGCATCTGGATTCCAATTTCTTTGTGTTTTTCCAGAATTTGGAACTCCCTGGAAATTTTTGTTATCAAATATATGTTCTATTACTAAATAGCTGTTAACTTACCTTCCTTTCTTCTATAGGAGTAAATTACTTAAAAATACATTTATTTAGTTATCAGTATCTCTGAATATTTTTACATTGAGCAGTTTCGTGCATTGATTATAGACAGTTTGAATAGATCATCATTGTTACTGTGGCATGACAGACTTTCTATGCCACAGCACTAGAAAGATTCTTTCTGATTCTGGAAAAATATGAATATATGAATCATAAGCATGGATGTCTTTAAAAATGTCCTGCCTCCCCTAAAGTGCCCTATTACAGGCTTAGCTTTTCAGTTTCTCAGTAAGTTTTGTATTTTCAGATATAGTTACATGTGCCTCATTAGTAACTTCGTCTTGCTGCATTTTTATACTTGTATTGTGGCATCAGTTAACTGTATATTTAATAAAACATAACAAAAAAACCTGGACAGTTTATTTCATGCTGTTCTGTGTTGAATATTCATAACCATGAATATATTTTGTTGTGCACATATATTCATTATTGTACTGGCTATGGGCTACATATATGGGATTCCGTTTTTATATTGGTGTTTTCCTTTTTTCTTCCTAAATAATGATTTAAACAATTCTGGGGGAAAATGATACCTGATTCTCTTTCTTTCTGTCTTCTATGATGACTTTTATTTAAACCAGTGTAGCTTTCTTACTAATTTTCTCCTTCAGGTATTTGCTATCCATCTACTGGGTTAAACTTTATGCTGTTCTGTCAGGCAAGTTTGGTAGATGTTGATCAGTGCATGAAATCAGTTCTTAAATGGTTGCAAAATTGCCTTCCTTCAGACTGTTTTGATCACAAGGGCTTTCAAGTGTCAAAGTCATTTGGGGAACTAGATAGATAAAATGCATGAGCACTAAGCTTTTTCCAGGATAGAATAAATAAATGTTTTCTACTGTGTGCTCTGCCTTTGATAGTGATTTGTTAAAAGGGAAAAAAAGAAAGGCAATGATATTAAATATTTACAAGAGTGATTTAGTTGTATAATCTTGTGCTGTGCATCCGTGTTTAATAGTGAAATCAGCTACTGTTGAAGTAAATGCCATTAAACTGGTAGTGCTGTGAAGGTCACTGCCTCTACAATGTCAAAGCAATTTATAGAGAATAATGATTTTTGTCAGCTTTCCAATGCACCTCCCCTCCCCCACCTTTTTGTCTCCCTTTCCAGAAATAACAGAAAAGAAATACATTTCAGGCCTCACTTTTCTTTCTGTCTCTTTCCCTTGTCTGACTGAATCAGGAGCTGGAATCCCTTTTACAGGTTTCCTTGTTTGGCGTGTTTAGTGGATGGAGACTGATTCTGTTCTTTCCGGAGATGAGCTCATTACAGCTCCATTTGTTGGCATTCCAATTGGTCATTTCTCAGCAGTTTGTTTTAAGAGCTGAGAGGCCACTATTCAGCCTTTCTCATGAACAGTTACAGTTTCTCTGTTAAAATGTTCCTCAAGCTGTTCTTCCCCCCTCCCACACACACACCCAAAAAGAGAAAAAAGAGCAAGAGAATTTCATACAACTCATTGCTTGCTTCAGGAATGTAGCCTGTAGCAATTTGCTTTGACACTACATCAAGATACTATGTGGATGAGTGCCTTAGAAATACCTAGCGCACACACACGCACATGTAGATAGTCTAATATTTAAAGCAGAGGCCTCAGAATCAGAAGATATAGGTTGTATTCCTGGCTCTGCTACTGACTTCCTGTGAGATCCTGTGCGTGAGTCTGTGTCTCTGTTTCCCCTTCTGTAAATTGGGAAAAATAATCTTGACCCACTACACAGGGGGGAATTTTAGGGATTAGTTAGTTGGTATTTATAAAGTGTCCGAAAGGCAGCAAATAATAAGCATGAAGCATTATCAATCATCATCATACACATCCAGCAAAGTGGTGAAGTATTTATTTTCCTTGGTTATTTCCTAGAGAAGCTGAGGTATAGAGAGAGGGAGTGAGTTAGTGGGAGAGTGGGAAATGGAACCCAGGAGTGGTGACACCCAGGTCCCTGCTCTAGCCATTAGAATACTATGTCTTTTAAACTACTGAATAGCCTAGATTTATCCTATACTTGCTCTGAAAGGGAAATTCCTGGTTAGCTTCCAGATGCTAAGTGGAATTCCTGAGAGGAATGTGGAATTATTCATTAATAATTCTTTACACAATGCCATAAATTGCCACAGAACTTTACAAAGAGAATAAGATGCACTCTCTGCAATGAACAGCTTACTATACAGGATAGACAAGACATAGCAAGATAAGACAGACAGCACAACTGTTCAGTTGAAGGAGGTTGCAGGGAGAATATTGGTAAGTGCAAGGAGACAAAGAAAGGTTTCCTTTTGGAAGATGTGAGTTTTAAGGAGGAGTTTGCAGGTGGGGTGAGAGGGGATACTTGTTCGACAGGAAGTGGGAAAGTTTTCCAAGTTTAGGTTTGAAGTCAAGAATGGAAAAAGGATACAGAGTTGAAAGAAGGGGGAAATGAGTGGAGATGTAAGGGGTGAGATTACTTAGATTCTTGATGGTCAGGAGTCTGAATCTGTTATGTGAGAGACATGCTGCGGGGGGTGACTTGATCAGAGCATTAAGAGATGAGGCTGCTGTGAGCACTGGCCCTTTGGACAGAGTGACAGGGTGAAAGGAGTAGCTATCCCCAGGTATTATTTATGGCTGAATCATAAGCAGTTAAGTATTACTAATGATAGCTCATTTTGAATTCTTTGATTTTTATATTATCTCATCCCACGATGTGCACAGGAGAAGGTTAAGCCCATCTTTTATAGAAGTGGCTTTTCTTAGTCCCCCCCGACCTCCAGGACTGAGCTTTTATCCATTGTGAGAGAGGCTGGTTTAGTGGAGCTTCAGGAATTGATGCATATGTGCTTGGTTAATTCAGGCCCTGTGATTTCCTTTCTTCCGTTTTATCTGGTCCTTTGTCTCTTTGTAAGTGAGTTTATGATTAGTATTGAGTTCTTTCCAGAACGCTGGCAATTATCTCACAGGTGGAAGGATTAAGAAAGAGCAGCGAGAATTGCATCGGGATTAGAATAAGACCCCTGCCCCCATGAGAGGAGAGAAGAGAGAGGGAAAGCCAGCTTAGCATTTGGACCTCTAGAGAGAGAGAGGAGAAACACCCTTGTGTGTGGGAAAGTGGTACTGTGAATTTGGCATGAGCTCATGGTGTGGAAAGAAGGGTGATCTTGTGGGTAAGGCACAGGATCAAGAGAACCAAGTTTTCATCTTGGCTCTGCTGCAGATTTTCTGGTGTGTATTTGGGCAAGTTCCTTCACCTGGCTGTACCTCAGTTTCTCCTATGTAAAATGGAGGTAAGATACTTATGTACCTTCCAGGGGTGCTGTGTGAGGCTAAATTAACAGATCTGGAAGTGTATTAAAGTCCTCAGATAGAAAGTGCTAGGTAGAGGGGAAAGCATTCTTACTGTCCAGGCCCTCACTGTTGCCTCACTTAAGGGTGTTGTCAGAAGCCGTTAGTGGTGGGTGAGTTCTGTCTGTTTCTCCCTCTGCTGGATGGGAACGTTGGCATCCATTTTGCGCTTTAAACTCAGTACTGCTTTATGTCTGCATAGCAGGGACATACCAAAAGAGTTTGCTGTGTTCCAGCAAGGAACACCCTTTCTGTGCTTTGCAAATGAGAGTCACAAAAGGGCTTTCTCACTTTTGTCCTCGGGGCAGTTTATTTTTCACTGAGTGAATTTCATAGTCATGAAAGGTGCCAGATTGACAGCCCTGGAGAATGGAGTTCTCTCTTAATATACAAAATAGATGGGTGCAGTGATCTTTCCCCCACCTCATATTCTCCCATCCTCATCAAAATGCATCAACCCTGCCCTGCATGGAACCCCTCCATGGCCCATTTGGTCCCTCTCTGATCAGATTGCCAAGAAGAGGACCAGTTAGTGTTAATTGAGCCTTTTTCTTCTTCTTGTAAATTTTGGGCAATTCCTGACTTCTTCACACACTTTTACTCCATTTCTTAATTAGGGTGAACTTTCCTTTGCTCCAGAAAATTTGGCTGAGATAACATAAGATTAAAGACTATGGATTTGGCCTATTGAATTTAAACTGCGACTTTGGGTGGAATTGTTGGTTGACAATTTTTGTCCGTGACCTTTATTATCTGCCTCTGCCCTTCACTTATTTGCCTATAGCTAATCCCTTCCCCCTGTAATGCAGTTTCCCCTCTGTGAGGTAGGAGGGATGATGATCTGCCACAGCTCAAACTCCTTTGGAAACAGAGCAGAAGATTCCACGGTAAGAATTTTGGCTTCCGTGGCCTTGTAGAATTTTATGTTGCATCAGTAACAGATGTGCTTTTCAATAGTTTCAATACCATGGTACTGGAGTCCCATAATAATGGTCTGGGCCTCTGCTCTAACTTTCGTCAAGTGATAATTACTTCTGTTGAGGTTCTTATTCTGACTTTAATCTCAGTGCATTGGTTTCTGTCACTTTATTTGTATTTGAACTGATAGATAGCTGTGCAAGGAGGCCTATTTAGTCTCAAGTGTGTTTTTAATAGAATGACTTTTATCCAGTAAATATCCTTTTATTTTTCCAAATGTCTTTGCCATGTTCTCCCAGTGTAATTTTTAAAAATGTCTCCTTTCTTCACTCTACCAGAGTGCTTAGATTCTGAGAGCCAGCATGCCCTGCTATACCCAGTTTGAAGATTTCAGAAAGCACTGCCCTACACATCTTGACTTTGACCTGCTGTGACATCCCCTACTAATCACTGTTGAACACCACACATCTCAGACAGGCATCTGCATCTTAACTCATGGCAGCCCCTTTTGTTCCACTCCTGACACTGGAAAACTGTGCCATTGCACCTCAGTTGTGACTTGCAGCTACCAGAGATTTGTGTGGGACCAGGACTGGAAAAGCAGAGTGGCAGGAGGTCAGAAATAACAGGCTTTGGCAGAGCTGGATAGGGGATGTTTCCCCAGTGCTTAGGAGCATAATTATTATTAACAGGAGGGGATACCGAGAAACCAGTGTGGCTTGATTTAAATCAAAGCAATTTAAATAACTGATTTTAATCACGATTTAATTCAGCATGCAGGAAACCTTGATTTAAACAAGCAATTGTAATCATTTTTGCATTTGTACTTTTTAGTTATTTTCCTAAAGAAAAGTTGATTGTCATTGGTTGGTAATCATTAAAAATCGTGATTTGCAAACTAAAATAGCCTTTAAAATAAATTTGGTACTGTACTTCTTTTTACTAACCGGGAGGATACGCATTTATTTATGCAGTTATATAGCATAACATATTTTCACTCAGAGTCTTTCTTTTAACTCCCATTCAAGTTTTGTAATTTTGAATTAATTTAATCATTGAACTGAATTAGTGGAAATTAAGAAAATATTCTCTCTTCACCCACAGAAAAGGCTATTGCTGTGAAAAGCTGGTTTAGCATTTTAGCATCGCTGAGCCAGTGACTTCTACCGGTTCCATAGTCTGATTTTCTTTAAAACTTTGGCAGAAAAAACATACCACTTTAATATTATTTTTTTATTTAATTTAAATAAGTGTAAAAGATTATAGGACGTTTAGACTGTAATATAAGTTGTCATCATTTCAAATGTAATTTTAAATAGGTTTATTTTTAAAAATAAAAATATATTAATTTAAATTTAAAATAATCTAATTTAAATTCTGATTTTTATTTTTTAAAGAATTGATTTTTATCTTCTCTGTGATACTGGTTTGCCCAGAGGCATACAGTGAGCTGCTGGTAGAAGCAGGGATAGAGCTTAGGAGTTCTGATTCTCCTTTACTACTCATAACCATTGGACTGCATTTGTTCTCAACTATATGTGTTAGGGGGATCAGATACAAATTTAGAAACAAGTATAGCCAATGATATGGAAGTGATGTGGTTAATTTTCATTGTATGTAGCGATTTTACTTTATCGTAGTGGTGTAGAGAAGGAGGGGAAAACACTGGAAGAACAAGACTGAGTCAAGCGTCTCTTATTACGAGATTATCTGTCTTGTTACTGAGCTGTGTATTTATTACATGGCAAAGCTCTTGTTACAGGTGGGTGATTGCCTGGGTTCAGGTGTTTAGCTGGTGCCTTTTGGGATGCCACAGAAACTGCTGTAAATGGAGCTAGTTATTCAATCCGCACATAAAAAGGTTAAATTGTAGGTCTTCAGGCTTCCCAGGGGTATAGTGCAGAAGCAAAAGCGAGATTACACAACTAGCCACCTTGCCAGCCGGCAGAGCTTTCTGTTGTTGGTGTTATTGCTGCAGCTGGAAACATTTAGAAATATATATCTGAACAGGGACAAAGCAAAAAGAAGGCTGGGAATGGATACTTTGCTCTGTTCAGAGGGGCTGGGAACGGCAGTCATTCATTGTGGGAACTCCTAGGACCCTGGACTCTGGATTGGCTGGCATGGTAGGGGAGTAGGAGGTCTCTTATCTCACTTAGTCACAAACCTGCTGGAAGAGGCTCCTGAAGGATTAAAGACAGAGTTTTATGTTCTTTCTTTGATATCTATAGTCCCCCTTTCCTTAAACTCCAAACAGTGATTCACCAGCCTCTGGATACCCTTTCTAGCTGGGGCTAGTCAGGATTTTTTCTCTTCCAATATTATGTACATTGTGCTAATGTCAAAAGAGAGCGTCTGTGCCCAGAGAGCTGTCAAGATGCAAGAAGTGAGAAGAAAAAGAGAAGATAAACAAGGAGTTTTGGTGGTGCCCTAGGCTGCGATGTGTACAAGTTAATGGATCTGAAACATTTATGTTAAAAATATATACATAAAAATCAGCCAACCCCACTGTCCTGGGACCATCATGCCTTCCTGATCTGGTGTGACAGTTGTGGTGGCTAGGTATAGTACAGTTTGTTTCTCTGGTCGCGATCTGTGCATCTCTTCTTCCACAGCAGAGTAAAAACCACAACAGCATTATAATAGACCCATATAGAGTTAAATCTGAGCCCTTAACCAACTACCTTTTTGGATTAAGAGTATCATTTCAAACTTTTTTAGTGTTTTCAACCCCTAGTAAAATAATGGAAGTAAATAGTATGAGGAAAAAATGTGTAACCACATAAGATAGCAGAACCATGAGCAATAAACAGAGGGACTTTATAAATAAAAATCATGCTAGACAAACTTGATTGCTTTTTAGATTAAATTACAAAAATTAGTGGATGGAAGGAAGGCAGTAGCTGTAATATATCTAGACTTCAGTGAAGTGTTTGACATAGTGCCCCAGACAATCTTATTTGAAAACTAATTCAAATTTGGCTTAAATATGAAGAGTCTTCTGTAGTGAAAACTGGCTGAGAGGCAATAAATACAGTAAAAACAGCTCCAAAATAGTTGTGTAGTAACAGTGGAGCCCAAAATAAAAACAAGGGTAATTATAAACAGCAGTGTTGTGAACTGGGGAAGCTGTGTAGTGGGGTGAAATAAGAGTCTGTTAGATCCAGGTCTATCTAGCCCCTTCATTAGTGATCATGAAGAGGGGCATAAATGGCATAGCAATTAAAGGTGTGCATTATACCCAAGGGGGAACAATCGCTAAGTCCACCGTGGACAGAACAATCAGCTCTGATGTAAACGAACACAACTCCTGTTGCTCGAGGGTTGAGAGGGACCAGAAAATTAGACAGGAGCTTGCAATGGGATATGGTGGCCAAAACAGCCAGTGTGATATTAGGGTGCCTCTGTCATCACAAAGCAGCAAAGGGATGATTCATCTCTAGATGGCTCTGGTGAACTGCACTTAACCTGATGTGTTAAGGGTCCTGAGCATCTCTGTGTTGGAGATATATCAACAAATCAGAGAGAGTTTTGAGACGGTTCTAATGATTAAGGAAACAGAGGGATTAATTAGAAGGAAAAAGAAAAAGTACCATGACGAGCTGAGCTAAATGCTGATTTAAGGAGCAAGGAGTGATATGAAATCCTTCTCCAAGTACCTGATGTACATAGGCCCCATGGAGACAAAAGTATTGTTTAAGGTGATCTCAGGAGAATTAACTACAAATGATGTAATGGAATTAAGGAAAGGAAATTTTAGGCCTAATATCAAGAATTAACTTCTTAGCAATGGGAGCGATGGCATTAGACTGTACAGTAGCTTCCCAAGAGAAGAGTGAGAAACCAAATTGCTCAAGTTCTTGACAACTGGATTAGAAAAAGTATTTGAAGAAGCCCTGCACTTATGCCCAATGGGGAGGGCATGGGGCTAGTTGGGGACCTGTTAAGTCTTTTTAATCTTTAATAGCTCTGATGCACCATGCTTTGGATCCTTGTTTTCCAGAGGGACCTCATCTCCTTAGCACTGATATCCTGTCAGTGTTGTGTTGTCTGCGTTGTGGAGGGAGCAAAGAGCTGCTCTTACATCAGCCAGAGATATGAAAATAGCCCACTAAAGGCAAACAAAATGTTTTTTTAAATGAAGCTGGATGGTTTGTCATAAGTACATTATTGCTAATGCACCACCAGGTCGCCTTTTTCTTTATCTATGTGTTAATTTTATTCCCCAATTTCCCCCTCCCTTTCTGCTTAATTGCCCTCCCCAGACTAGAGGCTGCTGCTGCCTTTTGGCTTCATTAACAGCTTTCATTTTCATTAAGAGCCTTGCAGTAATGGACTGTTATGAAACACACAGTCATCTCTGGCAGGTGCTGCCGAATGATTCTCAGCACTATGACATTTCTGTGCAGTGGAGCGAACAGGCTGGACTTTGGCCTTGTGGCACTTCCAAGGGGCTGGGAATAGAGGCCGAAACTAGAAGGGTTGGAGGTTCAGTTTGGAGAAGCTCCCAAAGGTTCCCAGATTCATTAGAACTAGCCACATCCCTGGGTCCATAATGTTGGAAGGAGAATTACATGAGAACCAGGCTCCTTGTGAGGCTATTGGTAATTCCACCATCTGCTCTGGCTGCATATACAGTAAAAACAGCTCCAAAATAGTTGTGTAGTAACAGTGGAGCCCAAAATAAAAACTGCTAATCCCAACTGCTAATCCCAATTAGGCCTAAAATTTCAGTTTTGGAAGGAGATTGGAATCTGAATCTTACCTGCGGACTGCACTAAAATCCTGGATCTGAATAAGGCCACAGTTTGTAGCTCACACCTCTCTGAAATAATAACTAGGATTCCATGTTTCTAATGTAGAGAAACCCACTACTGTGGTGCCTATATGCCCTCTGAAGCAATTAGTGAAGGCCAAACACCTTCCTATCAGGAAGGAACAGGGAACTTCCAGAGATCCATGATTGTCCTTCAAAAGGCTGTTTTGTTCTAGGGGTTCCAATATTTACAACCAATCAGCCTGGCTAAAGAAATATATCCTGTGAAAAGCTGCTAAGTTTGGGCTCTGGAAGGAGGAGGAGAGGGATTCAGAGGTAGAGACCCACCATGGAGAATCATTATTGTGCGTCATCCACTAGTACTTTAATTTGGTGCATCTTCTGCTTCCAGAATATTATCCAAGTTGCAGAACTGTGAATCATGGCAAGAGGAAACTGGAAGACATGATGGTCCACTGGCAAAGAAACAAATAGCCTGTTCCCTTATATGCTAGTCTGGCTTCTTTTGGGTTTTGTTATTTCACCTTTTTGTGTTCACGTTTTCTTTCTGGTCAAAATCAAATTTATTTCTGGTGTAATGTCCAATCCAAACTCAATCAGAGCATTAAGGGGGATAGGGTGGCTGGGTTATATCTGTCCTTGATAGTGGAGTGGACTCTCTTCTAATGGGTCTTTGCTATCTGGCCTCTAGGATGCTCCTCTTCTGCATTTGAATCCTGAAGTCCTTTACTCCTCACCCAGGTAAAACTAATAGCTTGGCCTGATTAAGGAAGTCCTCAGTTGAGACTAGGAAGGGACTGTTTTCATCCAGCCCTTGACAGCTGCAGAATGCTTGCACTGCCTTTGGAGAGAGACTGGCTTTCCAGGGGCAGCAGCTGTTGGAGTCTCTCTCTTTGCTGCTTGAAGGCAAGTAAGTCAAATGTCACTCTGCCCTGGCATACACTACAGAGTTAGGTCCATAAGGCAGCTTACATCGACCTAACTCCGTAGCGTCTACACTAAAAAGTAGCTCCCACTGATGTAACTCGCCCACTACACCAACTTAACTCCACCTCCACAAGAGGCGAAGCACTTAAGTTCATTTAGTTAAGTCGACACAGTGTCAGTGTAGACACTGCATTGCTTATATCACCTGCTGCTGCCTTTCAGAAGCCGTCTCATAATGCCTCACACTGACAGTTAAATGAGTGCAAGCGCTCCTGGTGAGGATGCACACCGCCGACAAGGAGCGTAGTGCAGACGTGCAAAAGCGATTTAATTACTGCATTGGCTGTACGTTGACGAAACTTAGGTTGACTTAATTTTGTAGTGTAGAATTTCTCTAAGACAGAATATAGGGCCATATCCTGCAGAAAAACTCCTAATGACTTGGAAGAGTATTTTGCTTGAGTAAGGTCTTTAGGGGTTGGGCCATACAAAGAGACATAGGTAAAAGAGAAATACAGGGTCGGCGTTAATGTGCGTTAGCAACGCTGGTGGGGAACCCAGGGCTGGAACAACAGAGGTTCTGCAGTTCAGAGCTAAAGTGCAATAAGGGTGCAAGGGGAAGAGGCTTACATCAAAACGCCGCCCAGACTGTTCTTGCTTTTAACCAGGACTAACTGTCCCGCACCTAAAAGAGCAAGCAAAGTTCCCCCAATGTTTTGTTTAAAACAATGGGAAAGAAAAGAAAGAGTACGCACTTTTCTGCAGCCAGCTTAAACTGCGGTAGTGACTATTTGGGAATAACAGCAGAAGGTTTATACACAAAACTCCAGCACCTCCACCAGGAACCTCAAATCAATAGAAAATCTCCAGCTCTCTCAAGTGCTGCAAAGAGCAGAAGACACAAGAGACTGAAAGAACCTGTAATGACATACATGCAGCTGCATGCTTGTACATCGGAGTGAACACTCATGCCCTTTTTGTATTTTTTGTTGTCCCTGTAATCATTTGAGTTCCCGGGCTCAGTAGATCCTCCCCATAGGCTGGGGGAGGGTCCTTTAGCAGTGGGCGGGTTTGTGCCTGCCCACTTCCCAGAACCCAGTAGGACCTTCCATTGGTGGATCTCAATGCACTTTGCAGACACTTATCCTACAACCCCCACTGTGAGGTAGGGAAGGATCAATCTCCCCATTCCTCTACACAAGAGGAAGCCAATGCAGAGATGGGGAAGTGATTTGCTCAAAGTCACACAGGGAGTTAATGGTCCAACTAGAAGCCAGATCTCTTGACTTCTAGTTCTGGATGCTAACTCGAAGGTCATTCTTCTCCTCTATGGAAGAAGAGAGTGAACTCTTCCCTCAGGGATGAGGCAGAGGCTGGCATGCAAGTTTGAAAGAGAAGCCTGGGCTGGGCAGAACCATTATCTTTTTCCAGTTGGTGATTTAGTTGTTGTTGCCAAGATGTCACTCAGGCCTGCCCTTCTGAACCGATCAGACATTCCCAGCAGAGTAAATGTTGCATTCAGCTGTAGCTGTGACTCCAGCATGGTTTGCGCTTTAATGGCTTCCCGGTAACATTTCCCTGGCAGCATTTGGGTAAGTGCAATGATAAAATAAAGGGAGTGTCTGTGTCCCTTCTCTGCCCCTTACATCAACACCTGTCACTTTTGTCTCGGGGCCATGACATCTGAATCCCGGCGGAACAGATAATGCCAGGCCAAAAGGAGATTGGGCAGCATATAAATCTCAGTCCTTGATGCAGCGGCAATTAGGGTCCCACACTTAAACTGAACACGGGCCAGATTCTCAACTGGGCTAAACTGATGTAGCTCTTTAGAAGTCACTGGAGTTATGCCCGTTTACACCAGCTGAGAATCTGGCTCAAAGCTGGCCTGCCGAGGGATTCAATGTCAGAGGTGGAAAGTTAACAGTAAAGGGAAGGTGAGATGTAGTTTGTGGCAGTAGAGACATAGTAAGGCCTTTTAGATTCCTGGGCACAGATAGATTTCTTTACTCACCTGTCTCTCTAAACGTATGCCCCAGGCTCATCACCATAATGTCTGAACCTGCAGGGCAGTAAATTTGTACACAGGGGTCTGGTTAGATCCAGGAGAATGGAAAATAGGATCCAGAGCCTTTCACATTGAGGTCACTGTTATGAATCCAGGCCATGTTAGTTGGCAGTGACTGATGGCAATTTGCTTTGGACAGTTCTTGGGTGACCTCTGTGAAATGGGTTGATGGATTTGAGTCCCGCTTTGAACTGAGTGGGATAGGTGTCTTCATCATAAAAGTTACCACCACCATCCCGGCACTAATTGGCTGCCTACTAGGCAGTCTCAGCACAGAGGCTAAGGGGCTGAATGGGCCACAAAGAACTGCACTTCCCACTTAGAAATAGTCTCTCCAGGTCAAGGTTGTGGCATGTTGTTAGTGGATGGCTGGTCTGTGTCCAAAACTTGCTCTGCCATTGCCTGTATGGTTTGAAAGCTTGTCTCTTTCACCAGCAGAAGTCGGTCCAATAAAATATATTACCTCACCCACCTTGTCTCTCTAATATCCTGGGACCGACAAGACTACAACTACCCTGCCTTTATTATACCTGTCTTTTGAGGGGGTGAGAGAAGGCTTGGGAAGTGGGCCTGGTAGGTTGTGTAGGGGGAAGAAGCCAGGGGAGCCTTTCTTTAGGCATTTGAGAACATGAGCAGCCAAATGAGCATAACTTGGAAAGGGGAAAATTGTGGGTTTGGGGAATGGGGAAGAGAAAATATCTGTTTGGAGATAAATCTTGTAAGTCATGAAGCGATACCAAGGTGATGGAGGTCTTAGGAGCCCTTACAGTGATGTGTGTGCAGACGGACCCGCATGCCTTCCAGGCTGCAGAGTGAAGCTGAGCAGGGAATTATTTCAGCACCGGAGCCCATGTGAGACTTTAGAGTAATGTAAATATCTTAAAGCCATGCATAGTGGAGACATTAGCACAGTAACGTGCTTAATGAGGATGATAATCGGCAGGCATTTCACAGCTGCTGGGAGAAAGAGAGAGAGGAAAGGAGACAGAGATCAGTGAGATGGAAAAATGCTGCCAAATTACCATCCAGATACGAGCAAGAGAGGATTTATCCTCCAGAGGGGTAAGGCCCCCCCATGAATATGAGCGCTGCCATGCAGCTGTTGAGAGGGGAAACCACTGGGCATTGCAGCTTACATGGAGGGAGTTCAGAGGAACTCTCTACTACTGGTAAGAGTTATTGTGTCTAGGCATCCACAAAGGGAAACAAAAATCAGATCACAACGTTAACCATTCTGTCTTTCAACAAACAGACCCCAGATTCAGCTGTTACAGAAATGCCTGTTCAAAGAGATATCTTGCAATTATCTGCACAAAAGTCATCAAACATGGGCCCTGCTGGACAGACCCTGAGAAGGAGGGAGTTCCAGGCCTGGGCATCCTCCTTTGAAAACATTCTTAACTTGCTTCTCCACTCATTCACTCTGGTTTTACACTTGTGTAGCTCCCATGTCTTCATATCTAGGTACTCCTGATTTACATTGCTGTGAATGGAGAACCAGACTCTCTGTTAGCACCATTCCCCAAGTGTTTTGACTGGGGACTGACAGCAAAAGCAGCCCAACTCAGCCCTATGGGGAATGTGAGGATAGAAAGGGAGAGTGAATGAGTCTCCGAGGAAGCTTGAATCCAGCACCCTTTGAGGTAGCATTATTGCTTCAGTAAGGTCCTTAAGCTCAAAATTGCCTTCATTTTTCAACTCCTATGTGGACTTGTCCCAGCTGATCTCAGGGGCCTTGTCTCTCTCTGCTCCCGTCCCTGCTCCCTCTGCTTAATTCTAGCTTTCCTCTCCCTTCATACAGTCCTGTTACTGTTAGCATCAGAGCCTTCTGTCATCTAAAACAGCCTTCCTGTATCTCACTTTTATTTCTGTTCACTCCTATCCCCCTCTGTTAGTCTGTAGCTCTGTAGATGTTTCATTTTGAGTCTGTGAAGTGTTTTGGGGTAGAGTTGGTATGAAAAATACAGTAGAAAGTTGTCTTGTGTCAATGCTGTACATTTAGACATCCTCCCCCCAACTCTTCACCAGCATCCTCAAAAAGAGTAGAACTTATTTCTCAGGAAGCTAAACAGGATGCTGGTCTTAAAAAGGGGATATGAATCACAAAAATTAAAGATGGAAAAGACCATCTAATCCGTCTCACTGCCAATGCACAATTGCTCCCTACCGTACAATTTGGAAGTGATTTCTCTCCATGTGATTCCCTCTTCTTTGTGTCTGAGAGTCAGATGAAGAAGGAAGTGTGTGTGTGTGAGAGAGAGAGAGAGAGAGAGAGAGAGAGAGAGAGAGACGTGCTGCCTTGTTTGGTGCTCAAGTATTCATTGGCAATTGCCTTCATTGTTCCTCACTTTATTAGCTTTCACCAAGTAGTTCAGCTTTTACTAAGGGCAGCAGGGTTTATGGCAGCAATATTTCTCACATTGTCAGAGATAAAATATCAGGCTAATAACGGACTGTCTGGTAATGTAAGTCGCAGAAAGAAAGCAATCTTATTCTGAAGAAGTCCTGCCCAGAAATGTTAAGTCTCCTGTTTAAGAAGCAGTCTGTGGAATTTTGTACACTTCAGGTTCGCTGAGAAGATAAGTTATTTGTCTTAAGTGATGGGAGGAGGAGGAGATCCAATTTCAGTTAATGCCTCTTCCTCGATAGCTAATAATGTAGTCTGGGGCCTGATCCAGAGAGGTGCTGAGCACTCATGACCCCACTGATTTCAGCAGGAATTGAGGATGCTCGGTTACCTTCTGGATCAACCCCTTTGTGACCAAGTATGCTCTCAAGAGCTTCCCTTGTGGGAGAAGAGGGGAGGGGAAGATTCCCTAAGAAATGTGTTCATCATCCCATCCCTTTTCACTTTCTCTAGCATGATGTTTGCTAGAGTGAGGAAGATCTGCTTCCTTGAACCCAGGTATGTGAGAATTTGTCCGTCTCCCAAAGGAACACTAGGAATGGGAGAAGGAGAGAATCCAGGAGGACTGAGGAGGTTAGCTGTAACATGTTTGTTAAGCTGCTGGACAGACCCTTCTCAGCCATTATGTCCCCCTGCTACTAACTCAGACAGTGTTGGCTGCTTTGGAGCCAGTATCAGTGTACGGGTTTGATCTAAAATGTGGGAGCCATGTTGTATTCTGTGTGGAGGGATTGAAGGCTGGGCTGTTTTCCAGCTTCAACTTTCAGGTTCCAGCTTGGACTCCTGTGCATCATGTAAGGGTCACCAAATGAAATCAACAGGCAGCAGGTTTAAAACAAACAAAAGGAAGTATTTTTTCACACAACGCACAGTCAACCTGTGGAACTCCTTGCCAGAGGATGTTGTGGAGAGCAAGACTATAACAGGGTTAAAAAAAGAACTAGATAAATTCATGGAGGATAGGTCCATCAATGCCAGGATGGGCAGGGATGGTGTCCCTAGCCTCTGTTTGCCAGAAGCTGGGAATGGGCAACAGGATGGATCACTTGATGATTACCTGTTCTGTTCATTCCCCCTGGGGCATCTGGCATTGGCCACTGTCAGAAGACAGGATACTGGGCTAGATGGATCTTTGGTTTGACCCAGTATGGCCGTTCTTCTGTTCTTATCTGTTAGATCTCAGACCTTGTTTGTTTCAAGGCCTGATCTAGAGCTGTTTTCCTGATTTCTCTGAAGGCCTCAGTGGTCCAGTGTGTAGGTGTGTAGATGTGTATGGTGCATTCCAGCATACCCTTTACCTACATGTGCTAGACTGGCTAATGAGGCTGTTGCTAGAGCTACAGCACTTCCAAGATCAAATAAATGTAGGATGGTAGAACTCTTGGGCTCCAAACACCAAGGCAAGCAAGCCCTGGATGGAGCAGGAATTCAGAGGCAGCATATCTGACAGCAGCACAGAAATAATGATAAGAAGCTAGGTTGGGCTGGGCAGCTTCGTTTGGAAAGTTCAGTAATTTAGGACAGTGGGCAGCTAGGCTGAGGGACAGTCTGTATGACTCGGGGTAGTACACAAGCCTTGAATTATTTGGGTGTTAAAACAGTGGTGGATCTGGACCTTATATGCCCTGATCAGCTCCTCCACTCTTGGTCACAGGAGAGGGCTGTCTCTCCCTTTCACAAGCAATTCACTTTGTCAGGCGCTTGCAAAAAATAAGACAATGTTTAGGCTGAGACCACCAAGTTCTCCTTGGGGCTTGGGCCAGTTGCGATCACCCCACACCCTTGAAGAAAGGAGTGGCTTTATGAAAGAAAGAGCATGTTTGTGCCACTAGAGGCGTGAGATCACAGGTGCCACGGATTTGGTGGCACAATATTAAATGTGCCAAATTATTCTGCTGTATATTGCAGCAGCTCCATTGTGTAAGGCAATGAACAAACAGTGAGAGATGGTCCCTGCCCCCAAAAGCTTACAGTCTAAATGCAAAAGACAGACAAGGGTTAGGAGGGGAAACAGAGGTACAGAGATGTGGCATGACTTGCAGGTCAGTGGCAGAGGCAAGATAGAACTGATGTAGGACTAGATGACCTTCTGAGGTCCCTTCCAACCCTGATATTCTATGAGTACACTGACCTATCCACTCAGCTGGGCTACCCCTCAGTTCTGCTGTAACAACCCTGCAGGAGTTGGTGGAAGTTGTGAGGGTAAAAGGACGTCAGGCTTGGGCTGTGTTAGTCTCTAGTGAATGTTTGTCCACGTTGCAGAACTAGCCCCATGGTTTGAGAGAGAGACGTCCTCTGAGCAGAAACCCCTGAGTTTTAATAATCCCAGTTCTGCCTCGTACTCCTCCTGTGAATTTGAGCAAGTCAGAGTCTCTGCCTTGGTTTCCATCTATAAAATGGAGCTATACATACTGTACCTCGTTGAGGTGTTGTGAGGATTAATTTGCTTCTAAAGTGCTATGCGCATGGATGAGGCTGCATAGATAAAACGGAATGTTTGTCAAGTGCTTTGAAGGTGAGTAGGACCATAACGGTATTACACGGTAATATGTGTTGTTATTCATTGTCATCCTCTGCTTAGATGAGGCCCAGAACCAGGAAGTCTAGTGTTGCTGCAGCTCAAAATTAGGGTGCTTTGAAAGACTAGTGTGGGGCCCAGGACTGAAATAGCAGGAGAAGCTGCAGGTCAGGATTAAGGTGCATCGGCAGAGCTGTGTGTGCAGCTCGAGAGAAGGAGGAGGTGCCATGATACCTACAAAAATAGTTCAGGCACTTTATTTAAAACCAACGAACCCTTTGTGGTGTGCACTAGCATGTGCTGAGTAACCAGGTCATCGTGACCCTGCATATTCTCCTCACTACCAGCCCCTCCCTGGTGTTTTGTTACTCCCTTGTTCCAACATGTTAGCAAGGTCTTCAGGGCACAGACCACGTCACATTTACACTGTGGAGAATCTAGCATGCTTGGGGGTGCTGTAAAATATGGTGCTGCAGATCAGGCTTGAGGTGCAGTGGGCAGAGCACTGGGCCAGGGAAGCTAGTATAGCACCCACTCTCTCTCCTATTATGATATCAGCTGTTTGCTTTTAGGTGCCTATATAATCAGGGGGAGGGACAGTTCACTTTACTGTTTTCCCCTGCCACAGGAGGTGAAATATTCCCCCAAATGCACCTGCTTCCCCAAAACAGTCCAGCAGCCATCTGTGCTCCAGTGCTGTTGTTCTGCCCTCATTTTCACTTGTGTAAATCAGGAATAAGGCTGCTGAAGTCACTGGTGGAAAACTGGGATAAACATGATGAGAGTCAGACTCCAAGTTTTCTGCACAGCAGATAAAATGGGCTTTGATGGTGTCTTCAGTGTGAAACATGCGTATAGGTCTCCTGGAAATATATGCTGTACAATTAATTTGTTTGTAGTGGGCTGGCTGGGGCTTGGGGGAGAAGAAATATCCCAAATAATAAAGACAGGCTGGAGTGGGTGCGGGTTGTCACTTTTATTTGGGCACGATGTCTCGAGCATTAGCAGTGCATTGGCTACGATAGTAGGGCAAGAACAAGGACTTTGCTGACAGCCTGGGGTGATTGATGGCCCCAGAGACTGCATGTAGCATAAGTAGTAATGTGATATAGGGTGCACATTACAGGCAATTACAATTTAAATAAGTTATCAATGGAAGGAGGTAGAGGACTGGAAAGCTGTTTTATTAACCCCCTGAAGATATGTTCACAGCATTTTGAAAAAGTTTATGAATTGCTGTGAATTATGATCACAGTGACTATACCGATGCCCAGAGAATTCCTGATTGCAGCCTCTCTAGCTGGCAGTATTTCACCAGGATGATTTAAAGCAACAGTCCATATATTTTCAAAAATAAAGGGAGCTGGAAACCCTGGGAATTTACTTCTCTGTGGGCAAACCCCACTATAACTTCTGCTTGTGATTCTTTTTCAGATTCTTTTTTTCCTTTCCTCTTTCATGGAAAGAGTATTCCTCAGGCTATATCCCACTTTGGGCTGTGATCTTGTTAGTTAGTACAAAATGAAGTAGCTCTGGAGCTGATCAGAACTCTCATGTGGATGATGACTTGGGGAAACCTCAGTCCTGAAAGATGTGCTGCATCCAATCCTGTGCTGTGCCTCTTGGAGTGGCAACACAGAATTCACAGGGTTGCAGGAGAGAGGGCAATGGTGGCTTTATACCACCTTGGTGCCCTCCATATTCTGGGCTTCTCGGGCGCAATTCAGGCTGCTTATGGGCTGTAGTGCAACGCATACTCCAGGCACTCTCTCTCCTCCTGTCTTTGGTGTGCCCCATACACTGGGGCTTGTGAGGCAGCAGAGTACAGGTGCCTGGCCCCATGCCTGGACCAGGAGAATTCTGCTCCATATCACTGGAGCTGTGTATGGGGGCTGGAGAAGAGCTGGTCAAAATATCTCTAATTTCAAGTTTTTGACAGACATTTTCATGAAAATCTAATTTTCATTGGGGAAAAAGATCCGTAAAAACTTGATTACATTTTTCATTGAAATATTTGTGACCACCTGCAGAGCTGCTTGAGTTGTTTCGGTGATTGAAATAGTCTCTTGGAATGTTGACATTGTTCAAAATTTCAAAAAACAAATTTCAAAAATGGAAAAATTCCTGTTTTTATTGCCAGGGCAGAATCTTTCCTGAGGTTGATTATTTACTAGACTTTGTCTTTCAGTTCTTGACTTGGGCTTGAACTAATGTGTCAGCGTGATGCTAGGGGGCCTTATGTGGCTGAAGGTGCCATATTTCAGATGAGATATAACACTGAGGCCCTGACCCTTTATGATCATTAAAGATCCCAGGCCACTTTCAAGAAGAGTTGATATTCGCATTGGTGCCTTGGTTAAATTTACACTCAGACCTTCCTACATTTGTCCTGCAGTTTAGCTGGATGCAACATATTCTTCACTTCCTGTCCTAAACAACTGTGTAGTATGGCAGAAAGTGGCTGCACTTTAGTGAGGGGTGAAGTGAATCAAACGTTGTAAATAAAACAGTTGGAATGAAAGTTGACAGATAAATGTCATATTATTTAATTATTCGTTAGCAGCAAAACCCCCTGTAGGATGATCTGTGTTCTGATCTGTCCCTCTCTGCCTCTGGGACTGTCCCTGAACCCTGTAGGCATCCAAAGCCCAATCTGTTTGGAAACAGAATCAGTGGACACTTAGATTGATATTTAATTTCATTTCATTTTAAAATTTATTTAGATTTGTTTCCAAATCCAATTTCATTTTTAACCTTCACCAAGTTGGAGCCAAAGAAATGAGGTTGCCCAGCTTCATCGGTCTCCTACTCAGTTGTCTCAGGCCTCCCAGGATTCAAACACTAAGTTGGCTGCAGTGCTTTCTAGGAGAGAAGCTGCCCAGTGCAAACTGGGGGACTGTAATAGTTAAACGAGTACAGGAAGCTTTTGACTTGCTTGCCATCCACTGAGATTAAATGCATGTTTCCATGCTGTAGGACTGTGTTATCAATTGGCTGCTCTTAATGGCCTTTGAAAAATATTATTATTCTCTATGCAGTATTTCAGGAGAATGAAATGAGCTAGGGTGAACCAATTTTGAATGAGAGAGAACTTGAAACAGCCTTAAGCTTCAGTCATCTAGACTGTGGGCAAGATTTCATGTTCCCATGGTGTATACCCAGTGGTGAGACCAGGGGAACTGGGAGTCAGGAGACATGAATTCTATTTCCAACTCAGTCATTGATTTGCTGTGTGACCTTAGGCAAGTCACTTAACTTGTCTTGTGTCTCAGTTTGCCCTGAGTAAAATAGGTGGAATAATAGCTACCTCACAGGGATATTTATATTTGCTTTATTATTTATTATTACTTCTACCGTACCTTAGATGTGCATGCTGCTTTACTGAAAAAGAAGACAAAGCCCTGAAGAGTTGACAATCTCTGTTAAATAATGCGCACACAGATAAGTGGGGAATAGTTGTATATACAGTATTTTAATTTTTATTGTTGAGGTTAAGCATATGTATATATTCCATATTTATATAAACTGTAATGAACTGGTGTGTGTATGAGAGAGAGCACATGGTCTTTTACTGGATTAAATCAGAACTGTTCAACTGTGTGTCCTATGCTCTATACAGCTAATAGCAAATGGAGCTTCTCCTATAATCCAAATGACGGGGGCCGGTGCTTATGGAGCATGGGAATCTTAGTACTGTCTCTGCGAAGTTCGGGGTTGCCATGCTGAGCATGCATATTCAGTGGTGTGAAGTCCCTAGAGGGCCATGGATTTGCTTCTTTATGCTATGTTGTGAGGCTACATTGCTATACATGTTTGCAAAGGGCTGTGAGATCCTTGGATAAAAGGCACTACAGAGGTGGAGAAAGTTATTTTGCTGGTGGGTTTGGTCTGATAGAATCATCCACCAAGGAAGCATGTCCTTCAAATCTGGATGAGGAGGATTGCAATTAAATCGGCTTTTAGACACGGTCAACGTGCAGAGGACAAACCGGCAGCCGATTCATTAACTGTGAGTAAGTTCTTTCAAATTAAAAAATGTTAATGATAATTTTTGAAACATTGAAAGCCTATCAGGGACCACATGCCTGGAATGAGCGTTTACCATATGGTGCCTTTGGAAGCTAATATTGATTCTCATTATTTTAAATGATTACAAACATTGCAGGTGTTTTGTAATAATCTCTATTGTCTAATTAGAACATGTATGAAATGAGCTCATTCCACCTGCTAATGAATATTGATTTGAACAGCCAAGTCTGCATTGTATGAGTGATGGGAGCTAGCTGGCCAGTGTGCTGGACATTTCCAGCAAACTCTTTTGCAGAAAGATTAATCTGGGGAAGAGAGAGACAGGACAGGTGCTTTGGCATTAGAAGGGGCAGAACTGGACTATGGTGCATAAATATCTTGATTTACCCAGAGAGGTGAATCAAGCTAGAGGGCTTGAAACCAGCATCAGAATTTTCCATATAAACAGTCATAAAATGAAAATAAATCTTAAAGGGAACTTAAGAAGCCATGTAAAAATTTCCATATCTAAATAGGGGTTCCATGAATCACAAGACTGCTGATTGCAATCAATCTTGCCCTGTAGCACCCACTATGTTCCAGGCCTGGGCTTCCTTCACACGTCTCTTCTAGTGCTTTTCAACTCTCCTCTGCACCCCCCTCTTATTCTGGTCCTGGGTTTCCCACACTCAGCTCTGCCAATGCATCTCAATCCCGTCTTGCAGCATCCCTGCCAGCCCATCACTGGACCTCTTGAGCAGAGACAGTTAGCCCTGGCTGGAGCCATTCACAGAATTGACAAGAGTTGTGTAAGAGATGGTGGGTGAGGTAATATCTTCTACTGGGCCATCTTCTGTTGGTGAAAGAGACAAGCTTTCGACTCTTCTTCAGGTCTGGGGAAAGTACTCAGAGGGTCACAGCTAAATACAAGGTGGAACAGTAAGGAGTTAACACATGTTGCAAGAGACAATTCAAGGTGAAGTGGGCAGTTAACACCTCTTCATTCACAGGACAAAGGAGGATTAGTGGGTTACAGATTGTTGTAATGAGCCATAAATCCAATGTCTTTATTAAATGCATGATTGTTGGTGTTTAGCAGAGTTAATTTAAGTTCCCAGACTCATCTTTTAAAGGTGTGGACGAGGACTGAGAGGTCAGATATGGAGTGATTGCTTTGTAAAAAGTGTTTGCCAATGGGTGATATGGTGGTTTTGTCTTTAATCATTCTTCTGTGTGAATTCATTCCAGAGCATAGAGATTGTCTTGTTTCACCTATATAGTTGTTATTGGGGCATTTAATGCACTGGATGAGGGGATAGGCATGTGTCGATCCCCTGAATCTTGAGAGATGTGTTGCGAGGTGTGTTGGTCATTGTAGCAGTGGAGAAATGTCCGTAGGTTTTGCATTTGTTGTTCTGGCAGTGTCTGGTGTCGCTTTGAGTTTGTGGGTCCTGGTTTCAGGGGACCTTGCTTCTGATGATGAGCTTGGAGAGGTTGGGGGGTTGCTTGAAGGCCAGAAGAGGGGGTTCAGGAAAGATTTATTTTAGGATGTGATCCCTATCTAGTATGGGTTATAATTGTTTAATGATACTCATATGAGTTCCAGTTTGGGGTGGTAGGTGACAGCTAGGGGTGTGCTATTGGAGGGTTTTTTCCCTGTATTGAAGCAGGTTCTCTTGAGGTATTTGTGGGTTTCATTGCATGATGTGATGTATTTCTCTGGTGGAGTGTCCTTGTTTGGTGAAGGTGATTTAAGTGTATTAAGGTGTATACCCTGGATTTTCTCCTCCGAGCATATTCTGTGGTATCTGAGTGCCTGGCTTAAGGTAACATATTTCTTGGTATGTTTTGGGTGGTTACTGGATCTGTGAAGGTAGGTGTGGTGATCCATGGGTTTCTTGCATATTGTTATGTGTGGGGTTCCATTTTTGAAGCTGATCATGATGTAAAACAGTTTCTGTCACTCCCCTTCATTGTCTCACATTAGTCTTAAGAAACAAATACAGTTACAAATAATCACCCCTTATATAGTGGGGAAAGCAGTAAGGCTACCAGAAAGACTAGATGGAATTAGGATGGCCAGGTGTCTGGTTTTTGATGGGAAAGTCCAGTCAAAAAGGATAGTGTCCGGTCAGATCTACTGACTGGACACCTAAAGTCTGGTTACTGTGGGCAGGGGAGGCACTGCGTCATCACCCACACCAGTCCCTACTCAGCCGGGCCGCCTCCTACCTGTGTTGGATGGCTGCAGCTCCCAGCCCTGACTCGTCCTTCATGACCTGGGCATAGGGGGTGGAGAGGGGAAGATCAGTGAGTGATGGGGGGATGGGGGAAGAGGAACGAATGGGAGATATGGGGCCTTTGGAGGAAGAGGCAGGGAAGGGGTGGGGTCTCGTGAGGAAGAGGTGGGGCAGTGAGGTTCCAGAACTACTGCTGTAGTGTCTGGTTTAAATATTACAAAGTTGGCAGCCCTAGATGGAACTCTTTCTGGGGAGATCAGAGAAGCTACCATGGTGTGTATGGAGACATGAGAGTTATCTGAAGAGGCTGCTTTATGTGTAGTTTGCCATCTATTTGAAAACAGGCACTTTCCTGCTGTGAGTATGATCTCTGGTTGAATTCCAGAAGGGACAGAATTGCATGAGTAATGGCCCACTTTGGAATTCAGGCCTCTCCACCCAGCTGGTGTGTCTAGGTAACACTGAGTTTAAGAAAGCAACCTACATACATCTTGTAAGTTAGTTCTTGAGTGACTTGGCTGGAGACACAGAATTCACCAGCCATTGGCCTCTGTGGGTTTCAGAAACTTCAAACTGTCAGAATCAAATGCCGACTCCAGGTATCAAAGCTGAATAAATCTGCACAGAGCTGAAGGTTCAGAAGGCAGGGAGAGCATTGGCTGAGACTCCTGTTTCTCTAGGTTCTGATGCTGCACTGATTACTGTGGCATCAGAGACTTGGTGGGGACAGTGTGAAAGCTTAGCTTTCTGATGGCTTGGAAAGCAAGGTAGCTGTTTGGAGTCTTCCCCCACCCTCTACTTCTCTGGGGTACTTCTCTGCTGGTCCACATAGAGGATATCAGCTATTGCATCACCGGTTACTCCTATATCTGAAGTGAAAGACCATTGTGGATCTGAAGGCTGCCGATTTATACCCTTATGATGATGCATGTGTGGGAGAAAAGGTTATGTGATTCCCTCTTAATTTAGCACACTGGGGTTCTGGTCCATGAGTGGGGCTCTTAGGCAGTACAGTAATGCAAATAAATAATAATAATAATAATATTGTGAGGACTCTTGTGGGACCCAACTGCGAGTGCCAAATCAGGACCAATTGCTCAAACAGGGCAGTCACAGCCCTAGGCTGGGGTTTTTCCACCTCTAAGGCAAACCAAACCAGCCAGACAAAGAGGACTTCGGTCTTACCCCACTGGCTAACCACAAGTCAAACAAGCAATTTCCTTAGACACTCCAGTCTCCCAGTATCACCACCATCCTGGGGGTGAATGGTTATGAAAACCAACACCCCAATAAAAGAAAAAGGTTCTCTCGATCCCAAAGGACCAAGCCCCAGACCCAGGTCAATATACACATCAGATCTTACCCACAAATTACGCTGTTGCCAGTCCTTTAGAATCTAAAATCTAAAGGTTTATTTACAAAGGGAAAAAGGTAGAGATGAGAGGTAGAATTGGTTAAATGGATTCAATTACATACAGTAATGGCAAAGTTCTTAGTTCAGGCTTGCAGCAGTGATGGAGTAAACTGCAGGTTCAAATCAAGTCTCTGGAGTACATCCCCCGCTGGGATGGGTCAGTCAGTCCTTTGTGCAGAGCTTCAGTTTGTAGCAAAGTCCCTCCAGAGGTAAGAAGCAGGACTGAAGACAAGATGGAGATAAGGCATCAGCCTTATATAGGCTTTTCCAGGTGTAAGAAGCTCTTTGTCCTTACTGTGGAAAATTACAGCAAAATGGAGTCTGGAGTCACATGGGCCAGTCCCTGCATACTTTGCTGAGTCACAAGGTGTGTCTGCCTTCTCTCCATGGGTCAATTGTGTAGCTGATGGTCCTTAATGGGCCATCAAGCAGGCTAAGCAGAGCTAACACCAACTTGTCTGGGATATCACCAGCAGCAGAGCACAATATAAAATACAGACAGTACAGAGCCAATACTTATAACTTCAACTACAAAATGATACACAGACAGACAGACAGCATAATCATAACCAGCAACCCATAACCTGGTCTTAGACACCTTAGATGACCCCCTTTACCTAAGATTTGGTGCCACTACAGGACCTTGGTTGCAACCCATGTTCTATATGGTCCCAATTTATATCAATAACGTCACAACTCTTAAACAGTTATACTTGATGAAATGATTTTATATTGCAAAACAGAGTATTTATAAGTGAATTTGGATATGGTGGTGTTTGCTTTATTGTTGTATTTTTTATGTTTTGCATTTTGGTTAATGGGAGCTGTCCCTTTAAGAACAGCTTTAAGGGTGGGGCATTTGGTTTCATGTATTTTAAAGACAGGAGAACAGCAGGTAGAAGACCTTGCCTATGTGTCCAGAGAATGCAAGATCATGTCTATGTAAGCTCCAAAAGGTCAGAACTCATTTTAATAGTCATCTTTGCAGAAAGAAAGCCTCAGTATCTAAGGTGTGACGTTAGCATTGTATGAGGGACTGGATGCCTCAGGAGAAAGTAAATAAGGAAGTGTTATTTACTCCTTCTCATAATGCAAGATCTAGGGGTCACCCAATGAAATTAATAGGCAGGAGGTATAAAACAAACAAAAGGAAGTATTTCTTCACACAAGACACAGTCAGCCTCTGGAACTCTTTGCCAGAGGATGTTGTGAAAGCCAAGACTATAACAGGATTCAAAAAAGAACTAGATAAATTCATGGAGAATAGGTCCATCAATAGCTATTAGCCAGGATGGGCAGGGATGGTGTCCCTAGCCTCTGTTTGCCAGAAGCTGGGAATGCATGACAGGGAATGGATCACTTGATGATTACCTGTTCATTCCCTCTGGGGCACCTGGCATTAGCCACTTTTGGAAGACAGGATACTGGGCTTGATGGACCTTTGGTCTGACCCAGTATGGCTGTTCTTATGTTTTTATGACATTGCTAACAAGCTACAAAACTATTTTATCTGTAGGTCTGTGATTTGAATCAATAAGGATCAAAAGCAGTTGCCATCTAATGGATGTTTAGTAAGCCCCTATGGGATGGGTTTGGTGGGTTTCAGTTTCTAGCTTCTGCCCTACAAACTCTCAATCATGCCTTACATTAATTGGCAGACCCAGCAGAGAAAGCAAGAACTGCACAGTTCATAGAGACTGAAGTCCCGTTTTCCCTAAAGGAAGTCCCCACAGCCCATCTCAGGGTTGAGGGATACTGGCAGGAAAATGTGTGGGGGAAGCTTGCTTTGCTATTGCTGCGATAATAAATAACTTTATTTACTAGGGCTGCCTTTCACCACCACTCAGTGTACACAGTTTTTTAACACTGAAGTTTATGGTTACATGCAGACTATTAGGAAATACACAAATTTGCTCATTAAACAGTTAGCATAAAATATTGCACATGGAGCTGCACAAAACTTGGTAGCCTGGCATTCCTGGAGCTTTTCTGTCCCTGTGCCTATTGCCTCTCTTTGCAGTTGGGATGGCCAACTGTTTTGGTTAAAAAATGGACCAGAACCTTGGCCCAAAAGGTAATCCAAACACAATCTGAGGCTTGGAAACAATGTAAATAATTCTGTTCTATTACTGCCATGCCTCTGCATATATAGATCCTGACCAAGAAGAGTCAAAAGTGCCAAAAAGGCCATATTGGAGGTGGTTCTGAATTAACTGGTTGTCGGAGGTTCAGGAAATCTCTTTTTTAAAAAGTCCTATTCTCAGGAGATTCCCTGTCTGATTTTTGCAAAGTACGGAGGATCTCAGCCAGAAAAGAATCTGATTTTTTTTTGGTTGCTTCACAGACCTAAGCCGTTTGTGGCTCATCTGCTGCTAGATGGCTTCTGCCAAGTTCTCCCAATGCTTGGCTGGGAGTGACCATCAGAGCTGCTCCCTTAATGAAATAATGGAGGTTTTAAGGCCTGATTTTAACCTTACCACAAAGTCCCTGAGTGATAACAGAGTTTGGAGATAGAGAAAAAAATTAACATGGGTCCAGTATAATGCAAGTCGACAGGGGGCAGGGTCTGCTGGCATGAGAAGACCCTTTTCTAGGCTGGATGGATATGGAAACATCTAGGTCATATGGAAGCAATGGTGTTATTGTTTCTATTTTTGAATATTTGGCTGATGCTCAGATACTATGGTCATGGGGAGGTCATGTAAATTCCTAGGTAGATATAGCTAGAAGAGGACAAGTAGGAGGCTCTAGTCTTGTTGCTCTCAGTGGTTTCTCCAGATATAAGCTATGAAAAAATACAATACATATCATGAACTGTTTTTACCCAGAATCTGCACTCCTTAAGAACTGAGAGCCCAGAGGCTCAGGGCATTTTTCAAACCATTAATCAGTAAAGTTAGATGTCAAACCACACTAGGAACTTTGAGCTGGCAGCTCCAGTGAGGCAGAGGAATTCCCAGATTCATGCTGTGGATATTAACCATTACTAGATGAGGCTGGCAGCTATTTCCCTGCGGGGATAGTCAGGTGCTCCAAGCATTGCTGTACGCAGGGGCGGCTCCAGGCCCCAGCATGCCAAACGCGTGCTTGGGGCAGCATGCCGCGAGGGGCGCTCTGCCAATCGCCGGGAGGGCGGCAGGCAGCTCCGGTGAACCTCCCGCAGGTGTGCCTGCGGCGGGTCCGCTGGTCCCGCGGCTCTGGTGGACCTCCCGCAGGCGTGCCTGCAGCGGGTCCGCTGGTACACGGCTCCGGTGGACTTCCCACAGGTCCACCAAAGCCGTAGGACCAGCGGACTGTGGGACCAGTGGACTCTCCGCAGGCATGCCTGTGGGAGGTCCACGAGAGCTGCCTGCCGCCCTCCCGGCAACCGGCAGAGTGCCCCCCCGTGGCATGCCGCCCTGCTGTACAGATGCATCTTGGTACAGTTCCTGCTGGTGTCAAGCATGCTGGATGGGAACCACAACCTGCATGAAGGGTGGTTCATTTGAAAATTACCAGGGAGGATGCTGGAGATTGGGGCAGGTGTTTTGTCACTGGGTTTCAGAATCAGTGCCACAGGGTGACAACTGGCTGTGGAAGCAATCAGCATTATGAGACCTTACTCTGTGTGCTAAGAGAGGGGAGACATCTTAGGAGCAAAGGGGGCAAGCAGCCCCTCCTCCTGCCAAGGGACAGATCCAATATTCCGGTACTTCAGTACGCTGCAGTAACTGCTCCAAATGCGAAGACTACTGTAAGCTGCGGTGATTGGGCACATTATTGTAGCATAATGGAGTGTTTATGTTAAATAAGAGGTAGGTGCTACAATTATTTTATCTCTTTTGGCTGCTTCCTTCCCTTTCTCCAATGACAGTAGTTAATGCTGCACGTAGGACCAGCACAACATGTAAATCTGCAAGAAATACTAGGGAAAGAGAGCTCAGCACCAGTTTCTGCAGTATTTTTTTGCAGAGGTGCAACACACTTTACTTTGGCTTTGGTTGGTATGAGATTCATATCCTCTGCCTCCCTAACCTTTCACACTTTCCTTTGAGTTTAATTTTCCAGTGAAATCACAAACTCATAGAAAATCTCAGACAAAACCACTGTATCCCCAAAGCTTTGAACAAGCTACCGGTTAATTTCAATCCAACTCATTGCCCCAGAATCCATGTGGTGGGAGGGGCCTTGGTCTTTGCCTAAAGGCTCACAAACCTGGCCCCAGTTTTGGATTTGTGATGAACCCCTGAACTGGGTGTGTTATTTCATGTGGTTTGGGGGCTTACTGGGGAAGAACTTCCCTAATATTCTTTCCAAGGAAACTGAAAAGAATCTCATCTTGGGTGTGGGGTGGGAGTTAAGCTTCAAGGGAGTGGGGAGTCAGAAGGTGTGCAGTTCCCATTCTGAATATGCAGAGCTCAATATAGGAGAGATCTCACTGCAGTCCTTTACCCTGAGGAGGGAGGATAGGACAAATGCATCAGAACAGGGAGAAGACTTATTTCCAACCACCTGCCGTGGTGGGAAAGGATAGGAGAGGGAGGGGAGTCCCCACTATAGCCCTGCCACTTGATTTTGCAAGGTGCTGAGGTCCCTTCCCTTCCACTAACTTCAACAGGAGCTCAGTGCCAGAAGTACTGAGCTCCTGGATTGGAGGCCTCACTGTTCACAGTAGCACCATAACAAACTCTCTGAAACCACGTTTCTCATTTAACTACTTGCTCCCTTGCTCAAAGGTGATTTCCTCCCCTTCCCCTGTTAAACTCTTCCCTGGCCCCCTTCCCGTTATCACATTATCTGAGCCTCTCTCCTAGTGGAAACTCATTCCTCAGGGTAATCAATATCTTGCTCAGCCAGAACACTGTTACCAGGGTAACCATTACAGGCTGCAGGCTGGGGCCTCATTGAGATGCAGCTGCGGTGGCAGGGCCTGTCTGAGGGCAATTGCTCTTGGTGTGGGCAGTTTGGTGGTAACGCCCAAGCAGAGTGTTCCAAGGGCCCCTTTGTCATTAGATATTTGTGGCTTCCATTAGGTGCCGGTTTGATAGCCACAAATGGGCTTTCCTCTTTATGGGGAAAACACTCAGTTGGATGGAGAGGCCAGTAAAGATGTTAATATATTTTCCCAGTGGGTACTGTAGCCCACATGTCCCAGCCCCTTGCTTGGGATCTGTGGAGTGAGTACAAGATGAGGGACTGTGAATAGTTGCCAGTGAAACTGGGGACTCTCACAGGCTGTTTGAAAATCCTGAAGGGTGCGTTGTTGGGCTCTGGAAGGCCCAGGAGATAGCCATGCTCCTGCATTGGGGTGCACCATGAGGAATATTTAACACTTCCCAAGTTAACTTCTGGGGCTGGATTCTGGATGGGCAAATCCAACAAGGCTAATTTCACAGGGATGGTGATTTTCTTCTGAACTGTTGGGCCTGTACCTTACTCACCCAACTGCCTATCAGTCTTTATATTCCCTTCCATCATTACTTTGATCATGGAATTTCACCTCTTTTTGTTATTTTGTGAATCGGGTGCTGGTGAAAGATGCTGGAATGGCAGCCCCAAAGACTGAACTCTATTTAGTAGAGCAGGTAAAACATGGCCCATAGCAGTGCAGGCTTCCTTCCCCTGCCATTCGCATAGCTTTCCTCCCATGTGCCTAACCTCTGACCTGGAAGGTCATAGGGGAGAGAGGAGGTCAGTTTCCAAGGTCCATAAATGTTAGAATAGGTCCAGTTTATTACTGATTGAAAGAATGAAAGTATCTGCCCTTTGAGACCACACTGCAGTTTTCCTTGCCCTCCCTGTAAACATGCTGGTGCTGTATGCACATTAGATGTTTTCTGAGCAGGGCCAGAACTGATAGCCCTGTTGTGAAGCGACAAGGAGCCACTGGTTCATCTCTGAGTGAAGGTCCCTAAGGGTATTCACTGTGGATGCGCTTGTGCTCCATGCACCCAGGACTGGAAATTCTTCAGTAGCAGTGTCCATTGGTCTGTACTTGCACACTACACCGCCTTGTGTTGGGAACTGAGGACATATGTAGTGATGTGGACTGCCCGCTCCTTCAATTCCTCTTCTAGTGCTCTGGGATGGAATCTGAGATGGGATGGAATCCTGTTCCCAGATTCCACTCCTCTTTTCACATTTATCTGTAAATAATTGTAAATAGATATTTCATTTTAGATAGTTTGCTGAAGTCTAATTTAGTTAGCTAGCTAGAGTTCCACATGCTGTCTCTCTGTGACAGCAGGACCTTGTGCCCAGAGGTTGGGGCTTCAGATCTTGTTGTGGCTGCCCCTCAGTCTTCCTGGTGAGCAACGCTCATGACACTCCCTCTGCTGCTTAGGGGAGGCACATGCCCCAGCTGAATGTGGGATTTGCTGCTCTTTTTTCCCTCACACCAGGCAGGCTCAGGTGTTCCAACTCTTATGACACCTCATGGAGCTGGCCATGAGGCCTAAATTGGATCCAGGGTCCTTTTGTTCTCCAGATCATCACCTGGAACTGTTGAGCAGTGCTCTGCATGCACTGGTGGAATGCCACGCCAAGCTGAAAGAGACATCTATGTGGAAGCACGACCAGGGTAAGAAACAGGCAGAGAAGTTTGCTTATAAGTCCTCAAAGAAGAAAGTGGCATTGCTACTTCCCTCAGGTATGAGCAAGACTCTGCTCCCTAGACAGGGTTCACCTGGAGCTCATGGTGAGATCAGGCAGGCACAAAAGATACTGGGAGCTGCTGCTACTCCAAAACCATCCTCTGAGTGGCACAACGATAGTAAGGAGTCCACACCCTCTACACTTGCAGTTTCACTCTTGTGTCTAAGACTGAATTGTCAGTCTCAACACTGAAGATGCAGCCAGTGCAAAACCAAGATACACCTTTCTAGAGGATCTGGGGATCTACTCAGATCCAGAGACCCTGATCCTGATGGAACTTGTGTAAGTACAGGACATCGAAACATTGTCCATCCACCACTCCGTGACCCCAGCTCCAATAGAGCTATGACATCAGGCTGCTCTCTCCAACTCATGCAGGTGACACTAACAGCCCCACCTCTTGAGTTGGAGGTATCAGTGGTTCTGCCGAGAGCCTCCCCACAACAGCCCAGTCCTGATAGGACTTCTGGGGCTTCATGAAGACCATCTCATACCCAGAATCCATATTTACCACCAAGAAAGCACCGGTACCCAATGTATGGTCCACCTTTCTACCCTCATGACCCTATGTGACCACATTGGGGCACTTGGGACCTTTCCATCCTGTCCTGGAATCTGAATACTGCAGATACTAACCTCACCCTCCAACACGTAGACAAAAAACACTGGTAGAATATCAAGCTGCACAGTTGGAGCAGTCACCTATGGCTTTGTCCTCATCCCCAGTTGAGGTGGTACTGCCCATCTTTCCCTCTCCACCTGCTGATTACAGGCAATACCAAGAGCTGCTCAGGAGCATAGTCAACACCTTCCAGGTTCCACTGAAGGAAGTGCAGGACCCAACAAACAAGCTGCTTGACTTACTCCATTCAATGACTCCTGCCAAGCTGGCCTTACCCATGAATTAAGTCATCTTTGACCTGGCTAAGGACATTTTTGTCAGATCTTGTCCACCTGTGTGCTCCTACCCCAAAAAGAGCTGAAAAGATGTATCTTGTCTTCTCTAAAGGAACTGAATATTTATTTTCCCACCCTAACTCATTTGTAGTCGAGGAAGCAACCTAACACAGTAGACTCCACCTTCCAAAAGCCACCCTGCAGATAAAGCAGCCAAGAGGCT